>NC_090925.1:332753650-333056680 GCF_040938575.1 Ambystoma mexicanum | reverse complement strand
TGTACATTTACAATAATACATGGAAACAGTGGTGCAACGTCCATTGAGCAGACCAGACTTTATCACCCCGATACCTGAAATGTTGGGCTACGTTGACTTGACCCAGCTGAATTATAAAGCCAATAGCCGAAAGGACAAGATTCACTGCAATGTCAGTAATTTGCCTGATTTTTCCTTTCATTCAAAGGCGGAAACCATTGGTTAATGCAGTGCAGTGGGTGACCAAGTATTTTTGGTATAGATGTTTAAATGCCATTTATCTCCAAACTTAGGTTCTGCGCAGCACCTTATATGTCTACATGCTGATAGATTTTCTTCTACAAGATTCTGACTGATTAAAATTAAGGTATGTTTTCCTGTGTTCAAATGGCTCCAAGCAGTGGAGTACCGAGCGGGAGAGTCGCAAGAGGATGGTCAAACTGCCCCCCTTAGCTGCCACTTAAGGGGTTAAGAGTAAGACTGGGACATGTGTCATTGGGGCACCTCTCCCATTCAGCACCTCAGAGAGGGTGCCCAACACCAAAAGTGTCCCGCTGACATGACAATGTGTCCTGAGCAATTCCTGCTCAGCATGACATTGTCCTGGCAGCAGGACACCTTACCTGTTCCGAATGTTAGAGGTGTCCCGCTGCCTGGACAATGTTCCAAGGAGCTCCGGGCAGCAGAGAGTCCTCGCGTTGCTCTGTATCAGAGTATTACAATGTGAGCCATTAGGCACTGACAGGAGGGAGGGGTCACTATTAGCAGGGACTTTTGTCCCTTTAGAGATGTGAATGGGAGGGAGTGATAAGAAGTGAGAAGGGTGCATAATGTTGCATGCTTTATGAAATAATGACTGTGGCTTTAAAACCCAAGGGGATTTGTTAGGCTCACATTAATCTACATGATGCTATTGTGACTTTGCATGCAGAATGAGGAGAATAAAACTAAAGCCATACTCCCATTGCTCATGATATGTCTATGTCGATGTATATAGTGTATGGTTAGTTTACTATGAAAGGCTAGTTTATTATGTAATGTGGTTTGCTTCCAATGGATTGCTATAAATAATTATATTTTATATGTATTATATATTGTATATGTATTATATAATTAATAAGCACATGAAATGTAATGCAAAACCTTAATAAATATCTATATCAACTAAGCCTGGAAAGATGTGCATGGTCGCGTAAATTGTCCACATCCCAGTTTCACCATTTAACCAAGTGTGTGATCATTTAATCACATTGGGCCTCATTCCGGGTTTGGAGCTAACCATGGAGTAATTAGCTCCATGGTTGCCTCCGAAACCGTCCCAAAATCCGGCATGGTGAATGGAGTAATTACCGGTCCATTCCAGGGTTGGAGGGACCGGTAATTCCCCATTCACCTTTTGCCCTTCCCAATTCCCATTTCTGCCCCATAGGGCTCAATGGGAATGGGGAAGGAGGTAATTACGGCACCGTAAATTACGGTACCGTAATTACCTCCGAGGTACCTTTGCGGGTCCCGCACTTAACTCCTGCTAAAAGCAGGAGGTAAGGAAGGACCCGCAAAGGGAACTCGGAATACGGAGGTAAGGGATTACCGGCATCGACACCCTTACTGGTGCCGGTAATCCCTTACCTCCAACCTCGTAATGACCCTCATTGTGCCTTATCTGCAGCTCTATAAGTGATTGAATCACTTCAAAGCTTATGTTAATGGATGAGCCTAATGACTATGGAGTTGCTCCATATATATCAATAGTGCAATTTAGGTGTTTTGCACCACAAAGTTATTTGTCACTTGGCTCATTTATGGCAACTTATTCTAAAGTCACTTCCAAGGTGTCTCCAAGTATCACAGACTGATGATGCGCCTTGCAATGTCCTTTTCTGTGAAATCACTTCTGTTGGTGCAATCCTTATGCTAATTTGGAAGTTTGCATGTATTTTGCCTCAGAGGGCTTGGACAGAGATCCCCAACAAACATACACAAACCCATTTTTTTTTTAAAGTACCTCTGCTCTGCTTTCAAATGCCGCCCGGGCCATGTATCATGTTACACCGACCTAACCTCTTCACCCTCACGCGCCTCCAGACAGAAAGAAGGAAGCTGAATGAGCTTCCTAGTTCCTGTTGGTATGTCGCACGACCACAAAGCCGGAAAGCGTTTCTCTGCGCCGCAGTTCCTGGAAGTGCTGCTGCTGGCGTGGCAGCAAAGGCACCAGGCCCTGCAACACCCAGTTCAGCACCATGGCTGCTGACTTTGAGTCAGGCCAGCCAGTGTGAGGGACTGAGCCATGCAGGGCATCCCGGCCCTGAATGTGTTGCAGCGCGGCTGCCAGGCATCTCAGCATTATGTAATGAGACAGCGCAAGCCTTGCTGGACACCCCAGCTGGGCTTTTGCTGTCCAATTACATAATGGATGATTGCAGCCCCTCTGCCCTCCCTCCAAAAGATGGGGGGACACAAAGGCATGCCACAGAAGTTGGGGGAGGACAAAACCCCCTGTCACCCCCTATAATTATGCCCATGGTTAGTACTCTTCACTCAGCCAGATATCATTTTCAGACCATACTTAGTGCTTGCTATCAGAGACAGCCTGGGCTTACAGCCTGGGATTGGATAGGCCAGGGTCTCTAATCCTCTCTCAAAGAGATCCAGGAGTGAACTTCTCGGTGCTCACAGACATCCTGGCAATGGTACTCACCACCTAGACAGAGCATGGAGCTACTACTCACAGCTTACACCCATCTGCTGCCAGATTCCATAATGCAGGGAGTCGGAGACACAGCTTGGTGTTGGCACAGGCTGCTTTCAGGCAGATTTGGGTTTGGCAGCACCTGTTGCTGATCACCTGTCTTTAGTATTGATCTCTTAGAGAAGGTCTGGCATATGTGTTCACTGCTCATAGTGAGTGGGCTAGTATTCGATCTTCTGGACTGACGGCATAGCAGGCATAATACAATGGCAGCCTGCTATGTATTCTCACTGCTTCCACACTATCTGGATTTGGGGTGCACTGCTCCCAGACATGCTGGAGTTAGTACTCGCCTCTCTCAGAGAGCCCTGGGCTCACCGCTGGCAGGCAGCCACGAGTTATCAGACAGGTAGCCTGTTTAAAAAGTGATATTGTTTTATATTGTATGTGTATTTCAAGCCTTTGACTTTGCAGCTTATTCTATACAGCTTGGGCTTCTGCTATATAGTGCATATGAAGTGTGGTTATTATAAACATTGAGAAAACGATATCTGTGCATGGAGCCCCGGTCCTAGAACTTGTGGTGTTTCAGTAAAGGTGCCAATACTGTATCATCTGGCTGGCACCAGAACTGCTGGAAAACGATCTGAACACTGGGACGATGACTGGGACGATGAAGGATCATGTTTATGCATGTACGGATGAAAGTATCAGCACTTTTGGAAGGCGGTGGTCTACCGCTGGAGCCCATCATGGACTGGACTTCCTAGAAGGTTCTGTGTCAGGTGATGGGTGTGGCGGACACATGGACTAACGCACGTATCCAAGAGGAACCAGGTCTCCGGAGCGAGGTGCATTCCGTGGGGCCGACTGTATTCCTTATCTTAGGTTTTAAATCGTCACTGTCTTGACATTCGTAAAAAGAGACGCTGGGGAATCAGGTAATAATGTCCCTATATATGGTCCCTGTTGCCAGGAAAAGTTTGTGGCGACATTATATATAGGTGACCATATGTATAGGGACAGGGGTAGCAGGGGTTGCAGGGGTGTTCCCCGGTCCCCTTGAACAAGAAAAGGAAAAAAGGTTTAGGGGGTTGCAGGGGTGTCCCCCACATGTTCCATGTAATAATGTCTGAGCAAAAAAAGAAAATTTCTCAACAAATTTTTTGTATGACAACATTTTTGCTGGGACATTATCACATGGAACTGGCAGTGGTTAGGGATATGCTGTCTTTCTTTCTGTTCCGCTCGCGTTTAAATGCAGTAACTCATCTCTGTCTATGCTACTGTCTGGAATACATCACGTGAGTCTGGTTTCTCGACAGTACTAATCTTGCACAGATGAACAGTAGTCTGTACACCTGCTTACAGACAGCCTTAGATTTGTCCTCACAACAAGTCTAAGGCTGTATGCAGAGATGAGAGAGTCTACGTGAGTACTAACTGTTCACAAGAGACAGACAAAGCTTCTACTCACCACTGACCAACAACATGGAGGGGTGTATTCACTTCTCACTGGTAGTCCAGAGTTAGTACCAGTCACAAACAGCCTGCGATTACTATTCATTACTGAAATCTAATTTGGTATTGGCTATTCCCAGAAGACCTGGGCTAAAGAAGTTACTGCCACTTGCAGAGGGTCTGGCGTGAATGCTCCCTTGTCACAGCCAGCCTGAGGTTAGCGCTCACCTTTCATATCCAACCTAGAATTAGCACTAATCTGCCTGAGCCAGTCTGGGATTAGCACTCGCCTGTCACAGCCACCCCAGGGTTAGCACTCGCCTGTCACAGCCACCCTAGAAATAGCACTCGCCTGTCACAGCCACCCCAGAGTTAGCACTCGCCTGTCACAGCCACCCCAGGGTTAGCGCTCACCTTTCACAGCCACCCTAGAAACAGCACTCGCCTGTCACAGCCACCCCAGAGTTAGCACTCGCCTGTCACAGCCACCCCAGGGTTAGCGCTCACCTTTCACAGCCACCCTAGAAATAGCACTCACCTGTCACAGCTAGCCCGGAATTACCACTCACCTGCCACAGCCATCCTGGATCTAGCACTCACCCGTCACATCCAGCCTAGTGCTAGCGCTGTGACGAAATTACTACTGCTCTGCAGGAGTACAGGGATGAGCAGTGACTAAACTGCTTACTTAGCCCCACATTACTACTAAACCAACAGTGATCCCAATCATAAAGGTGAAACAGGCACAGCTTGACCGGTCCGACACCTTCTATTCTTCTGGTAAGGCGGGCCGAGGGCAGACTATATACTCTTTGGGAAGGGTGTGAGTTGGTACAGAAGCAATCCAAACAACAATAGTAAAGTTGCAACCAAGGTTCTACAAAAACACGATCCTTAATTAAACCAACAAACATGCACACAACTAATAAAAACCCCAATCACCCACCCCTTTAAGGGAAAACACAGAGGAAGCAGACTTTAAAATGAAGGGGCACTATGGGTTTTTAGACAGAACTGCTCAGACAAAGATGTGACGTTCATGATGATGTCTTTAAAAAGGCTGAGAAGGGCTTAACATCACTAGGGACTTTTAGGATGGATGGATCAGGGGGACAGGATCTCTTCAAATACCTTATTTTACTGTCTTTGGGACTCAACAGCATCGAGCCAGGCTCCTAGGAGCTTCATGAGGTGTGATTCAGAGTTGGGTGGTGAGATGTTCGACTGGGTCCATCACGCAGTGCGGTCCAAGCAACAATGTCATGTGGCATGAAGAAGGTTGGGACAGGCAGGCAATGTCCAGGTCTGTGTAGCTCATAAGTGGTTAGACGAGGGAACCAGGGCCCAGGGCTGTTCCTTGACTCCTTAGTTTCTGGGGGACCCAGTCCAGGGCCGTGAGGGGCAATGTGAGTCTTTTCCTTCCTCCTTCTGCCCTTCCCAGTGAGGAGGATTTGTAGAGGACACTTGCAGGTGCTCGATTGCCTTCAATAGCAGGGTCCTGCAAACCAGTAATTCAGTTGTATTAGGTCTTGTCCACATAGCAGTTTCACCCCAAATGTGCCCTTTTGTGCACGCCTTTTGTTAAGAGTCCAATCCTGGCTGCTGCAACCAGTGTCCTTTGCCAGCTCTATGTCATACCCAGAGTGCTTTGCCTGCAGGAAGTGGGGAGGTGGCAGAAAGTTTGGGGAGCTTTACCAAAATCAAAAATCGTATATATTGCCTATTTCGGCTAAACCTCTCCTCTAAGGTACTCTAACTACACACCTTCCTCTCTCTGCCTACTTCAAAGGGACTCCTCCAATCAGCACCCAGTGCCGTCATGCCAGAACTATCTTTGTAAGACAGTTCCTAGAGGACCTCTCAGGGAGTCTTCCTGTCCCCTGGAGGTAGGTGTCGACCCTTCTAAGGGGAATAAAAAAAGAACCTTCCTGGACAAGGTATCAAATGGTTGTTGTGGGTATACTCGGGTCCGACGGCTAATACAAACCTAACCCTGTCGGGAATGAGCCACCTCACCAAGCTGACAAAATAGAACATCTAAATGCTTGTCTATTTATAATTGTGTTCCCCAGAAGCCATGTCATAACCAGATTGTTGGGGTACACAATTTTAAGAATTTGACCAGAAGTGCAGATGATTAAAAAGCTACCCCTGCCTTTTAAAACTTTGTGTTCCAGCAGCTTTTCAGAATGCACATGTGAGCTTTGAACCTGCCCTGCTGCCACTGAAAGACGATCACAGCAAAGGTAGATGTGGGCCCTATGTTTTTGGCATGGAGCATTGTGAAGAGGAGTCTAATTAGCAGCCCTGCCTTTCAGAAACAGAAATACCTGTATAATTGTTTTGCTAAAAATCAAACCCTGGAATTAGCAATCACTTTTCACAGCCAGCCTAGTTTTAGCACTCAACTGCTGCAGACACCCTGTAATTAGCCCTCACCTATCACAGCTAGCCTAGAGGTAGCACTCACATGTCACAGCTACTCCAGAGTTAGCAATCGTCTCTCACAGTGACCCTGGAGTTAGCACTCACTTATCACAGGCAGCAAGGATTAGCAGTAATCTGCCACAGACAGCCTGGAATTAGCACTCACCTGTCAAAGCCATCCTAGCATTGGTGCTTACCTGTCACAATCACCCTGGAGTCAGCACTCACTTGTTATAGCCAGCCTGGGGTAATCCTCACATATTAGACATCACAGAGTTAGCACTAACTTGTCATAGCCAGCCTGGGGTTTGCACTCACGTGTCACAGCCACCCTGGAGTCAGCACTCGCCTGTCACAGCCACCCTGGAGTTAGCACTAACTTGTAATAGCCAGCCTGGGGTTTGCACTCACGTGCCACAGCCACCCTGGAGTCAGCACTCGCCTGTCACAGCCACCCTGGAGTTAGCACTAACTTGTCATAGCCATCCTGGGTTTTGCACTCACGTGTCACAGCCCCCCTGGAGTCAGCACTCACTTGTCAGAGCCATCCTAGGGTTAGCACTGATCTGTCACAGACACTCTAGAGTTAGCATTCAGTTTTCACAGCCAGCCTAGGCTACCACTCACCTGTCACAGACTACCTGTAATGAGCACTCAGCTGTCACAGCTAGCCGAGGCTTAGCACTCACCTGTCACAGACAGCACGGTGCCTATCGTGGACTTATGCTCTGTCTCGGTGAAAGCTTCTGTTTCATACTTTACGCAGTAGTACACCCCAGTGTCCACAGTGGAGGTGTCGTGGATGATGATGGAACAATTTCTGTAGGAGCCTGGTGCAAGCCTTGACACCCGGGGGAGCGGTCCCCCGTTCCTTCCATCAGAGTAGATGAGCGTGAGTCCACCTCCCTGTTCCTTGTACCACCTTGCTTGTCCTCCTTGTGGACACAGTGCAGCCCAACGTTGTTGGGGCTCCTGACTGCACTGTCACAAACAATGGTGACTGGTAGATACGCACGTGTAACCCCAGCCTTTGTGCCTGCACACCTGGGAAAGGAAACGTACACAGAACTGTCAATATCACGGGACACCCCTAGAGACGAGGCAGATGTCTGCAAACGGAGAAAAGCAACAGCAGGGACTTCATTTCACCAAAATGCCTGGGGTAGCGGATGTGACATCACACGACCCTTGACCTCTGATGTCATTTGACCCCACCCCAAAGTGACATCACGGGAAGCAATGGAACACAACCTTTCACCCCTTGACAAAACAGGAAGTGGAATCACACAGCATTGTTCCTAGGTACACTACAAAAAATATGGTTACGATATCACTGTATTGTGATTTACATTTCATACAAGAATGGATCGCCATAGGTAGCATTAATATCAGTGTGTATAGACCCAAATTACTGTGAATGCAAGCAGACGTCCAAGGTGTGAGGAAGGCATGGTATCAACAGTATAGAATACAAAACAAAAGATGCAAGTTCCAAAACCTTTATGAACTAATGATTGGGGTTGGAGCAATTCCTAAGTGGCCCTAATCCTAAAATGGGAGTAATTCTCTGCCCTTTGCCAATGTCTCTTGGTATTTGTAGTTATCTCACTTTGATATGCTCTGCTTTCAGTCTTAGTAAGCTTTTATTTAAGATTGTGTTACTTTCTTACTTTGCTTCCCTTTGATATCTGCTTCAAAAGGAGTTTACAGAGTCTTTCGGTTGTGCGACTTCCTATCGCAGGACCACTCTGTTAATTTGTAGTGTGCGTAATGAACTTCAAACACACACCTCCAACATCAGGGGTTTTTGCTTAGTTCATTAATTTACTGGTTGTTTTCACAACTTCGGATTTGGGCCTCCCATACAACGTTCAAGGCTCCTTCACCAGCCTTCTCTTCTTCCCCAACTCAATCGTTATCCGGCAGGGGTACAGGGTGACCTTGTACTTCACCTTGCTCTCTTTCTCAAACAAATGTCTCTGATTCTATAATTCTGGACTCC
This sequence comes from Ambystoma mexicanum, assembly GCF_040938575.1. NCBI lineage: Eukaryota > Metazoa > Chordata > Amphibia > Caudata > Ambystomatidae > Ambystoma > Ambystoma mexicanum. Next base: position 333,048,122 of record NC_090925.1, on the reverse strand, counting down.
AAATCCCACAATGCCTCATTCTTATTTTGCTCCTACTTCACCAGCTCCCCTGAACTGCATCCAAGCAGTTTTGCAAGCAGTCGGCTTACTCTAGGTGTATTTTTCTGAGGTCAGGGTCTCACCACCTGCCCCTCAGAGGCATGGGCTTCTGTATCCTACCCAGGGGAGGAGCTCTGGTTTGGGCACTGCCAGGTAACCCCGGCTGCCCCTGCTTGGCTCCCTGGAGACACAGCTCCCTCGCCGCAGTGCAGCATCCCCTGTACTCACAGGCCCAATGTCCTTGCAGTCCTTCCAGGCTCTCCAGGGTTCCTTCTGCTGATGTTTTCTCCTTCTCGCCTCTGTGCCTCCTCCAGCATCCCCAGCTTGCTCAGAGTGTGCTTGTGAGCTCCAACTTTTATCCTGGCTGGGAGGTTTAACTGGAGTTAGGTATGAGTGGTTGCCAAGCCCTCCGTGACTCTGACTGCCCTCGTTAAATCGGACAAGATGGAGACTGCCAATAGGAATCTATGGTACATTGTTTCCTATGGGTAATCTGCATGGCTCCAAGTCTCAGTGGTTTTGGGAAAAAGCAGTAGGAAGGAATTATGGGAGTTGTAGTGTTTCTTAGTGTTTGTAGAAAAATTACAAAAAATGTGATTAGGAGAAGGGGAACAACCTTACTGCTGTAAAACATGGAGTGATATATGCGCTCTCCTTTTCCTGGTTATCCTATGCCACCCTTTGATCTTGGTATCTGTTGGAATTATGGAGGGGGTGACTGGATAGGTTTTATAATGGTGTATGACAGTGGAGGGAATGTTGGGTAGGGAGGTATTAAGCAAAGGCGGACACCATATCACCATATCTCGCCTTGGGACTCCTCCTCCCTCCTCCTCCTCCTCCCTCTCTGGTCCACTCCCCGGGTCCAGGCTCGACAGCAACAACCAACCCCTCCCTAGCCGCCCCAGAAGAGGATACAAAGGGATAAGGAATAGCACTTGGGTTTTTCACATAGGCCAAATGATAATGATGTTATATTATATAGCACTTATGCTTAAGTGCTTTATTTAGAACAAATATACATAGAATATCACCCAACCTGTGTTGGTACTAATTTTGCGACCTCAGAGGGATGATAGACTGAGTTGGCCTTGCCGAGTTTCGAATCTGCAGATCTCACACACACACACACACATCACAGCAGCGATCGCTCAACCCACAGAGCTATCTTACTGGCTCTACCTATATTACCGGCTATAGTTAAATGAGCATTTACATGTCTGCATGTTCTCAAAGTCAGAAAGCAAATTGCACTCTGTAGTGGATACCATTAAACTGGTAACTGAGATGTAACAGCAGACCGGTTCATCTGCAGGTCTGGTGCAAAGTTGGCCACATGTCAAGCCTGCGTGGATCTACTTTTCAGGCTCCAGAGGATGGCAAAATACACATCATTGGGAGGGTTCATAAATGTGTATTAAAGAAATTTAGAATAGCGCAAGGAAAGCAGCACACTCACACGGCTTCCCGTACTCTGGGCACTCGTTACCTCATACATGCAAACAAACCTCTTGAACAGCATGCCAGGGAGATAGGAAAGATAGACACATTACAACAAAACATTCATTGTTGCACAATGAAATCAAGGCCCGCTTTATGTGCTATGGTCAAACATTTCTACACTGTACATAAGCGTTTAGGCACAAGGATTTTATCAAATGACTGAGGACACCCAGATGGAATGTCTTGTGATGATCCTAACAGAGACAGCGGCAGAAAAAAACATGCTATTACTGCAACTTGCGATAATCAAAACACATAGGGCCTCATTACACGGTATGCAGTAACCATGGCGCTATTGGCGCCATGGTTGCCGCCAGTATTTACCGTGTCCGCCTTGGTGGATGGCGGAATTACCGCCCTACTCCAAGGTGAGCGGGGGCAGTAATTCCCCATTCACCAAGGCACTTCCCCATTCCCATTTTTGCCCCCATAGGGCTCAATGGGAATGGGGAAGGAGCTAATTACAGTACTGCAAATTGCGGTACCGTAATTAGCACCAAGGTCCCTTTGTAGGCCCGTTCCTTAACGGCTGGTAAAACCAGCCTTTGAGGTCGGGTCCCGCAAAAGGACCTCGTATTAAGGTGGTAAGGGTTTACCGGTACCGGTGCCCTTACCGATACCGGTAAACCCTTACCGCATTCCGTGTAATGAGGCCCAATGTATTTGTTATTCCTATTCTTTCTTATTGAGGGTCGCTGCTCAAAGTGTTACACTTGTGGAACCCCCTGTACAAGAAAGCCAGTCACTCCAGAACAAAGAGCCACATGGCTCTGGCCACATCCCAGGAGCTTCCATTTTAAAAATAAATATAAGATTTCTGTTTTTTCTTGTTTTATTAGGGGTAGCAAGAGAGACCTCAGGGTGTGACCCCTGGCGGTTCCCAATTGATGTCTATGAGCAACAATGAAAGACCAGCCTGGGATGTCTCTTGGATGGAGAAGTGGAGGTGCGGGGGGAAGGGAGCAGGGGATGTCTGATATGACACCCAACTGCATCCAGGCATCTTTCTGTTAATGGTGCAGCTGCTCTGGGACTGTAATACTTGTCATTAGGGCAGCAGGTCAGGGCTCACTGTTTTTATTAATCGACCAGTGGGCTTGTGTTCAAATGTTGTGTTATTTTAATATGCTTGTATACTGTGCCAAATCACCACCATAGGAGTATCAGAGCAGCTTGGCTTGTCCGTGGAGCGGCATCCTGTGCCCCCTGCTAGGGGTATCCAGACCTTAGTCGACGGGAAGAAAGCAAATGGGCGAGGATTGTGCTGATGCTTTGTATGCCTTGAATTGTTGTCTGTGGAGTCACCTTCTCACTTTGTTATGTTTCAGAATCCCTAAAGACCATTAACCAAATCAGACTGGCGAATTAATTAATAAAAATAGCTCAGTAGTAGGAGTCTGTTGACTGATTAGGGAAAGCCAATGAGTTTGGAGTTGAGGATGGATGGTCCTGGACAGGGGTTGCTGTGTCATGAAGCTTGAGTTTGATACCTCACTAATATCTCGTTAGAGGGTCAGATGTAGGCATTACAAGGAGGTCAAGGAGAAGAGACACGCCCTACGGCATATATTTTGGAATTTTGAGTCGAGATTGCATTTGTTTATCCAGAATGTAACGTCTACTAGCTGTAACCGGTGTATCATACACCCATCTAGCACCTGCAAAAAGCAGAAGAATTTCATAAGAATCCATTGCAAATGCCATCTGCAAAGCACAATCTCTCTCTCGCTTTCTCTCTCAGCTCTCTGTCTATCTCTGGGAATTATTTAGGTAAAAGAAAACAGAGGGGCGGGGCTTTACTGGGTCAGATAATGCTCTGGCCAGTTAGAAGCCCAAGCGAAGCGAGGGCTTTAATGCTATCCCGGGCATTACCTGCCTGTTAAAGACCCCCGCCCGGAGAGGTTTATTACTAATAGAAACTCGGCATGTTGACCGGGATGCTAATCGTTGTTCTTTTTTTTTTAATTTGAGAAACGGCACAGTTGCCATTTCTGAACTTTAAAAAAAACTACAAACCAAGATGGCTACCATGGATTAGGGAGAAGGGAACTATATGTAGTCCCTTCTTCCTTTCCATGGTGGCCATTGCTGAGTCGCTGATTCACCAGGAATACTGAGTGTTCCCAGCGCCAGCGAGGGACAAAGGAGTGCAAGATAAGTGAGGAGATGGTCAGTGAGGGATGTGGAAATTGGGGGTTCAGAGGTCAGGGGAAGGAAGGGAAAAGGAGCGTGTGGCTTGGGAGAGCACTTGCCTGAATTCCCATCAGGGAAGTTGGCGGCCTCCAGTTTCCGAAGATGCTCGGAGTGGGGTCTTTACCCTAAGGTAAAGACTCTGTTCTAAGTCTCCTGATTGGCTAGGATCATTTAATGCAGGGGATCGCCAAAGTTACCCCTTACACGCTGTTGGGTCCCCTGAATGCAGTTTTCTACTTTTACAAAACAGAGTACAAAAGGAAAGAGTCAATGTAGGCAAAAATGCCTTTACTCTTTCCATTCACTCTCTTTTGCCCAAAAAATAATATTCTGCCTGAATTCAGTTTTGCATGCAGGATTTACAATGGATTCCAATGGATGCTAAATCCAGGCAGTTTCAGTGGGAATCCATTTGCTTAGCTCCTGCATGAAAACCTCATGCAGTGGTAAAACTAGCTCATTTTGCAGCCGTAGTGGACTAGAAGAGTAGGACTCATATTTCCCCTCCAATCTCCCACTTTGCCTGCAAAACACATTTAAAATGCCTTGGAGCGTAGGAGCAAGGTATACGCCACTTACGTCTTTAGTTAACTCCTTACTTGTATGCTCCAATGATATACAGAATGATGATAGACGATAGGGATAAAGGTGCTGAAAATTTGAAAATCTTGAGCATAGGTGACCAAACTTGCAACCAAAAATCAAGACAAAATGTACATTCGAAGATCATAGGCAAGAAGGGGATTAGGGGACTGACAAGACAAACATAAATATGATGCTTGTAAAGAAAATCTAGAGTCTTACTGGCGAAAGATAGGCTGGATGTACAATAAAGAAAATTGCTTTTGTAAGGTTAGCTGCCATTGACGATTTAAAGAATTTTAACCACATTTCCTCCCATTGTTTTATAGATGAAAAATGTCCCAATCTCTCCCATTAATTTTCTGTTTATAATTTGCGAATCAGTGCTCAAATGATTTGTATATGAATATAACATAGCTGCTTTAATGTACCGCTTGGTCAAAAGGGATTGGACATATTAAGAAGGAAATTTCTGTGTATAAGAAGAAATCTTGTGAATTGAAAAATACAATTATCATGATATATCAAATCAGAATCCTCAATATCATACGATACAACTAAGGTGAAAAAGGTAATTGGTTGGCCTCCCTCAATTTGCTGGTTAACCCACATAGGACGTCATCACGAGTTGGGTGGTATCCCAGCGGTAAATCTTCCGGTATACTGCCCAACGCAACTAGCATTACCGCAACTCGGTCTGGCGCTATTAGCGCCGGATCCCACGTTGCATTAAGGCTGTAAGTCTCCATAGTACTGTATGGGGCATGTTGGGTGCTATTACCTTCTGCACTAATAGGGTGGAAAGTGGCAAGATTTACCTCCAGCTTAAAGCTGGAGGCAAATCTGCAACTTTCCACCCAAAGTCGTCGTTGCGCAGAGCGGTAATGCAGAAGTTATAGCGTTACCGCCACATTTATACCGCTCTGCCCAACCGGTGATCAGGCCCATATTCCCTTTGCTATACCAATTAGTCTAGAAAAGATAGGTATATCATTAACACTATTTGATTTATGATGCCAAAAGGAATACGGTTTCATATGACAATTAAGAAGGGTTTCAAAGTAATTTTTTCAAAAACTGTATTAAGGGATATTATCTAATATTTGGCTTGGAGGTCATCTATAGGAAGCCCCATAAACGCAGAGGAGACATAAGGATAAATTCAATTTTACACCAGATAGGGGTTTTCTTTTTCAGAATGCAAACATTGTATTCATTGCTTTGCAATGCACCACTTTATCAACTTAGTTCAAAAAGGGTCTTGAGATAAAGCATTTGCCTCAAAAGATGTTTTAAATAATTTGGTCCAGTGGTGCATTTCAAAGCACATTTTACCAATTGTATGGTGGTACGATGTTTTAGACATTTATAGATATATATATATGCTAAACTATATTAGACAAGGTGAACATCACCCTGTGTCCCCAGAACTCCAGTCGAGGATGAACTCTCCCAATCATTAAATCATAAGCATAACAAATTTAATATTCATGTTAAAAAAAATGATTAGTATGACTACATATCACAGAATTAAAAGAAATACAACATATCATGTCACATTATATAGAACTTAATCAAACATTAAGTAACAAATATCAAATCTCAAAAATGTCACCATAACCAATTCAATAAAACACAATTCTTAAATCAGAACATCGATAAGAAAAAAGTATACAAAGATTTTCAAGGTTCATATGATTAGGTGATTTTAGGTGGTTTCCACTTTTTGGAAATAATTCCTTTGTCAAGAGTAAATCCTATTGACTTTATTATAGTTTCTTTACTTCATCCCGGGGTTCTGATCCCTTCTGTTTCTGAAATAATATATGAAAACTTTATTAGTCCCACTTAACTATTCAGAAAAGAGTTCAATAAATTAGAAATAAAGAACTAACCTCCTCAATTGTAGACCCCAAATTGGCCACTGATCAAAGGGGATTCACCTCAAAACCTCAAATCAAGTATCAATGCACTGTCAATGTTATCGTCCTAACCAAATAGGATCAATCTGGCAATAACTTGTGATATAAAGATACATTAAATCTATGTATGTTGTTTCGTAACGTGCCTTTTGAATTAGTCATTTTCGAATTTGACATTTTCTTTTACGAAATAATCACATACATCCAAATAGTCTAGTGAAAAGCCTGCGTAATCACAGCCAAAACCGGAAGTGGGGGGAAATAAATGTTAGAATGTCTCTTTAAGTAAAAATATGTTGGATCCACTTGGATCCATTTTAAGATTAGATGATATGTTGTATTTAAAAAGATTTATTTTGAAATTCTGTGAAATGTATTTGTGCTAATTATTTTTGAACAACAGAAGCCATCCAAAGGTAACATCTAGCCAAATAAGAGTTTTAGGGCACTTAAATCCCCAAGGACTGTGAGTTACTTTGTTTTGCTAGTCAGAAAGGTAGAGTGTGAGGGAGAGAAGGAAGTCCTGAGGTCTGTGGTCCTATAGAAAATCCTGACTAGTTTATGTTTGTTGAAACCCTGCAAGTTGATCTCAGTTAAACTTAATAATCTTTTTTTCTGTTGGTGGCAATGAAAGCCCTTGATCTTGGCTTCGTGTTATCTGTTACTGCTTGGACTGTGATGTCTCCGTGGCATGTAAATGAAGGTCTGTGACTTTTTGAGGTGTAGGGGAGAACACAGCACTGAGTCTTAAATCTCTTTGGGTAATCAGTTTATTTTGTTCTGCATTGTTTTGTGCAAGAGGCATCCAATGTCCGAACTTTAGATGTTTGTCCATGTTCTTTTCTCCCTGGATGATGTTACATTTTTATCATAGCCCCTGTTATGAACACTTGCACATTCTTGGGACTACGACTCTCATGCTCCCTCACCATTGACTATGCTGGCTAGGGCTGATGGGATCTGTAATCCAAAGTATCAAGGCAGCAAAAGGTTGCAGACCCTTTTCCTCTCATGTGGGCTCTCACATGCCCATACTATCTGGATGTACGTGATTATCTCGAATACAAACATTTCGAAGACGAAAATGTCAAATTCTAAATGGCCGTATTCGAAATAACCACCCCACAGCAAATTGGCTTTTTTAGACCCCGTTCGTCCAAACCCTTACTTACCCTTTGGTGGTACACTTCCCTGCAGTCCCTGGACTGCCCTTGTGGGTGGAACAAAGACTGATATGCAAATGAATATTTCTCCTCTGTGAAGGGTGCAGTGAGCTAACACGTGGTTGTAGACCCTCCTGAGTGGAAGAACTTCCATTGAACAGGGTATTTGACCCATGGTCCTTCTCAGTAGAGGGGCTCCCACACTCCTTTGTAACTTTATAAAGTTTGGGGATTCGCCCTAAGTAGCTCAGGGTAATCCAGACATGGACCACTTGCTCAGTGTGTCTTAGAGAGACTCAGCTTCACATCACTGATGAGGCCCGAGTAGGCCCAAACACCTGTCTGGGGCTGCTGATGGTACTCTTGTTCAGAGGAGAATTGCCTCACATTTTGGTGCTGGGCTGCCCTTGTGGGTGGGACAAAGAATGATAAGCAAATTAATATTTCTCCTCTGTAAAGGGTGCAGCGAGAGAAAACGTGGTTGTTGACCCTCCTGAGTGGAAGAAATTCCATAGAACAGGGTATTTGACCCCTGCCCATTCTCAGTAGAGGGGCTGCCACACTCCTTTGTAACTTCAAAGTTACCAGCTTTGTGCCTATAAATAAAAGCCCTTGTGCACCTGTTATTTTAGGGAAAGGCATTACTAGCCATTAACTTGAACAATCATTCTGTAAGACACAGACGCACAAAGATGTGATGTATCATAGTCAGCCCGTAACATAAGCTACCTCTGCCTCAGGTATAGCATCAGTGGCCACCTTGGTGTGTGGGTATATATGGGCCTCTATGTGCATTTATATGTAGCGGATTTGTGGTAACTTTATAGTTTTGTCTCTCAGAGATATCCCTGGGATATATGGTGACTATTTAAATTGAGTTATCAACCCAAGAGAATTATCATGCAGAGTACCACGAGGATCATCCTTTTCACCGTTATTATTCAACATCTACCTGTTTCAACTAATCAAGATCATCAAAAGACACGGCCTCACCTGTTACAATTAAGCTGACGATACACAAATAGTCTACAAAATACAAGACATTCAAGAAGACAACACAACATTAGAGAACTGCCTTCGTGAAATATACAACTAAATGAACTCGAACTACCTCAAACTCAACCCAGGCAAAACAGAAATAATGATCATCACAAAAAACTGAGGAGACAACCACTACATCCCCTGGTCAATGGAACTCAGTAAAACCCCAACCCCATAGTCGATTGTAAAAAACCTGGGAGTAATGATGGACAACAAACTTACTCTAGATCCACAAGTAAAGGCTCTAATCAACAAATGCTTCTTCCACCTGCGAGCGGTAAAAAGGATCCATCCATTCTTGTCATTCACCAACAAAACGCTCACTGCCATCGCTCTCATCATGTTCAGAGTAGACTATGCCATTAGCCTATATCTGGGCATGCCTGAACGATTTCTAAAAAAATTACAATGGATACAAGATGCGGCGGCTAGACTGCTCCTCAAATTACCCCAAGAGAACACAGGACATCATCGCTGAAAATTCTACAGTGGTTACCAATAAAATAGAAAATCAAGTTCAAATGAATATGCATAATGCACAGAACAATCCACGACCAAGGCACAGAGTTCCTTAGAGACAAATTAAGTCTATATCGCCCAACAAGGGCGCTCAGATCGAGCAGCGACATCCGTTTGGAACCAAAACCCTACCTCAAAAGAAAATTTGGATGTTCTGCTTTCTCTCACCTCGCCCCAAAAACCTGGAACGAGCTACCAAAGAACATACGTAACACAAGAAATCTCCTGTTCAGAAGACTTCTCAAATCCTGGCTCTTCATTCCATAACTAGAAGAACGCCTATCGGGGCATATACACAGATGAAACAACGCTGAGAGGGAAACCGACCCTGCAAATCCCCCAAGCTACCGTCCACAAACAGAAGTTATTGACAAACAATCTAAGGCATATCAACTTACCAACTGAGAGATAGATATGATATAAAGATAACAAAGAAAGTTCACAGATAGATGGAGATGGAAGGGCAAGGATGATATCACCTTCGCCTCCAAACTACACATAGGCAACAATGGACCACCGACAGGAAATAGATTGCAAGGGAGTGGGTGTTTGCTAATTTACAGCCCCTATACCAGCATGGGGGACAAGACACGCCCTACCTATTACACTAAATTCAAACAACACAGATGGCAACGTGCCACATAATCAGTCATACCAATTAGATGTAGCAAAAAAAAAGAGGTGATGGCTGGAAGGTTTAGACTTAATCTTCACCACTGGCAATGCTCTGGGCAACTCTCCAGACCACCGTTCTTCGCCTGCCAAGCCATTACAGAAGGGAAAGACCATATGCAAATCAGGCTTGGCCCCACCCCAAAAGGGGCAGTCCAGCCCGAACTGCTAGGCCACATCCCTTCTGCACGAGACCACAAGCATCCCCAAACATGTTTCGCCCTTGTTGGGGCTCATCAGTGAGGAGTAGCTTGGGTCTCTAGGCCCAGCAGGCACGGGACCCACGTCTGGGCATACCCGTCCCACTCGGGGTGACATAGCAAAAACAAAGAGGTGATGGCTGGAAGGTTTAGACTTAATCTTCACCACTGGCAATGCTCTGGGCAACTCTCCAGACCACCGTTCTTCGCCTGCCAAGCCATTACAGAAGGGAAAGACCATATGCAAATCAGGCTTGGCCCCACCCCAAAAGGGGCAGTCCAGCCCGAACTGCTAGGCCACATCCCTTCTGCACGAGACCACAAGCATCCCCAAACATGTTTCGCCCTTGTTGGGGCTCATCAGTGAGGAGTAGCTTGGGTCTCTAGGCCCAGCAGGCACGGGACCCACGTCTGGGCATACCCGTCCCACTCGGGGTGACATAGCAAAAACAAAGAGGTGATGGCTGGAAGGTTTAGACTTAATCTTCACCACTGGCAATGCTCTGGGCAACTCTCCAGACCACCGTTCTTCGCCTGCCAAGCCATTACAGAAGGGAAAGACCATATGCAAATCAGGCTTGGCCCCACCCCAAAAGGGGCAGTCCAGCCCGAACTGCTAGGCCACATCCCTTCTGCACGAGACCACAAGCATCCCCAAACATGTTTTGCCCTTGTTGGGGCTCATCAGTGAGGAGTAGCTTGGGTCTCTAGGCCCAGCAGGCACGGGACCCACGTCTGGGCATACCCGTCCCACTTGGGGTGACATAGCAAAAACAAAGAGGTGATGGCTGGAAGGTTTAGACTTAATCTTCACCACTGGCAATGCTCTGGGCAACTCTCCAGACCACCGTTCTTCGCCTGCCAAGCCATTACAGAAGGGAAAGACCATATGCAAATCAGGCTTGGCCCCACCCCAAAAGGGGCAGTCCAGCCCGAACTGCTAGGCCACATCCCTTCTGCACGAGACCACAAGCATCCCCAAACATGTTTCGCCCTTGTTGGGGCTCATCAGTGAGGAGTAGCTTGGGTCTCTAGGCCCAGCAGGCACGGGACCCACGTCTGGGCATACCCGTCCCACTCGGGGTGACATAGCAAAAACAAAGAGGTGATGGCTGGAAGGTTTAGACTTAATCTTCACCACTGGCAATGCTCTGGGCAACTCTCCAGACCACCGTTCTTCGCCTGCCAAGCCATTACAGAAGGGAAAGACCATATGCAAATCAGGCTTGGCCCCACCCCAAAAGGGGCAGTCCAGCCCGAACTGCTAGGCCACATCCCTTCTGCACGAGACCACAAGCATCCCCAAACATGTTTCGCCCTTGTTGGGGCTTATCAGTGAGGAGTAGCTTGGGTCTCTAGGCCCAGCAGGCCCGGGACCCACGTCTGGGCATACCCGTCCCACTCGGGGTGACATAGCAAAAACAAAGAGGTGATGGCTGGAAGGTTTAGACCAAGGTTGTCCAACATACGGCCCGCGGGCCACAATGCGGCCCTCCAAGCCATTTCATGTGGCCCGCGAGGCTGTACAGACAACATTGAACAAATAAAGAAATACACCGGGCCGTGGTGGAGGACTGTTACTGCCTCTGGTGCCCCCTAAAAGGGGGGGGGGCACCAGAGGCAGTAACAGGCCACGGCCCAGTTTATTTATTTATTTGTTCAATGTTTGTCGGGTCCGTGGACCCGATTAATTTATTTATTTCTGCAATGTTGGGCGGACCCAACATTGCAGAAATAAATAAATTAATCGGGTCCACGGACCCGGCAAACATTGAACAAATAAATAAATAAACCAGGCCGTCTCGGAGGACTGTTACTGCCTCTGCCACGGCCTGGTTTATTTATTTATTTGTTCAATGTTTGTCGGGTCCGTGGACCCAAATCAATCGGGTCCACGGACCCGACAAACATTGAACAAATAAATAAATAAACCGGGCCGTGGTCTGTAACTGCCTCTGGTGCCTCCAGCACCAGAGGCAGTTACAGGCCACGGCCCAGTTTCAGGGGCGCAGAGTATGCGGGTGCTCCGGCCCCCCAGGCCGGAGAGAAGAGACGCAGTATGGATGGTCCTTTGTTCCATCCATACTGTGTCTCTCTCTGGCGGCCCGGGTAAAAGCCGGGTAAAAAACAATGTTTAAAAATTGTGGGACGGATGCAAAGCAAGATGCTCTTGTTTTGCATCTGTCCCTCAATTTCTAAAAATCGTTTTGGGTTGGGTATACTTCTACATCTGTGTGCACGGATGTAGAAGTACACCCAACCCAAAACGATTTTTAGAAATTGAGGCACAGATGCAAAACAAGTCTGTCCCTCAATTTCTAAAAATCATTTTGGGTTCGGTGTATTTGTACATCTGTGCACCCCGCTTGGCAAGAGGGGTGCACAGATGTAGAAGTACACCCAACCCAAACGATTTTTAGAAATGGAGGCACAGATGCAAAGCAAGTATGTCCCCCAATTTCTAAAAAATCGTTTTGGGTTGGGTGTATTTGTACATCTGTGCACCCCTCTTGGCAAGAGGGGTGCACGGATGTAGAGGTACACCCAACCCAAAACGATTTTTAGAAATGGAGGCACAGATGCAAAGCAAGTCTGTCCCTCAATTTCTAAAAATCGTTTTGGGTTGGATGTATTTGTACATCTGTGCACCCCGCTTGGCAAGAGGGGTGCACAGATGTAGAAGTACACCCAACCCAAAACGATTTTTACAAATGGAGGCACAGATGCAAAGCAAGTCTGTCCCCCAATTTCTAAAAAATCGTTTTGGGTTGGGTGTATTTGTACATCTGTGCACCCTGCTTGGCAAGAGGGGTGCACAGATGTAGAAGTAACCCAACCCAAAACGATTTTTAGAAATGGAGGCACAGATGCAAAGCTAGTCTGTCCCCCAATTTCTAAAAAATCGTTTTGGGTTGGGTGTAGTTGTACATCTGTGCACCCCTCTTGGCAAGAGGGGTGCACGGATGGAGAGGTACACCCAACCCAAAACGATTTTTAGAAATGGAGGCACAAATGCAAAGCAAGTCTGTCCCCCAATTTCTAAAAAATCGTTTTGGGTTGGGTGTATTTGTACATCTGTGCACCCCTCTTGGTAAGAGGGGTGCACCGATGTAGAGGTAAAATGTACCCAGCGGGATCAAACCTGTGTTGCTCCTGAGCTATCCTCCCGAGACTCCGAAGATCTGAAGTGCATTTAATGATACAGAACCAGAACTATTGATCAAGTCTAACATCATCTTCATCATCATCAGAATAAATCAACACTGTTGTGGTTATACAAGAGCTAATATATTTAAAGGGATGGAATTACTCCGAATGTAGCAGCACTATTCAATAACCCAAAGTGCTTAAGCATAGTTAATGTGAAAATATGACACTTCTCACCATTGGGACAGTACTGCCTTGGACAGAGTTTCACAGTGAAGAAGTGAGCAAGTGATCCGGGGTCTGCAGCCCACACACACGCATGGCATTCCCATGCACCCACTTGCGCGAATTGCACCAAATTAGTGAGATTGTGCTCCAAGGCACACGCACAGTCTTTGCTCTGAGGTTTGACACACTCACAGGATGGGATGGCATTTCGTTCTCCTATCCTAGTTGTGTTGCTCTGCCTTTTGAGGGCTACTACAACCTGGATGATTATAGAGGGGTGGAGTAGGGGCAGTATTGGCCTACTGGGATGCAACTGGAAGGCTTAAACCTCCTTCTTACTTGCCTTCAGTATATGCAATACATGCAAGCCAATGTTTCCACTGTTCTGCACCCCCCCTTCCCCTCGCACCAAGTTGGCGACTATGTGCAAATGCGGTAATATAAGTGCTGGTTATGTCACTTCCTATATTTGGGCACCACCCGGGAAATTCATAAGTCGGCTCCCCTGCCCGATTTATTTATTCAATGTTTGTCGGGTCCGTGGACACGATTAATTAATTGATTTCTGCAATGTTGGGTCCGACCAATAAACCGGGCCGTGGCGGAGGACTTTTACTGCCCCATGTGCCCCCTGGAATTGGATTATGCTTCTTTCATTACCACAGAAGTAATGAATGTGTATTAAAGAGATAAGCCGGTATATGTATTGGGCACACTGCACATGCTCAGGCAGCATCAATCATGCTTTGTAGAGGACAATGCTGGCCTAAATTGGTAACAGCCAGCACAGACATGTTGCTACAGAGGCATATTTTGGGCACAACCAGCATGTCAATGTTTTACATCAGTGACAGTGCTGTCTTACACTGTGGACACAGTGATCATTAAAATGTGTTGTGTTCTACAATGTTCTTGTCTGCTGTTGGTGACATGGAATGTACATGTTCCCCTTTAGAACTGATTGTAAACATATGGCTTTTTGGTCACTTTTCCTGCTGTAAAATGCACAATTTCAGCCCCATATTTGGAAAAAAAAATCTTGGGGGGGGGGGGACCCCCCCAAACCCTCCCTATATTGTTATAGCTCCCTCGCTACGCTTGGTCGCCCCCACTATTTCCGAGAAATATCAACACATACACACTGGAAGAAATCACAAGAAACTAACCTTTCATCACTACCCCCGACACCAAAAGCTATCTTTGGGACTGCATGGCTATGCCCTTGATGCTATTGTGTGAAAGGTCACACACCATCGCTTTTGAATATACTGCTTTGGGTCAGGGTGTTCACTTTTGGCTCGCCGGCCCTCCGGGTGACAAAAAGTGAATGCTTCGGCCCCACATTCAAAAAGGTTGGACAAGCCTGGTTTAGACTTAATCTTCACCACTGGCAATGCTCTGGGCAACTCTCCAGACCACCGTTCTTCGCCTGCCAAGCCATTACAGAAGGGAAAGACCATATGCAAATCAGGCTTGGCCCCACCCCAAAAGGGGCAGTCCAGCCCGAACTGCTAGGCCACATCCCTTCTGCACGAGACCACAAGCATCCCCAAACATGTTTCGCCCTTGTTGGGGCTCATCAGTGAGGAGTAGCTTGGGTCTCTAGGCCCAGCAGGCACGGGACCCACGTCTGGGCATACCCGTCCCACTCGGGGTGACATAGCAAAAACAAAGAGGTGATGGCTGGAAGGTTTAGACTTAATCTTCACCACTGGCAATGCTCTGGGCAACTCTCCAGACCACCGTTCTTCGCCTGCCAAGCCATTACAGAAGGGAAAGACCATATGCAAATCAGGCTTGGCCCCACCCCAAAAGGGGCAGTCCAGCCCGAACTGCTAGGCTTGGCAGGCGAAGAACGATGGTCTGGAGGGTTGCCCAGAGCAATGCCAGAGGTCAAGATTTATTCTAAACCTTCCAGCCATCAACTCTTTTGTTTTGCTATTGTCACCCCGAGTGGGAAGGGTATGCCCAGACGTGGGTCCCTTGCCTGCTGGGCCTAGAGACCCAAGCTACTCCTCACTGATGACGCCCAACAAGGCTGAAACATGTCTGGGGATGCTTGTGGTCTCGTGCAAAAGGGATGTGACCTAGCAGTTCGGGCTGGACTACCCCTTTGGGGGTGGGACCAAGCCTGATTTGCATATGGTTTTTCCCCTTTTGTAATGGCTTGGCAGGCGAAGAACGATGGTCTGGAGGGTTGCCCAGAGCAATGCCAGAGGTCAAGATTTATTCTAAACCTTCCAGCCATCAACTCTTTTGTTTTGCTATTGTCACCCCGAGTGGGAAGGGTATGCCCAGACGTGGGTCCCTTGCCTGCTGGGCCTAGAGACCCAAGCTACTCCTCACTGATGACGCCCAACAAGGCTGAAACATGTCTGGGGATGCTTGTGGTCTCGTGCAAAAGGGATGTGACCTAGCAGTTCGGGCTGGACTACCCCTTTGGGGGTGGGACCAAGCCTGATTTGCATATGGTTTTTCCCCTTTTGTAATGGCTTGGCAGGCGAAGAACGATGGTCTGGAGGGTTGCCCAGAGCAATGCCAGAGGTCAAGATTTATTCTAAACCTTCCAGCCATCAACTCTTTTGTTTTGCTATTGTCACCCCGAATGGGAAAGGTATGCCCAGACGTGGGTCCCTTGCCTGCTGGGCCTAGAGACCCAAGCTACTCCTCACTGATGACGCCCAACAAGGCTGAAACATGTCTGGGGATGCTTGTGGTCTCGTGCAAAAGGGATGTGACCTAGCAGTTCGGGCTGGACTACCCCTTTGGGGGTGGGACCAAGCCTGATTTGCATATGGTTTTTCCCCTTTTGTAATGGCTTGGCAGGCGAAGAACGATGGTCTGGAGGGTTGCCCAGAGCAATGCCAGAGGTCAAGATTTATTCTAAACCTTCCAGCCATCAACTCTTTTGTTTTGCTAATACCAATTAGATGGACAGCAAAGAAAAGTGGAAAATATGCCTACCTATTGGACAACCAGATACATAGAACAAGAATTACAAGGACTAAGAGACATATAACCCACTTACTCTATGCTCAAATCTCTGTATACTTAACTCTCACAAAATTTCACACAACCATTTTCTTGCTCAGCAAACTGCACGCACTTCACCACACCACAACAAAAAACAAACAACACATAAAGCGCACCCACAGCACACAAGGTCTTGCATCGGCCCAATATTCACACCAATGCTCAGCGCACAGTGAAAACCGAACTGAAGCTGTCAACAGCACACCAACTTCTCACTTTCCTACTCCCTTTTCACCTGACTAACCCATTCCCGCCTTCTCATTTGCAGATCCGCCTGAGCGCCAGGGGACCAATTCCGTTGGTGACAGTGCGCGGTACAAATACCATTAACATTAACATTAACTGTTGGTGGGGCGGTCTTATTTGCACAATAGAGTGAGGTTTCATAGCCATTATTTGAGGAGAAGCGTGGCAGAGGTGTGTGCCATTGGCAGGCAGGACTTGTGTTGCTTTTTTCAGAGAGAGGACATGGAGCTTTTAAGCAGCTGGCACAATCTAGATGTGCACGCGCACCGGCTTCTCCGCCAGGGGTGCCGAGTACGCAGGTGTTCCGGGGCCCGGGCCCGCCGGCAGAATTAAGTCGGGCTGGGCCCCTCCACCCCCCGTGGCTGGATTGAAGAGACACAGTATGGATGGCCCTTTGTTCCATCCATACTGTGTCTCTCTCTGGCGGCCCGGGTGAAAGCCGGGTAAAAAAAGTTGTTTAAAAATTGAGGGACGGATGCAAAGCAAGAGGCTCTTGTTTGCATCTGTCCCTCAATTTCTAAAACTCGTTTTGGTTTGGGTATACTTCTACATCTGTGCACCCGGGTGCACGGATGTAGAGGTACACCCAACCCAAAACGATTTTTTGAAATGGAGGCACAGATGCAAAGCAAGTCTTTCCCTGAATTTCTAAATATAGTTCTGAGTTGGGTGTATTTGTACATCTGTGCACCCCTCTCTCTTGGAAAGAGTGGTGCACAGATGTAGAGGTAGACCCAACACAAAACTAAGTTTAGAAATGGAGGCACAGATGCAAAGCAAGTCTGTCCCTCAATTTCTTAAAATTATTTTTGGGTTGGGTGTATTTGTACATCTGTGCACCCCTCTTGCATTGCATCTGCAGAGGGAGATGGCAGGGAGAGTGCAAATGAGACTGTTTGCATGACTCTGAGTATGTACGTGGTGAGGGTGAATGCTATGCTATGGGCGGGGAACGGAGGAGTTGAGGGAGGATACTCCCCTGAATTCTAAGGAAGGTAACAGCGTGGGAGGGGGTAGGAGTGTGGGGTGAGGTGGGATTACCTTCTTGGGGTTGGGGGGGGGGTTTGTGGGGTGGGAGGCATTAGAATGTGATAATTCGGCCTTTTGAAGACCACACAAATCGGCCGAAATAAATCGTGTTTTTTGTATATTTGTTCTTCAAAATGCAGAATTATCATATAGAACCCAGTATGGACCTTGCCATACTCTTGACCTTGTTCAGTGTAATAGCATTCAATGGGATAGTACGTGCAGGGCCGAATGGTGCAGAGCTAATGGGCTTCTATATTTTTAAAGAGACAGTAACAGCACTTCTCAGCAGGCTGTGTAATCTATTTTGTACTAGAGCTGCCATATTTGAAATGGGGCAATGCTAGTACTCCTCAGTTAGCTCGCTAAACAGGCCTGCTATAATTGTAATACTATGCTTTTGTTGAGGCAAGCAATGCTAGTTCATCTAGTGGGGCTGCTATACTTTTGATGGGACTACATCAGCACTTCTCATTTGTGCTGCTACACTCTTATTGACAAGGCCCCAGCACTTCTCAGTTGATTTATTTATTTTTTATTTTAATTGGTTATTTATAATGCACGTAATAATACCCAGAGGTTTCTAAGCGTGGATCAAGGGATCGAATCTGTGTTGCTCCGTGTCATCTTGCTTCCAAGGCGAGCACGTTGCCCCTGAGCTATCCTCCTGAGACTCTGAAGATCTGAAGTACATTTAATGATACAGAACCAGAACTATTGAGCAAGACTGTCATCATCTTCATCATCATCAGAATAAATCAACGCTGTTGTGGTTATACAAGAGCTAATATATTTAAAGGGATGGAATTACTCAGAATGTATCAGCACTATTCAATAACCCAAAGTACTTAAGCATAGTTAATGTGAAAATACTACACTTCTCAGTGTTGGAACAGTATTGCCACTTCTCACAGAGGCTTCTACACCTTTTATGGGGCAGCACTGATCCTGCCTACTGGACAGCTTCACTTTTAATGGCACTTCTCAATAGGGCTGCTATACTTCAATATGAAACGACCAACACTACCCCGCAGGGAATTGCATACCCTTGATGCCACCGAAGCAGCACTTCCACCCACCACAGCTGCTTTATTTTTAATGGTACAGTGCGTGTACTTCTCAGCCACTCTGCTTTACATTTAAACAGACCGAATTTTCATTTCTCAGCAGGACTGCAACACTATACCATTGTGTTCTGTATGTTGAGTGCTTCTTCACCACCAATGTGGATTCATGGCACTCGCCCAGTGTCTAAATAGTAGATCTGTCTACATTCAATTGGCAACAGGCATGTCCCGAGCTGCCTGCTGTCCATAACCTGCTCTCAGAATGTTGGAAGCCGTGATGGGGCAAGGGATAGAAGGCTCAAGCCCGTAGGATAGCCGAATCAGCAGGGTCTTAAAACCTGCTCATTCATTCTGGAGTGAGGGGCCATGGGCAAAATGATCCTGATCCCACATATAGGGGGTTGTTACCCCTTTATCTCTCCTGAATGAAAGAATGAGCTCTCTCAGACACAAATTATCACCCCTTCACACACATTGAATGAATATGGTATGGATCGCTAGATCGAGAAAACTGGAGTGAGAATGGGTATACTATGCTCCAAGGAGTGAGGTGCCCACTGAATATATCACATTGTTTAAAGGCGTGAGACCCATCCTGAATGCTTGCCCAAAGAGCCTTGGCCAGAGTTTCACACTGAAGAAGTGAGCATGTTATCCAGGGTCTGCAGCCCACACACACGCAGGGGATTCCATGCTCCCACTTGCGAGATTTGCACCAAATTAGTGAGATTGTGCTCCAAGGTAGGAGGCACACGCACAATCTTTGCTCTGACGTTTGACACACTCACAGGATGGAAGGCATTTCGTTTTCTCATCCTAGTTGTGTTGCTCTGCCTTTTGAGGGCTACTACAACCTGGATGATTATAGAGGGGTGGAGTTGAGGCAGTGTTGGCCTACTGGAATGCAACTCGAAGGCTTAAATCTCCTTCTTACTCGACTTTAGTATATGCAGTACATGCAAGCCAATGTTTCCACTGTTCTGAGCCACCCACCCCGCTCATACTACGTGCAAATGCGGTCATATGACTGCTGGTGATGTCACTTCCTATATTTGGGCACCCCCCGGGGAAATTCATAAATTGGCTCCCACCTCCTGGAGGCTCATTGGCAGTGGCAGAAGAGATGTGGAAAGAGCGTCCGGGCCTGGCAAGGAGCCGGCTGCTTTCTCTCGTGTGAAGTGGGGACTTAGCCTGGGCAATATTAAGGCCATGACCAGCGACTAGACCGATGCGCGCGCAACTCCCTCCCTGGGTGTGGTCGTGGTGGCATGTGAAAGCAGAAGTTGTTACTTTCCAAATGTCAGAGCAACACATTTACGTTGAGTTGCGTTGTTACGACATTGAAATGCTTTTTCATGTTTGCACAATGATGAAGCACTTTAATTGAGCACTATCGGCCTCATTAGGATTGTGATGTTCGCTTTACAGCTCAAGTGCACATGTGTTTCTTGTGTTTCATGTGTTTCATGTGTTTCGTGCTCATGTGTGTTTTTTTCTTCTCCCCTGTCCCTCGCCTTTGCCTGGTCGCGCTCTGAAACACTTGTGTATGAGCACGATATAAATAAAGTATCATTCATTCATTCATTCATTCATTCATTCATTCATTCATTCATTCATTCATTCATTCATTCATTCATAACCTGCTCCCTGTGGAACAGCGTCTCGTGGACTCCTCTGCTTCAGGGTGCATTTTATTAGGCAAGGGACTGAATGAAGGGTGATGGCTAAGAGGTTTTAAATCAATCAAGCATTGCTCTGGCCCACACTCCAGACCATCATCTTAAAGCTGCAGTGTCATTACAGAAGGGGAAAGACCACATACAAATCAGGTGTCTTCTTTTTTTAAATTATTATTATGATTATGGCATTTATTGAGCGCGGACCGGAGCGCTTTAGAGTGGTACACAACAATACAGATGCATAACAGAGCGCTTTTCTGAAGTCCCAACAGAACAGATATCCAGCGGGGCAGGATACAGAGGAGGGGTACAGCTGTAACGGGTGGCGGGCAGGAGAGGAGCGGGTGGCGTCTAGCGATTCAGGTTGCGCAAGGTGTGACGTGATGGCCCTGGTGTTCAGAAGGAGAGATTCATTAAAGTGGTGGCTTGGTCAAAACCCAAAGGCGGTAGGTAGTCCACCACAAGCAGCTAGGTCAAATCCTTCCTACATAAGGCCCCTAATAGTCCCTAGACAAACTGTGGCCTCATTGGTCATCGTCAGCGAGGTGTAGCTTTGGTTTCAAGGCCCAGCAAGCTTGGGACCCACGTCTCAATCTTCTCATCCAAAAACCTGAAGGGTGATGGCTGCACACTACAGGTCCCTGATGAAGGCCAATGTGCCTGAAACACGTCTACAGTTACATGTGGTCTTGTGCAGAGGGGATGTGACCTTGCTGTTCAGGCCAGACTCCCCTTTTGTGGTGGGATCTAGGCTGGTTTGCAAGTGGTCTTTCCTTTTATGTAATGGCAGAGTACATTGATCTGGAGGGTTGCCAAGCACAATGCCAGTGGTTATGATTCCTTGAAAACCCTCCAGCCTGTTTAAGCCAGAGGCCACAGTATTTCAGTGCTATGGAAGGAGAAATACAGACTGTTGTGTTCGGCCTCAGGTGCCAGCCTGGGCAAACGTGGGTGCTCTGGAGACTCCTGCTTACCCAGTAGACTTGATTATAAGTTTAAACCCAGGGATCTCCCACTTACCCACCGTGCCTGACGTCATCTGCTGCCCCCATCCCTAATAGCAACAACCCAACGAGTATAACCAATGATCTCTATTGCTTTCATTGGGTTCTGCAGTCTCAGAAGCCGTCTCCCTAAGCATGCGGTTTGTCCACATCATGATAAACTCTTCTCTGAGTTTACTGTATTCCTGTCTACTCTTCCTCCAGCAGGGAAGCACACCGCCATTTCTGTTCTCCCGTGCCCCTTCTCTACGTTTATGTCAGCACTGGTGGCAATGCCCTGCAAAGGGGGTGGGGGGTGCAGTGGCGGTGGGGTGGGGGGCCTCAGCAGGACTTGCAGGGGGTCCCCCACATTCTGTGTTCTGCCACTGTCTGTCAGGTTCTGCTTCTTGTTCCTTCCGGTCCCTAATGATCTCCCCCACACACCTCTCTTAGTGACAATGTTCCCTTTTCAATCCCGTCCGCTCTTTTCAGCCAATCAGCTCTTTCTACAGCCTGATGCTCTGATTACTTACCGGTAATCTTCATTACTCCTAGTCATACTCTTCCTCGTCACAGTATTTACATCATGAGGCCACTGCCTCTGACACAGGACCTTCTTTTATTTATTTTAATTCCTATAACTCCTCCCCCACACCCACTTCACTCAGTTTCATATTACCAAGCCGTAGCATGGTACCTTCCCCGCAGGTAGGTTGATGAGGGTCGTCAGTACTGTGACGAGGAAGAGTAGGACTTGGAGTAATGAAGATTACCTGTAAGTAATCAGAGCATTACCTCCACTCTTCCTCATCCCGGTACTTACCGCATGAGGTATACCAAAGCAGCAACGGGGAAAGGTCCCAATAAGACACAGAGCCAAACACAGTGCAGACAAACACACACCTTTAATAACTCCAAATTCACATCCCCACAGACAAAACTCCAACCCCGAAGGAACCAACCCCGAATGGGAGACATTCAACCTATAGTGGTTGATGAAGGTGCTATGATCAGCCCAAGTGGCAGCCCTACAAATCTCCTTAGAGATACCCCCCTTGCATTGGCCCAGGAGGCAGCCAAACCTCTGGTGGACCACCCCTGAATGTGCGTAGGCACAGGCAGGCCAGAAGCCACATAGGCCATGGAGACCACAACACGGATCCACTGGCTAATGGACACCACAGATGCCTTACGCCCAGCACCAGCCGGGCCAAAAGTAATCAGAAGACTGTCAGAGTGGCGGAAAGAGGCAGTCCTAGCCAAATACTCCAACACCGGCCGCCGCACATCAATGTTATGCCAAGCCACTTCCTCTGGCGATTGCGGATTCTGAAAAAAGCCAGGGAGAACCAGATCCTAAGAGGTGTGAAACCGAGAAACAACTTTAGAGAGAAACTTTGGATCACACCTCAGCACCACCGAGTCTGGCAGCACCCTCAGGAAAGGGGGGTGACATAACAGAGCGCCAATCTCCCCAAGCCTACGGGCAGAAGTTATGGCAATAAGAAAGGCAGTCTTTAGCGTCAGATGTTTTATATCAATCTCGGAAATGGGCTCAAAAGTAGGCCTTGAAGGAACCTTAAGACAAGAGGGAGATCCCAAGGTGGAAGCCCCTTATAAGCACAAGGACAGGAAGACGAAAAATCCTGGAGCAACTTCCCCACCAACACCTCCCTATCCAGGTGACCATCAGAGTTCCCCAAAAGGAATTTCATGGAGGCCCACTGAGAGCGAAGCGTGGAAACCGCCAGGCCCTTGTCAAACCCATCCCAGAGGAATTGAAGGATAGCGGGGAGGCCAGAAAGTAGGGGAGGGATCCCACACCGCCCACACCAGTCCCGGAAATGACTCCAATGCCTGCCGTAAACCCTCAGAGTGGAGGGTCTAGGGGCATTCATTATGGACTCTACCACAGGACCAGAGAACCCCTGAGATATCAGCCTAGCCCGTGCAATAGCCACACTGCCCATTGCATCTGGCGGACCCCCAACCGCATATCCGCTAGAAGGGGACAAGGCCACTTCAGAACCAGGCAATGCTCCTGGGACCAAAGCTTCAAAAGAGAGGGGAACCAACTCCGGCAGGGCCAGAACGGAGCCAACAATAATACAGTCACCCTGGACACTCTGATACACTGAACCACCCCGGGGCAGAAGGGGAATAGGCAGAAACGCATAAAGGAGACCCTGAGGGCGTCCACCCCTCAAGCTCCATCGGCCTGAAAACGAAGCAGAAGAGGGAAACTTTTGCCGAGGCCGGAGATGCAAACAGGTCCAGAACAGGGGCCCCGAACTTGACACAGATCTCTGCAAAGATCTGGGTTGACAGGACCAGTTCCACAGAGGAGGGAAACCGGTGGCTGAGAAGATTCGCTCAAACATTGCCACCCCCCTGATATGTGAGGCCACCAGGGACACCAGATGTGAATCCCCCCATGCACCTATCTGAGCTGCCAGGGCATTCAAGGAGCGGCCGGAACCCCCTTGGCGGTTGGCGTATGCCAAAGTTGTCGTATTGTCCGTCCGGACCAAAACCGCCCGGCCTATCAGCAACCTCCTGAAGTACACCAGAGCCCAGAGAATGGCACACAACTCTCACCAATTGGATGTTTGATGGCTCTCCTCCGGATGTCGCAACTCCTGAGCAGATAGGACCCCCAACATAGCATAAGTGTGGTCACAGGAGGAATGATCAGGGACACCACAGCCCGTAGATTTGGAACCCCCAAACACCACTGCAGGGAGACCCACATCGCTGGGGACACTGGAATCAAAGCTTTGAATGCTTGAGACGTCGGGAGCCAGTGGGAGAGAAAGTAAGACACCAGGGTGCGCAAATGAATACGGGCCCAGGGAACTAGAAACATGCAAGAAAGCCATGTGCCCCTGCAACTTCAGCAACAGGCGAGCCAGGACATATTGCCTCCCGAGGACTCTGCCCAGAACAGCCAGCAAGCGACGGACCCTCTCCAAGGACAGGAACACCATCCCCATCCTGGTGCAAACCTGTGCACCAATGAAAACTAGATCCCAAGAAGCCTCCAGTTGAGACTTCTGCCAGTTCACCAGGAAACCCCAGTCCTGCAACACCTGGCAGACCAATCGGAGATGAGTCATGACAGTCTGCCGGCAGGATGCTTTGATCAACCAATCGTCCAGGTAGGGAAAAATCTGAATGCCCCGCAGATGTAAATGCACCACCAGGGGAGCCACCAGCTTGGTGAACACTCTGGAGGCTGATCGCAGTCTGAACGGGAGCACTCTGAACTGAAAATGTCAGGATCTCACCGCAAAGCGGAAGAAATTCATGTGCCAGAGACGGAGAGCCACATGGTAATAAGCATCCTGGAGATCCAGCGATGTCGTCCAATCCCCCTTGAATAACATTGGAAGAATTTTCTGTGAAGTCTCCATTTTGAAGTGTTCCTTCTGGACGAAGCAGTTCAGGGCTTTGAGGTCCAGAACTAGACGATACTTCCCTGAGGTTTGGGGTCCAGGAACACCCGTGAGTAGAAACCCTGACCCTGAACAGGGAGAGGAACAGGGATGGTGGCCGCCTTTAACACTAATTCAGAGAGAGCGGCATCCATGACCAACCTCTTGAGCTGAGACTTGGGAACCACAGTCCGAACCATGCAATGCTGGACAGGAGGAGACAGGAAATGCACTTGATAACCACTTTGCACTGTGTCCAGAACTCAGGAGTCGGAACATCACCTTTCCCATACTGGAAAAAACCGCCAGAGCCGCCCGCCCAGCGGCAAGTCCAAACTGTTAGAACTTAGGTGCCAGCCTAGGACGCGAAGAGCGTGGAGGACCCCGAACCCCCCTAGCTCTCCGAAAAGAATGTGATGAGGAGCCAGGGAAAGACCTGCTGGTCACTGCACCAGAGGAAGACTTCTTGGTCGTTGAAGGAGGCTTGCGTCAAAATTTGTCCGCATGTTTGTCCGCCCTAAAAACGTTGTGCACCTTATCCTCAAGGGAATCTCCAAAAAGCCTGAACCCAGTGAAAGGAAGTTTCAGGGCAGCCGCCTTCTGAGACCCATCAGTTTTCCAGTCCCTCAGGTGCAAATGCCTTTGGGCAGATACACCAGCCCCAATGGCCATGGCTGAACCACGCACCCCATCAAAAGCCAGATTGGCCAAAAGTTCAACCTGTCTCTGCATGTCTGTAAGCAAAGGGGCACAATCAGAGCCTTCATTGACAGCCTTCTTCAATTTCCTGAAACAATTTAGCACCGTTTCAGCCGTATAGGAACCGTAGGGCCAGATGCACGCTTGCATGAACCTTCTTAATGCTGGAACTAACACAGCGGACCACTGGATCCCAGATGGAGGCCTCATCCGCGAGGAGTGACCCACCAGGATGGCGAGGACATCATCAACTTCAACTGGATCAGACAGCAAAGTCTCGCCGTTTAATGGGTAAAGTTTGGACATGAAGCGGGGCATTGCAATCTTCTCCGGGTCATGCCATTCCCAATGGATTTTGTCCTGGATATCGGAAACCAATGGCAACCCCATCCTAGGGGTATGCCTATACTGGCGATTAGACGGGTCAGCCCCCTCTACCCATGTCGAGTACTTCCAAAAACACTGACCAAAGGAAGCCTGCTTCACCACCAAAGCCCTCTGTACACTTAGCAAAGGCTCCACATACAATCACTTGCCTCTCCCACATTCAAATAGAGGCCAGAAAGACCAACAACCAATGGGAATAACCACAATCAATTCCTATGGCAACACTGCGTTCAATACCAGAGCCGGAGCCCACCCGCCTCTGGAGCAACGTGGAGAGAGAGAGAATAAACAAAAAAGGGAGCTGTCAAGCCGCACACAGCCGCCTGTGCCGCGCCTGGAACACATGCCTCCAACTCCTTACCTTAACCCGGGTCCGTTTTCCCAAGGACCCGGGCCGCGATGCCCTGCGCCGGCCATAGCCCAGCAGAAACCAGGCAAGGCAACCTGACTCGACCGGGTCCCGAGCCCCGCAGGGAACCCAGGAGTCATGCCACACCTGAGGGAGCCGAAGGCCCCGCCACACAGCCCCACCAGGGAGCCAGCAATCAGAGCTCCCCAGCACCCTACGCCGGGAAGAAAAAACAAGCCCAACCTGCCAGAGGCAGGAACAATTAAACTGAGTGATGTGGGTGTGGGGGAGGAGTTATAGGAATTAAAAGGAATAAAAGAAGGTCCTGTGCCGGAGGCAGGGGCCTCATGAGGTAAGTACTGTGACGTGGACGTGGAGGTAATACCTTTTCAAGCTCCCTGCAGTGTCCTATCCTTCCTGTGTTTCTGTTGAATTGCACATTCAGGAAGATGAGGCCAGCAACGTCATTATTGCGCGTCTGCCCATTTGGTTTGTCCTGATTCCTTTCCCACATGTACCCTGATTTGGGGTTTGACCTTCCTCCCATACTTCCTATACAGTTCTCTGCACCTTTCTCGGCCCACTTTTTTTTTGTAAATGCTAAATTGATTTTTCTGGAATGTGTTCTGAAAATGCAAATCGTTCTAAAGTCAGCAACGCCGTAATGCCCTGTCACGCACAGGCCGACAGCAGCCCTCCTTTATTCCGTGCAAAGCGCATGGTGGCCTTTACGTCACTCTCTCATTTGCTGCATTGAACAGCTTGCTTCCGCCCCTCCGTGTGTCTCGCGGGGCCCAGCACTGCTTCTGTGCCAGCCCACCATGCGCTTGGGCGGCACCCTTGCCTCCTGTTGTCTCTTATTGTGCCTCTTTGTTTGGCGCCCATCACTGTGCCTTGTCAGTGCCATGCCATGTCAAGCGTCATCTGCACCCCACCCCCTACTTCTTTTTCAGTTGCCTTTTCCATCACTCGCTGCTCTGTGGGAGTTTTTGCACCTCCTGTCCCTGCATCATGCATTATTTCATTGCTCATTGCTTTATTTTCTTTCCATGTCTACCCTGGTCCCTGCCTTTAACCCTAGTAGCCGCATCGCCTTCTGTATTTTCTTGTCTTTATCCGCTGTCCCCCTCTGGTCCAGAGCCGCCTATCCCAGCCCTGGACAGGCAGGGCTCCTCCTGGGTTTTCAGACCGATCAGGGCGCATGGTCCACAATCCTAGGATGGCATGACTCTGCTGCACCCTGAGCCATAGTCAGAGTCTAGATTAAGTCCTAAACCATGCCCTCCACCCCGCAGCCAATCCTTAAAGAGGAGGAAGGTGCCCCGCAAGCCCCAGGCGCGAGGAGGTCTCCTCTCATCCCCCAAAGGTCCTGCAGAAGGGGGTGGTTTGGATCCATGAAGTATAAACAGGCCCTTGTTGAGTCCTGGCTCAGTAATGATTTATTGATGAAGCACATCTTACCAGAGAGTCCCAAAGTCAGGCACACCAGGATCCATGGTGTGGGTACTCGGGTGCTCATCCTTGCCTCCACTCAGCTGTAGCAGGCGCTCCAGCCTCCTCAGCTGCCCCACTGCTCTGTCTCGCCTTTCTGGCAGAGACTTCCCTGTGCTGCTGCTGACACCCCCAGTCTCCTCTGAAACTACTTCCTGTATTTGAGCATCAAATAAGAAATCGAGAAGTGTTTTTGTATATTCACATAATTTCACAAGAACGTAAACCGGGCTGTCATTGTTTTATTTTAAAATCCTTCTAAATATAAAGTCACAGCTGAGTAGATGGCAGGTGGCACTGTCTCAATTAGAAACATAGTTGTTTCAGTCGCCTGACCCCATACCTCTTTTGAGCGTGGCGCTGGGCTTTATCATGAATAACTGGGTGCCACACCAAGAACAAAGAGCACTTGGCTGTTTCATCACTCTTGCACTGACAACATTGACAGTGATGTGATGATGTCTGGGGGGATAGCTCAGCAGCAACGCGCTCGCCTTGGAAGCAAGGTGACATGGAGCAGCACAGGTTCGATCCCGGGTCCGCGCTTAGAAACCTCTGGGTAGTACGTTATAAATATCATATCATATCCATTTCAATTCATTTGATGCATTTAAGTCTCATCATTATACCAGATTGGAACGGGAAATTATCTGCTGTAGACCCAGTATACACTATACGTGGTCGCAAGAACGACTCCTCTGCTATTCTCAAGTACGCCTGATACAAAACACTGATGCCTAAATTACTCAACATTCCCGCAAACGGCCAAATGTAAGCAATATCATGGATGCGAGTAAATCAGCACCCACTCTTCGCTCCCAAGAACACTTCATACTCTTCCAGAATTCACTGCGCCATGGGTGGGGGAGTTAAGTCTGAGTCATAATTGTCACATGTTTTTGATTCTCCAATCAGAAGGCTCAGCAAATCAGAACAAATTTGGAAATAAAATGCGCAAGACATGGGGGCGGGGTAATAGAAGGGAAGGGGTATAACATAGTTATCTGAAAAATAGGGAAATAAGAATTGTTACTTAGCATTTTTTGTGACGTTTCATTCCATACAGGGCTAATCCTTTGGCTCATTCAATCCTAGGGGGGTGATTGTCAGTAGTGTGTGGATCCAGAATGAGTCTCAGATCAAGAGCCCCATCATCTCGGTGCTCCATAGTTGTTTCCAGTATGGGTTACCAGAATTGGGTGATGGCTTGTCCTCTTTGAAGTTAGTCTAGAGAATAGATTTGGCAGTCTGCATGGGTATTGCGCTTGCGCTTTATCCTTCTCGCTTTTACAAACATCGTTGCTTCTCCAACATCTATTAATCTTCAGGAACATTTATCATGTAGGGCAGAAATGTCGGTTGACAGGTAGCAAACCTGTAAGCCGGATGGCTTGTGCGGCAAGTGAGTAGCTACTGCCTAAGTCAGAAATTATGTTCCTGCACATTTTACAATAGAAACATAGTAAGGTTCCCTTTTGTTTGTGGATACACATATTTATTATTTCATTTTACAGTACCTGCTGTGTCAAGAAGGCATTCCAATTTATGTTGCGTTTGTATGCACTGTCCATTTTCAATAAAATGCTTCCATATCTTCATCATCCTCCAAAAAGTGCCAATAGAGTAAAATAATTCAACAAACATGATTGCTCTCTGGACCAGAAGTCCACACACATATTTTATTTTGCTAGAACCGTCTCTGTTTGTTTTCATGTCTAATAGTGCTTGTTTTCATTTATTTTTAGCGTTCGGTTGTGATGTCCTAATCAATATTAGCTTCTGGCTAATCATATGTGAATTGGGAAACAGAAGACCTGTTTTTATTGCAGTTATTTATAATTCAAAATTATAATTTCTTTTTATCTATTTCCAAAAGGCATTACTAGTTAATCATCCTTCATGATATCTCACAAGAGTGTTTATAGAATGTACTTGCTTTGGACAATATTTTCCGTACATTTTCAGTAAATTTGATCTAATCATTTATATCGTTCAATAAGGTACTGAAATCTTGTAGTGGATCTGCCCAAATAATATAAATCTGTCAATATATTGAGTCCAAAATGCACCAACAATCTTAAAGCGGTCACACATGTGACTGGGATCAGAAACCAATCCAAGATAAATAATGGGAGAAATGGTTTGAAATAAGGAACTCCAGACGTGGCCCTTCCTCTCTGCCCGAAGTGCCCCGGTCATTGGCAGCAAGGGAATTTCTGTCCTTCACCTGGGTCTCACAAGAAGGCTTTCTTTGTCACTTGATCGAAGGCAGTGGTATTCAAACATTTCCATGCCGCTAACCCCAGAGTACAAATAGTTTTTTCTTTTTTATAGTTTATCGTAATATCAGCCTTGATAAAGATCCAGCCTGGGTCGAAACACGTGTTGGCTGACAATATTGAATACACTGTTTCCAACTTACAGATATGCTTGTAACTTTTTGCATTAAAAGAATAATTAAGTTCAAGAATTTCAAGAATTTTAGGCATCTTGACAAAGACATCGGACTTATATATGGTGTCAATCAGCGTGGGCAACCCAGGCATCTTGTATTCCTTACAATTCGTGAGGCATTGAGCTTGGCTCCCTCTGCCTGACCACTCGTTGCAGTTTTCTATGATACATATCGATGCTCTCTACAACAGAAGTTGTTATTTAAGTAGTGCCACGCTAGTGCTCTTCTTCTCTTGCCTATATATCTAGAAGATGTTTATCATTTCACCACTGGTGAGCTCCCTGATATTCTACTGGGGTGAAAGCCCCAGCTCCTTCCTCTGATCGCCCTGGGGAGGAGAGTGTGACTCAGGCATCAAGCACACCAGCGCTCAGGTGTCCAGTGTTCTCTGTAGAACTGGTGGATGTGGGACCGAGCACCTACCTGGCATACCTGTTATAAACTGGGGAACCAGGATTCGAACAGGGTGTACTCCTCATCAAATGGGTGATCCCTAAATCACCCGAGTGCTAGGATTCGATCTGCTCCTCGGTTGTTACAGTTAATGTGTTCAGTTAACAGAACATTTTACCCCGCGTGAGCAATTCATTATTTGTTTGTTTTACTGTATCCCCTGCTTGTACTTGATATTGTGTATTGGTTTTAGTTACCCCCTGCAGTGCTCATACTGAAGCTGGGCAAGCAGACTTTGAAGTTGCTAAATGTGTGGGTCACGAGATTATTTGCCATTCACCTTCCATCAGCACTCCCCATTGAATATCTTGTGTAGAGCTGATGGGAGTGATAGATCAAAACATTTGTAGAGTGCGTCAAAAAAGTGATGTTTAAGGGTCATGCTTTGTGGGAGTTGTGATTTGTTCTCCTCCAGTACATTGGACAGATTTGTCTCATGCAGCGAGGGAGGGTGTTTGGGGGCACCATTTTATTCGCTCCCTTGTTATGTTACAATACACTACCTACATTCCCCAGCTGCCACATTCAACACACTTCCTGTGTTATACTATGAAATGTTAAGTCCATTCCTAAAGCACAGCCTACACTGATTAGGGCAGTGGTCTTCAAACTTTTTTATGCCAAGACCCCCCTGACTAAAGCATAAATTGTTTGGGACCCCCCTACCCGCCCCTCTGTGTTGGTGTTATTTTCTTTCATAGAGATGGCTGCAGAATGCGTGGTGCCATAATTTTGAAGGGATATGTTGTTGGGGAGACATTCCAAGACAGTAGGACAATCACTTCCAATCCAGACATAGAAACTGTGCAAGTAAACACAACATTCTCCAGTAGGGCTTTTATTTTCTAAAAATACATTCCTATTAGTATATTCAGCAGAATGCAATTTGATTTTACAGAGCAAGTACTAATGGAAGGGTGGGCCTGTCTCTCTGCAGAAAGCGAGTCAATGTGTGGCTTTATTTTTGAGACCACCAATCTCAGTGAAGGCCCCTCATATGAAAAGTTTGAAATGCCCAGGCGCCTCTAATTTGAAAAGGATGAAATGCCCTGCCGCCTTCCCTGGCCACTGCTGCTGCAGGAGAAATGAGGACCATGGGGTTTCTGTTCTATTCACGTGTACAGAGTCCCCACAGTGCTCATTTCTCCCCCGCTTAGAGTGGAACCAATCTGCGGCACACAACTTATGATGCAAAGTGCACATTTTAAGCACCAGGATGAAAAACAGAGAACTGAAGACATTGCAGAGGTAAATGAGTTCTGACTGGCAACATGGGGCAGTTGCTCCCTCTCCCTCACCCCAAGACTCAGTGAAGGCACCTCATATGACAATGAAATGCCGTAGCACCTTCCCTGGCCACTGCTGCTGCAGGAGAAATGAGGACCATGGGGTCTTTTCTCTATTTACTTGTACAGAGTACCCACAGTCCTCATGTATGCCCCGCTTAGCGTGGAACCAGTCTGCGACGCACAGCTTGTAATGCAAAGCGCACATTTTAAGCACCAGGACAAACAAACAGAGAACTGAATACATTGCTGAGGTAAATGAATTCTGACTGGCAACACGGGGGCAGTTGCACCACCACCTGCAAGACTCAGTGAAGGGCCCTCATGTGAAAAGTTTGAAATGCCCCGGCGCCTCCAATTTGAAAAGGTTGGAATGCCCTGGCACCTTCCCTGGGCACTGCTGCTTCAGGAGAAACGAGGATCGTGGGGACCTCTGTTCTTTCAACTAGAACAGAGGCCCTCACCCCTCATTTTACCTCATGTTTCTGGGCACTTCATTTATTTATTGGTCATTTATATAAATACCACTTACCTTTTGAAAGTAAAATAATAGAAAAGCAGGAACCTCATGCCAGCATGCAACTCTGGAGTTGATGGACGCAATCTGAAGCAGGATTTCTGAAGCTGCAGTGATACATCAGCAAGAAATATTGAGGTTTAGTACCACCAAAAATTGAATCCGCCAGTCACGAAGTCAAAGTTATGAATATTTTATTCTGTACAAATACAAATATCAAAGCAGATAGCTATCTGGCTCCCAAGCGCCTCGCAGTGTGTGCCAGCAGACACAGTGAAGGGTGAGAGTACTGGTCATCACAAAGCATGCAGTATTTATACACAGTCCTGGTCTTTGCCCAGCTCTTCCCCAAACTAATAAGTTACAAATTGGGGTTCGTGCCCAGTTCACATGACAAATATAACAATATTAGTTTACACTTTTGACATGTTGTCCTATCCTTGGAGATTCAATGGCGGTGTTGGTTCTCCAGCTCAAGTTAAGCCCAGTTTCAAGACTTTGTTGTATTCAGCTGTGTAGATCTTTCCTTGTTTCTTGAGCTTTAGGATAAGTCCTGTTCCAAGAGATGCATAAAGGATTTCTTCCAAAACACACGGCCGTAGTTGCTTTGCTTTGTGTGTCGTTGTTTGAAAGAGGATGAGTCTGTAGGCACAGATAACACTTTGAATGGTAGTTCATTTTTACTAAAAGGTCTCTTTGCACAGGACAAAAATTTCTGCTTTTGGCAGTCCTAGTGTTGACATAGGCTCAAAGGTCCTTATGCTCAGTAGCAGCTGAAAACATGGTTAATCATTTCTGAACAGGCAGCAGGAGTTGGGATCTAAATGGCGGATGTTTACAAGATGGCGGCGAAGTCAATTCTATCTAAATCGAGTTAATCATAGGTTTTAATGCAAATGCGAATGTCTCAGGCCAATGTTCATAATAAGGTCGTATTTATGTGAATATGCTTTAACAACAGGTGAATATTATTTATTGTTGGAAGAAGTGGCGCCTTCCATCATCATTGGCTATCAAT
This sequence comes from Ambystoma mexicanum, assembly GCF_040938575.1. Taxonomy (NCBI): domain Eukaryota; kingdom Metazoa; phylum Chordata; class Amphibia; order Caudata; family Ambystomatidae; genus Ambystoma; species Ambystoma mexicanum. The sequence goes on along the minus strand of NC_090925.1, from coordinate 333,014,787 downwards.
CAGTCAGATTGAGCCAGCAGCACTGCTTGTGACCCTTGCCAAATGCAAGCTTAGAGAAGCTGGCTGTCATGGATTGGCCCACCCACTCTACCACCCCCTCCCATCTGAAAGTAGGGCAGTATGTCACTAATGAGATATCATTAGTGATTTCCTGCTCTGCATTCAGATGTGAGGGGCTGGTCATCCCCGCAAAATAAATGCATAAAGGCGGCTAAGCCTCCTCGGTGCAGACTCCTGCTCTCTGGAATAATCATCCGCATTTCCTTCACAACACTGCCAATCTGGCATTTTGTTACTTACTAAAAAATAAACAGCTTTTCCCACACACACTTCTCTCTTACTCGTGTCTTGTGCCGGCCCGTGGCATACTGTCTTTGGCGACCGTAGCTATACACATTCCCACTCCATCTCTGTGGTGTGTGGGCACACACGCACAGACATGAATGAGTAGCACTACCTCAAGTTACTGAGGACACGCTGAGCTTTCCTTCTGCAAACCATTGGAATCGGCTCCCTGTGTCCTATTGGATAATTGATTTGAACCAAGACTGCAACCACTGAATGAAAGTGTACGACTGAATCTTTATGTCCTCAGCGACATTGAGGCATCTGGTAACTAAGTGCTGCTCTTGGCTTTACCCACCCTTTTATCTGAATTGTGGCAGGAACACGAAGGCACCACACACAGCTGGTTACCCTGCCAGCTTTTAATGTTAAGCAGTTATCCACATTATGAAGTTTTGTGAAAGGTGTTAACCATTTAGGCCAGGAAGGCTTGAGGGTGTAAGGTACAGAACCCACCAGCTCCCTATCAAGATGAAAATAAAAGGGTTTCCTGAGCATTTTTCCGTTATTTGTTGAGTTGGGTGGTACCCATAAAAAACAGTACTGGTGTGTACTGTTTATGCACCAGGTCACTGATATAGTGTTGCAGCGAAATCTGTTATTTTATTATGTTATACAGAAAAAAGCACCCACCTTCTTTTTCCGTGATGACCAGTCATCGTGGCAAAAGGTGTGTGCTTTTCCTGGAGTCTTCATGAATAGGCTCCTATTGGAGGCTGAGGTCCCACAAAGGCCCGGCCCCTGTCCAGGATTGCCTTCTTTCAACTCCCTGGGCTCCTATCAGCCTGCAGAACCGTGAATTATGACGCCTTCAACGGCATTACATTTTATTGCAGGGTTGTTTAGAGGAGAGGTGTCATATCCAGCTGGATGGGGGCTACGCCATTGTGAAGTTCCTGCCTCAGCCAAAAACAGGTTTTTCCTGAAGTAATGTCTCTTCACTGGTTACAGGAGTTTTATGTATGGGGTGAAACCTAATATACATTTGCTTTGGTCGCCCACCACATCATGTTTGCCTGACATTTTTCTGTGAGCAGCGGTATCTTTTTCCATTGTGGCTTTTAAAAGCCGTTTTTATTTGCAAATACAGGCGCAGGCTGTTTTTGCTTTTAATGTTTAAAAATCCTGTCTTGCAGGTCACAGGATTCTTTGATTCTTCATTCTGGGTGCATTACACTGCTGTGGGTCCATAGATGATGATGGGTAGGCCCCTTTCCACATGGTTCTTTATTTTTATATAAGCACAAAAGAAAACCCCAGGCCGTTTTTGGTTTCAGTCTTTAAAGGGCTGCTGTTCATATAAAAAGGAAATCAAAAGTCATTTTTGGTTGCAGTGTAGACGTTCTTGCCACTCATGTGATATAAAAGTAAAGCAAGGCCGTGTTTGGTTGCAGTGTTTAAATGCTGCGGTTCAGGTGAAAGGGACTGCTAGTTTTTCTTCTGTTTCTTTGTCAGCTTCCTCTTCTCTCTTGACCGCCAACTGTGGGGTGCTTTAAAGGCCCCAAACAGAACAGGAAGGTTTTCAGAGTACGGCAAAAGGACAGGTGATACTTGATGTTATGAAGAGAGAAGGGAAGAGAATTCCAAAGCCTTGCTGCAGCCACAGAGAAAGAACAGCTCCCAACATGTGAATGCTTAAAGCGGTGAACTGAGATATGCAAAGCAGTAGAAGAGCATAGCGAGCGTGCTGGAAAATACTGACAGAATGTAGTCTGCAAATACTCAAGCCCAATCCTGCAAAAAGCCCAGTGAACAATACAGAGAGCCTTAAAATGTAACTATTTAGGTTTCTGCAGACAATGAAGAGAAGAGACAGAATAATAGCGAGAAGCACCAGTGGCCAGCCTAGCTGCAGTGTTTTGCAGGATCTGAAAACCTCGTAAAAGATAGGGTGGTTACCAAATAGAGGGAGTTACAGTAGTCTAGAGACCCTGAGATCATAAAAGATCCAACCAGAGGGCACAGCTGAGGAGAGACGTAGGGCAAGATCTTACACAGAATCCTCAGTTTAAAGTGCACTGTCTGGCACACAGAACTCACCTGGACCACCATGGGGGAGATGCTGAGCGCTTTACACCAAGGTCTTTAACTACTGACGCAGGCACCAGTAAAGGGTACAATTCAGAGGGCTAGAAAGTGGATGACCAAAAAGAAGAGACGTGAGAGGATCCAACAACAAGGCCCTCCGTTTTATTGCCATCAATGCGCAGCCAATGATTACACATCCAGGAGTGGACAGCGGAAACGCAGCAGTGACAACGCTTAGCTGTAGCGGAAAGGGACATATCAAACCGCACCAAGACCTGGGTGTCGTCTGCATAAGAATAACACTGAAAACCAAAATAGTAAATAAGTTTAACTAAAGGCTGGATATATACATTAAAAACGAGAGGGGAAAGTGCAGAACCCTGAGGTACACCACATGTGTTAGGCACAGAAGATTCAATAAAAGGGAAAGGGAAAGTGACTGAGAGAGAAAAGAATTAAACCAGCCGCACACCATGCCAGTGATACCCACAGAGGACAACCTCTCAATTAAGATGGCATGATCAATTGTTTTGGATACGGCAGAGAGATCTAAAAGGATCATGGCTCCAACACTACCCTGATCCACAGCAGATATCAACACATATTTGGTTCCCTAGCTAAGCCAAAAATCTGTCTGAAAAGGGTCAAGAAACCCAAAATCCTCTCAGATAGAATGATGGAGCAGGGTAATCAAATATTCCAAAGGTTTCATGGGATAGAAGAGGAGAGAAATAGGGTGAAGATTAGAGGGAAGCAAAGGATCAAGCTTAGATTTTTTAAAGTAAAGGAATAACCAGTGCGTGATTAAGCACAGGAGGAACAAAACTATTAGCAAACAAAACATTAACAGCCGAGAACACCAGCGCAGAAATGGAGGGGGTGATCTCCTTAAAAATGCTGAGCGGAATGGGATTAGCAAGAGAAGCATATTTCAAGTCCAATGTGGCCACAATAAAGTCTAAGTCCGCAAAGACAGGAAATTTAAACAAAGAATAGGAAGAGTGCGTGGGAACAAGTACATCCACAATCATGACCTGCTGGATACGAGACCCCAAGATCTTCTGCCTAATAGCGACAACCTTGTGAGAAAAGGAAGAAAGTGAATCACATAACATTTGAGAAGGAACAACCAGAGTAGATGAGGAGGTAGACGATAGTGACTGAAGAAGCTTAAAAGGTTCCTTAGGCGAGTCAACCACCGATTTAACATGGGCAGTATAATAAGACTTAGCTTCAATGACGGTGGTTTGATAGTAAGCGGCGGCCTTTCGCAGAGCAAGGCGTTTGAAAGGGCAGTAAGAAATGCACCATTTGCGCACTGCCTGCCTGCGACAAAGTCAGAGACAGGTAAGTTCGGCAGAAACACAAGGTTCAGAGTGGCATAGCGAGGTTTAGATGCTTTCAAAGCGGCCAAACAGTTAGCAGTAGCAGTAAAAACTGCAGAAAGGAAAATCTGATCAGTAATACAGGTAGAGATGTTAGCACTAGGGACATTCCACCACTGCTGAGTAGGGGGACGGGACAGGACAGGCACAGTGGGTAATGGATTAGCAATAACAATAAAGGGAATCACTACATGGTCAGACCATCCTTGGAAAGAGGGCTGATGACGTATTGGTAAAGGGCAGGATATTCTAGGGTTACCACGGGTTAATGCTGCACATGACGGAGACTGTTCAATAAATGAAAAGCGTCAGTCTGGAAAGCATTTAGAGTGCTGTATCCGGACTCAGATGTAAGACCTATAAAAATTACAAAAGCTATCAGAAACCGTGCAGAAGCAGCTTAAAAAGTTAGTGGGTATGGAGGCACAAATCATGGTCAGATATTCAGCTGACAAGCGCGCATTAGTGCAGACTCTTGCTGAAAAAAAATTGCAAGAAAAATAGTATCAGGAAATGCGTGGAGGCAAAAGTAGTGCAGAAAAAACTTTCCAAAGTATGCCTGTGAAGGGGCAATGTTGACTAAGTGGAGACAGATTGGGTTCATAGTGGGCAGCAAGCATGCTGCAGGTGAAAAACCAAAGGCAGTTTGATCAAAATAATAATGGATTCATACTATAGGGCAGGGGAAGCTTCCAAGAGAGAGGCATCCAGTACAAATGGGGACATTTTTCAGAGTAACCAGGTGGGTTTCAAAGCACGCAGAAGAATGGTCAAAACATGTAGGTGGGGCAAAATAGGAGACCTTCTGCAAGGTGAATATAAGGTATGTTAGAACATTTTGCATGCATGTGTAGAAGCCAAGGATTTGTGCTGAATGGACAATTCTCAAGAGGAGGGACAGCACGCCCCCTAGTGTATAAACTCACAAATCAAGAAAGGGTTTTGCCCAGGATCAGACATTGTATCAGACATAAGCGCTGGGAGTGCAGCACGTACAGCAGCTCAGGAAAGGTGCAAAACAAATATACTACAGCAAGTGTAGTGGGCCCATTTGTAGGCTCAACAATGTGCAAGCACGGAATAAATAGTGACACGAAGGAATGAAAGTGTTGGGTTAAACAGGGAGAAATACATTTTACAAATACAAGGGTATGCATGCATCCATAGTAGGACAGCCTCATAGGGTGACCTGATGCATTCAGAATTGTTAGTGACACTGGGGTTTAAAGGTGCTAAGAATTAATAGTGGCAAAGGGAGAACCATTTGTGTTCTAGTGCTAGACATTGGGACTGTATGTCCATACAGCAAAGACAGAAATGTGGTGACTGAATATTAGAAGGTTGAAGGTGTTTTTGAAGACAATGGGCCTCATTACGACCCTGGCGGTACGGTGTGAACGGCGCTGTAAAAGGTGCCGGCGCCGTTTACTCCGTACCGCCGCATTACGAGTTCCCCTCGGGGGACACGGTAAGCACGCCTGGGAAAACCAGGCGTGCTTACCGGGTGCCGCGAGGGGAAGAGGGAGCAAACAACGGCCCATCTCGTAATGGCCCGTTGTTTGCTCCCTCTCCCATTCAGCTCTATGGGGGCTGAAATGGGAATGGGGAAGGGCCGTGTCCGGGTCCTTGGAGGGAGGAATTACCGGGTCTTCCGAACTCGGAATGGCCCGGTAAATCTTCATTCCGAGGACCCGGACCCCAACGCGATTTCGGCGGCAGCCATGCTGCCAATAGCGGCATGGTTACCGCTGAACTCGTAATGAGGGCCAATGAATTTAGTTTTGTCTAGTGAGAAATTAAAAGTCTCTGGAGGAGAGTGTGTTATGACAAATTGTTGGTATATTTGCAACAGACACCTGCCAGTGTTTAAGGGAAGGACTGAATGATAAAAACCTGAAACATGATGTTGCTTAGGTGATTAAGGGAGAGTGTGTTTTGTTCTTAGAAATGCATCAGTTGAATATTGGTATATCCATAGGGGCATGTACAAGGTAGAAGGCCGATGAGATGGTCCTGATAGGAACCAAAGGGGTTTTATTGTTGTAGTAAAAGCGCAGTATTGTAGATAATTGTGTGACTTAGTGGAAAAGTGGTGATAGTATATGATGAATTTAGTCTCAGACCATGGATATTTATGAACAAAGAGGGGGGGAAAGATGACCTCCATGAAATTAAAGACAGCCATAGAGTAAGGAATCGTGGCAAATGATTAAGGAGTGAATAATAAACATGGATCATGAAGGACAGTGATGGTTCTCATAAAAAGGTTTAGGTTAAGTAACGTCACAGATGACGACATACCTTGATAGGGCTTAATGGAGTGTGAAGTGGTGTTTTCTTTAGGAACATCACACATTAAAAGGAAAGGAAACATTTTTTTTGCATACATGACAATAATGTAGCAGTACCCATAATAAATAAAAGAAGAATGGAAAGAGTGTCAAGAATGTTACGTAGACTTTGGGCCTTTTTTGGCATAGGTCCAGAAAAATGAATTAGGAGAAGATGAAAATAATTGATTTACCTTAAACCGTATAGGAGTAAAAGAGCTCAGTTTAAAAAATTGACGGCATTTGGATACAAAAGAAAATTATGTAAATAAATATATAAATAAATAAAAAATGAATGAAAGGGAAAAATAAATGAAGACATGATTGGATAAATGAATGAATGGATAGGGAATTAAATAGGGAGCATACAAATGAGAAAAATCAAAAATTTTACTAAAAAAAACATAAATAGGTGTTACAGGCCAACATTACAAAATTGCACAGAGCAATAAAAAAAAGCATCAGAAGTAATTAAGAGCCAGAAAAGGGGTATGGTTGACCAACATTGGGTTAACCAGACAAGGAATATTGTGTACAGAGCCAATTTAAGAAGAAAATACAAGGGTAAGTAAGTACATTTCTTTTAAGTGTTTGTAACGATGTTAGTTTATGTTACAGATGAAAATCGTGGACCTTGCATGAACATAGGAGGAATGTCTGCATGGCCTTAAATAGGGAGAAAAGAAAAAAGATGTAAGCACTGGTTCACACTACAAGGGTGTGGGCACACTATTGATCATTATTAAAAATAAGAGGACCCAGGTGAGTAAACAGAAAAAGAGGTAGATAGAGGCACAGTGTCTTCAAGTGTGTAGCCATTTTTTCCCAAGATGGGTGCAATCAGGTGTGAAGAGAGTAGCAAATAGATGAAAGCATGGCCACTTCAGACAAACGCAGAAAACAGAAGTGAAATTGAAGGTGGGTAACCATTTCTGTATTTATGGGATGCCAAAGGAGGTCGACTTGCCGAATGTATAAAAGTGTTTAGAATAGGCAAACAATGGAGTTTTATGATATAATATGACGGCACATAGTAAGAATTGATGCCATAGTCTAGAAAACAGGGGTAGACTAGATTAAGTATAGTGGGATAAGGAGGAGATATTGTGCAGCAAAACACTTCTGTTTGTCTCAACAGGATGAAAGCAAAGCACAAAAGAAAAGACCATGGTCCAACGCGATTCGGAGAAAGATGACAAAGCAAGGCAGAATGAAGCATTTACAGCATAGCAGCAAGTCTTTACAGCATAGCAGGAAGCATTTACAGGTGAGCGGCAAGCATTTACAGCAGAGCGGGAAGTATTTACAGCAAAGCAGAGACAGAAACTTAAGTACTAGTCCTAGTATTGAACAGGGCTGGTGAAAAGTATTATTGTTTTGTGCACCAACGGGTTCGGGAAGGCCTGTGAGTTAAGTGGGCTGAAAAAAGATAGAAATAAATCTAGATAACAGTTTTTTTGTTAAGCAGAAGGAAGAAAAAAGTGTCGGTCAGAAAGAAAACTTGACCCACTTCTCAGTACCTAAATTACTTTTGTCTTTATTTACGACAGCGATCCCTGAGAAAAGACATCTTCATCTGCTACGGATGCACCTAGAAGACTGAGAAGACAATGGCCGTCATTACAACTTTGGCGGTAGTCATGCCGCTATTGGCGGCATGGCTGCCGCCAAAATTGGGTCCGGGTTCCGAGAATGGGGAATTACCGGACCATTCCGAGTTCGGAGGGCCCGGTAATTCCTCCCTTCAGGAACCCGGGCCCGGACCTTCCCCGTTCCCATTTCAGCCCCCATAGGGCTGAATGGGAATGGGAGAGGGAGCAAACAACGGGCCGATTACGAGTGGCCCGTTGTTTGCTCCCTCTTCCCCTCGCGGGACCCGCTCTGCACATCTGGTAAAACCAAATGTGCAGAGCGGGTCCCGCGAGGGGACCTCGTAATCAGGCGGTACGGGGTTGACGGCACCGGCACCTTTACCGGCGCCATTAACCCCTTACCACCTGACTTATAATGAGGCCCAATATATTTTCTTTTAATGTTTCTTGTTTATTATGTATTTCCATTATCTCTACATCAAAGGGACAGTGGGCCTCATTACACGGTAGGCGGTAAGGGAAAAACAATGCCGGTAAAGGATTACCAGTATCGCTAACCGCAACTGCTAATTACGACCGGCCTATCCGCTATTAGTGGCACCGCTAAGAACGGTGTCTCTAATAGCGGCAAGGTTGCGGGCGCGCGACCCCTCATGTCGGCAATAGCGGCATGGCGGAAATAGGAGTCCATCACAAGCCATGCGGAAATGCTAATGGCGGCATGGAGTAGGCCCAAAAAGCCCATAACGGCATGGCGGAAATACCGGCATCGCGAACCAACCGTTAAGGGACATGTTCAGTGTTCCCAGCTGCCACAGGTGGCCACAATCAGCACAGGTGGAGGCAATGGAGACTGGGGCCGCACAAAAGGAGCACACCACACCCCTTCCCACACCAAGATGATTCCAATACTAGCAGCATTACATGGGCTGGAGGACATGATTGCATTGCAGCACCAACAACAACAGGCAGCACAGAGGAGACGCAGGAGGAGGAGGAGTGCGAGACAGGCCCAGCAAGCCCTACCAGTGCACCTAGTCATACCACAGAGGCAGCCACCAATCCCCAGAATAAGAGCCAGTCCATTCAACCTAACCCCTGAGCAGATACACACCCTGTACCGTCTGGACCGGGATACCATGACCACCATTGTGGACATGATTCACAACGACATCGTGAACCTCATTGACATCCGTACTGCCATCCCCCCTATACTGAAGGTGGTAACTGTTCTCCACTTCCTGGCCACAGGGACCTACCAGCATATGGTAGGGCAGATGCATGGCATATCACAACCAGTATTCTCACGCACGCTGAACCAGGTGCTCGATGCCCTCCTGAAGCACACAAGTGAACACATATCCCTGCCACGGACTGCTCAGGAGATTTCCAACACCAAAGTTGGCTTCTATTCACTGGCAGGCATCCCAAGTTGCATCGGGGCCATCGACTGTACCCATGTGGAATTGGTGGTCCCACATGACAATGAGGTAGTCTACCGAAACAGAAAGCAATACCACTCCATCAACGTCCAAATGGTATGTGACTCAAACAAGATAATCACACATTGTTGTGCCCGATATCCCGGATCAACCCATGATTCAATGGTCCTGCGGAACTCAACGATACCACGCTACATGGAGCGATATGCTGGACAACGTACGTGGCTACTTGGTGAGTAGCAGGGCAAGCACATTGCAGTGTGATGTGGTGTGTGATTGGGGGGGAGAGATACATACTCCAACTGGGTGTGATTGGGGGGGAGAGATGCATACTCCAACTGGGTGTGATTGGGGGGGGGGAAGATGCATACTCCACCTGGGTGTGATTAGGGGGGAGGAAAGATGCATACTCCAACTGGGTGTGAACATATGTCCGGAGGATAAACAATGGATATACAGATTTACACCACTGTCCACCGAGGCAGCCCACAATGGACCTAACACATAACCACATGCAAGTAGTAATCTGCACAACATAGTGATCAATCCATTACGCCAAACATGCCATATCCATCCACATGCACATTGCACATCATACCATACCCTCTATAACACAAAGCAGCAACATGCAGCTAAAATGGACATTGGAAATGTACGCTGAACAACATCACAACGGATATGCAGCCTTGACTGCATACAAAGGGATCTCCTGTAGCCATTGTACTGATCCACACCGGTACACCACTACTGGAGTGCCGCATCACAGCATGGGGACATCAACTTCGGGATGGCAGTACACTAGCAGTGTGGTACATACGTTGCCAGGACCAAGAGACACAAATGACTTGTCCTCACCCAGTACATGCCAATAACTGCCGTAGGCATGCACGGAGCATGTCCACTTGCAAGGACTACCTCACCTACCCACATTGCAGTTACTCTGATTGCCTCCATGCATGCAGGGATTTGTGGATGTCCTACACAATGCAAAGTTGATTTGTGTGATGTGTACAGCTTCCACTTGATGTAATCACTTACACATACCCATCGTTGCACCCCTGCAGGTGATGCTGGCTATCCCCTTAAGAGGTGGCTCCTTACCCCTGTACGGAATCCACAGAACAGGCACGAAGAGGAATACAATCGTGCACATACCCGTACCCGCGTGGTAATTGAGAAGACATTTGGCCTTTTGAAGACACAGTTCCGGTACCTCAGCAGGTCGGGCGGGGCACTCCTGTACGACCATGAGAAGGTGGCCAAGATCACCATGGCATGTGTCATCCTGCTCAATATGTGTATCAGACGGAATGTGCCAATGCCCCCTGACATTGAACTGCAACCACCTGCTGAGGATGATGATGGGGATGAGGAGGGAGGAGACGGGGCTGCAGGTCATGCAGGTGGCCAGCCCAGCATCTGATCGACCAAATTTTCTAATACACATGGTTGAACTTTGTTGAATGGATGTGGGTATTTGGCTACTGGGTTTTGTGGTGAAGTGCACACTGGGCCCTGTCCACCAATAAAGCACTCATACACAATGAACATGTCCACTCCTGTGATTTATCTTGTCACCAGTGTGTTTTATGTATTATTAGTTAAAGAAATGCATGGACCCGACTACGCAAACACCCTTTCCCCCCTCCCCCCAAAACACTCCCAAAACACCCTTTCCCCCCTCCCCCCACAACACTCCCAAAACACCCTTTACCCCCTCCCCCCACAACACTCCCAAAACACCCTTTCCCCCTCCTCCCAAAACACTCCCAAAACACCCTTTCCCTGGTGGCAGTGGGGATGGGAACTAGGGCCAGTCAGATGTTGCTGACACATGTACAGCTATGCAGCACTGCTGTACAAGCCATTCATGGGAGTGTTGTGGGGGGAGGGGGGAAAGGGTGTTTTGGGAGTGTTGTGGGGAGAGTGGGGGGCATTGAGCGGAGCACCAACACAACCATCCTATGAGAGGGCTGGATTACCCCAATTGTCCTTATCAGGGGTGGAAATGAAAACAATGTAAAGGGGGATCACACAAGGCCTGGGGTGGGAGCGGAGTTTGGAGGCGGTGGCGGAATTCCATGGAGGTAGAGTTCAGAGGAAGAGGAGCTGGCAGTTAAACTTCACCCAAAGGAAATGTTCAAAATAATAGTTTAAAATGGTGCAATTTCTTTCATGCTGCTTCTTTCCAATGGCTGGCAAGGTATAAAAGGTGCTCAACTTTTAAACCCAGCAATCTATGGTGCAATATTCCCTGGAAAACAAAATGTCCAAATATGGAACATGGGCTTTGGTGAGTCTTGTGGGTAAGCTCCAACACTAGGAATGTGACAAGATTGCCGGACTCAAAAACACCCAAGGGGTGCTGCGTCTGCCCTCTGAAAAAAAAGCAACAGCACAGGGCCACAATAAGGAAAAATAACACGTTCAATCTCCAGATGTGCAAACTCTCTTGCCACATCCTGGGCAAATATTCACGCCTCACTCACACTCTCATCATCTCCCCTTCTCATCCCCCTGTTTGGCTTTCAACAACACTCTGCTTTATAAAGATGACTTGAAAAGGAGTGTAAGTGGGCTTGGGCCGGAGAATAGGAGTGCAAGTGGCTGGGTGGCCAAGAAGAGCGGTTCAAGGGGGCTGGGAGCCTGAGAAGAGGGATGCAAGGGGGCTGGGCCCAGAAAAGAAGGTTGAGGGACCTGGGGTCTGAGAAAAGAGATGCAAGGGGGCTGAGGGCTGAGAAATGAGGTGTGAGGGGGTTGGGGCCGAGAAAAGGAGTGAGCGGGTCATGGGGGCCGAGAAACGGAATGAGAGAAGGCTGGTGGTAAAGAAAAGAGATGAGAGGGGCTGGGGGCTGAGAAATGGGGTGCAAGGGGGCTGGGGACGAGAAGGAATGAGAGGAGCCTGAGGGCCGAGAAAAGCAAGCATTTACCCGTAGCAGTGTTTCCATGCATTGAGGCCGCCCTAAACCACATGAGAACAGCACCGAAAGCTTTGCTGCTGTAGGGCAGCACACTACAGCCGATCTCTCTACTCCACTCTTTCCCACTAAAACCCTCTCCACCATATACCTCCCCTGCATGCCTTCACAAAGGAATTGAGAAAAATCCCTGTGTTACTGCAAGAAGGCATACACACATTGTGTTAATGCGAAGCAAGATGGCGATGCCTAGGAGCAGTGCCCTTTTCCTATCCTCTCCCCTTGCAAAGGAAATTCTAATGCCCTTTGGACCTGGAGGAATCTGTATTCCAGGGGCTATTTAAAGGCCACCACTGCCAAGACATCAGGAACTTCCTTCGAGGCATGGGAAAGGGGGAGCCTCAGTATTCTCTCCTGTTAAAGCATAGGGAGCCCCTGGGGACCCCTTGCAGAGCTAGCTCCAGCTTCTGTGATCGAAGTGTACAGAAAAGTAGTGGAAGTATGTTCCCCTGCCTGGCCCCTTCTACTCCCTCTCCACCCCTCGAATCCCCCCTACGCTTCCCACCGACCCTATTCTCAACACCCACCCCCACAATTCCAACACCACGCCTTCCTTTTCTCCACCCCCACTGCTATGATTACAACAGTACTATCAAGACTGACAAAAACACAACGAAAGAAAATGCATTTAAATAACCACCATTGTTGGTCCTTGTGAGCCACAGCATGCAGCTTTCAGCAGCCCCCCCCCCGTCCAACCACCCACCCTTCCCACCTCTTAAGGGCCACTCCTAGGGCTATAGCTCCATGGCTGCCTCCAAACCGGGATCCAATACCGGGTTCCTTCAATGGGGAATTACCAGGTCATTCCAACATTGGAGGACCCGGTAATTCCTCCTTGAAGGAACCATTCCCCATTCCCATTTTAGCCCCTATAGGGCTCAATGGGAATGGGGAGGGAGGTAATAACGGGCACATTACGAATGGCCCGTTATTAGCTCCCTCTTCCCCTCGCGGGACCCGGAAAGGACGTCTGGTTTTACCAGACGTCCGTTCCGGGTCCCGCAAAGGGAACCTCGTAATCGGCGCTCCCGTAATGAAGGGTGCCAGTCCCGTACCGGCACCCTTCATTACGTGAGCGCCAGGGTGGTAATGAGGCCCTGTGTCTGCAGCATTCCATGATTAATTGCAGAAGACACTGCCAAGCAGAGCTTAACGACTGCTCAGCAATGAGCATTATGTTCCAGCCAGTCTATAGGAATGCACACCAGCAAACCAGCACCTGCAAAACAGCGCAGCATGGTATGCTGATGGTGTGTTACCAGCATGGCCCAGGTTCAAACCCCCAGTAGGGGAGAAGCTAAAGAAAGAAAGAAAGGTGTCCTTCAGTGCCGTTCTGGAATGGGGCTCAGTGAATGAAGTAAGGGAACGTTGACTGATTTCCTCAGAAATTAATGGAACGCAGTACCCTTTACTTCCTGGCCACTTTAACCTCTGCCTAGCTTTGACATGAACGGGAAACCTAGCCGCTGGAGGAGCTGGAAGAGAGGCACTGCAGGAGTAGCTCCTTGAAGTTTAGGGGCCCGCCTCCTCCATAGCAAAGGGAATGCTTGCAGTCACTGAAAGATGTCTGCAGGAATGCATCCAGCTGAGCTCCAAACAGGACAGGACCTAGAAATGGTAGCGTGGACCGTGCCGCGTCCTAGCTGCATCGGTTCTCCAGTTCCTCTGTCAGCGTGGATGTCTGGCTGCCAGCAGAAGATGCCCCTTAGGATGTCTCTCATGTCTTTCACCTGGTGAGCTTAAAGAGGTGCTTGGGAAACAGAGACTGTACCCCACCTCCACCCATTCGGTAAGCAGCACATTTTCAATAACCTCATGAAGTGGGACGTAGGGAAATTCCTTCGATGTGCACATGGGCCGAGTGCATCACACCTGTTTAAAATACCTGTTTAGTGGTTCCCCTCCGTCAGGGATGGTGATGGTGGGGCCAGGAGGGTAATTGAGGTCCATTGTGAGTGAAGCACCTGCCACAATAGCTCATCAGAGGGGTCCAGCCCCTGTCTCTCTGGACATTTCCTGGTAGGAGGGCCGAATAACTGCAACCCCACTGAGTTGCCACCCATGCTCCCATGTAACTCTTCATAGAGTCTGCTCCCCCTGCATAGCTGAAGAACATTGGCCTTCTGAAAGATTCTCCAGCACATGTAGATGTGGATAGAAGGTTCTTTATTATATATTGTCAAGTAAGCAGTATGCCTCACCGGTCCAGTTAACAACCACTTTCCAACTGACAGAAACATCCACATCATCTCCTCAAACTTCCATCTTCCACATTCCACATTCACATTCCACCTTCTATACTTTACCCACTGTAGTACCCATATATATAGGATGCTACACATCTCCCTTTTTATACATATTGGACACCAAACATTTACAACTAAATTACAAAGTATAACATCTGCATAACTTAACACTGTCATATGCAACTCTGCCATTCTACACAGTCTTTAAGAAATGAAGGCTTTCCCATTTCCTGATTGGAAGCTCCATCCTATGTACCTACGTACAACATTTCTTATGAACAATTAGATTTTTTTTTATTACAATGGGCCTCATTACGAGGTTGGAGGCAGCCGTGAAGCTATTAGCTCCACGGCTGCCTCCAAAACCCTTCCGACTCCGCCCTAGTGAATGGAGAAATTACCAGTCCATTCCGAGGTCGGAGGGACCGGTAATTCTCCATTCACCAGGGCCATTCCCCATTCCCATTTGAGCCCCCATAGGGCTCAATGGGAATGGTGAAGGCGCTAATAATGGTACCGCAAATTGCAGTACCGTTATTAGCTCTAGAGTCCCTTTGCGGGTCCCGTCCTTAACTCCTACAAAAACCAGGCATTAAGGAAGGACCCGCAAAGGAAACTTGTAGTAGGGAGGTAAGGGATTATCGGCACCGGTGCCCTTACCGGTGCCGGTAATCCCTTACCTCACACCTCTTAATGATGCCCAATATCCTTTATGTATGAAAGATCCACTACCTTCCTTTCGCTGAAAACTTCCTTTCTTCCACACATGTACATCTTTACTCATTTTTGTACACTTAGACACTCAGTTAACATTCCAAACCTCTCCACCTGTCAATCTCACAACCCATGACATTTTTCCATCACTCTCATTGGTTCTGATCACTTAGAACCTCCTTCTCCTTTATTGACGGGCAACCTAATTCACACCCAATCTCCTTCTGTAACAGGGATTCTTTTTTCTGCTTTCCTTATGTCAAAACGTCCTTTGTCCACAATGTGTTTACCTTGAATTCTTTCCTCCACACTACCCATGTCCATAACCTTTTGACAAGCTCTACCCAAACATCCTGGACAAACCCCGGTGTTGGGTTTCCTTCCCCGTAACATCTCAAACGGACAAATCCTTGTGGTAACATGGGGAGTAAATATATAAGCAACTACAGTATCCTCTGCAGCTCTTTTCCAATCAGACCCTTCTGATATAGCAACCCTTATGCTTTCTTTGATGACTCTTTTGAACCTTTCAACTATTCCATTTGTCTCTGGATGATAGATCGAACTGGTCTTGTGCTCAATACCATTAACTCTTAAAAGTTCCTTCATCTCTTCAGCAACACATTGCACACCATTGTCCTTCATAATGGTGGTGGGAAACCCTTCCCTCCTAAAAATGTCACCCAGAAACTTGATCACATCTTTGAACATACGTTTTTAACCCATGAGAATTATACCCAAAGAGATAGGGCCTCATTACACGGTAGGCGGTAAGGGTTTACCGGTACTGGTATTTTACCGGTACCGGTAAACCATTGCTGCCTTACTACGAGGTCCCTTTGCGGGTTGGAGAATTTAACGCCTGCTTTTTGCAGGCATTAAAAACCAACCCGCAAAGGGACCAGGGAGCTAATTACGGTACCGCAATTTGCAGTGCCGTAATTAGCACCTTCCCCATTCCCATTATGCCCTATGGGGCAAAAATGGGAATGGGGAAGGGCAATGGGGGAAGGGGGAATTACCGCCCCACCAACCTTGGAATAGCGCGGTAATTCCCCCTTCCACCAAGGCGGTGCCAGTATTTTACCAGCATGGACCAAGGTGCTAATAGCACCTTGGTCCACCGCCGTCCGTGTAATGAGGCCCATAGTATGTCTACTAAAACTATAACATGCCGACAGACTCCTTGAAATGTGACAGGACCTACAATATCCAATTCAACCCTTTCCCATGGCATGGAGGGAATGGACATGAGAGTCATTAGTTATACTCTAGTGACACACCCTTTAGCTGCGTTCTCACAAAAAACCTTCTCTGATAAGCCTTTCTGCATGTAGATCCATTGCTGGCCACCAGTAATCCTGTCTAATTAACTGTTTGGTCTTGGTCATTCCCTGATGACCTTCATGCGCCACATCAATAATCTTCTGCCTAACCCCTATAGGAGGCAACATTGTGTCTCCTCTTAGAATCATTCCATCTTTAACAAGAACATCATCAAATACACTTCTAATGGCATCTGGTATAGTTGCTCTCCTGATTTCAGAACTCTTCATGTCTGATTCTAACCTCTCTTTGACGTCTATCATGACTTGATCAATCAACATTGCCTCATGCCACTCATGTTCAGACATAACTTCCTGATTGACATTTAGAACTTGTTCTTCTTTATCTTCTTCATCATTCTCATCCTTCACTACATTCGTGAACCTGGATAAACAATCTGCCGCTTTATTCTTTATACACGGTAACTACTCAACTTCCCAGTTATAATCCTGTAAACTAGAAACCCATTTTCTGATCCTTGATGAGACTTTGTCTAGACCCTTTGTGGTTAGAATCTCTTTCAAAGGTTTCTGGTCAGATCTGATAGTGAACCTAAGACCCCATAAGAAAGGATGAAACTTCTCTATCGCCAATTTGATGGCCAACACTTCTTTCTCTTTGTGGAGTAGTTTTTTTCTGCAGTTCTCAAAACTCTGAAAGAAAATCCAATAGTGAATTCCTCCCCGGCACTTCTTTGTGAAAAAACAGCCCCCAACCCATGGTTGCTGGCATCTGTCGTTACCACACTGTCCCTTCTGGGATCAAAATTACTTGATGTGGGGGCTTTAGTCAAAACACTTTTGATTTCTTGGAACTCCCTCTCACATGACTCACTCCAGACACATTTCACTCCCTTTTTAACTAGCTCCCTCATGTGGAAGGATTTGTTTGATAAACCAGGTACACACTACCGCCAGGAAAGCTATCACTTTCTCCTTCTCAAATGGACTCATGAAATTAACAATATTGTTTACCAGATAAGATTTAGGTTGAATACCTCCTCTGATATTGTATGTCTTAAATAATGAATACTTGTTTTTATTAAACTTGCATTTATCTTTACTCAAGGTTAAGCCTGCTCTCATAAAAATATCCAATACTCTCCTCAATTTATCATCATGCTCTTCACCATCACTCCCATTTACCAACACATTGGCCCTCATTCCGAGGTTGGCGGTAAGGGATACCGGGCAAAACACAAGACCCCCTCCATATCTTGAAACAGTTGATATAGGATGCGTTGGAATACAGCAATCGTTGATATCAAACCAAACGGCATCTGTTTACACTGAAACAAACCTTCTGGGGTAATAAACGCTGCTACATTCCTAGAAGAAGGATGAAGCATAATTTGATGATAGGCAGATTTGAGATCTAACAAACCCATCGCTCTGCCATTCATAATGGTACCCAACATCTTAGTAATATTAGGTAGGGGATGCCTATCAGGTACCACACACCTATCAACAGATCTCAGATCAATACACAACCTGTCATGGGTATCAGGCAGGTAGTTGGGGCAAGCTGGATGGAGGCTTGGCAGGCCTGGCATAGGCACACACAGAACCCATAACAAATCCCTCCCTTCATTCCTTCCTAGTGTTTGTAGTAACTTCCTGGTTACCACTTCCTGTTGCCAAACTGGAAGTGCATGATAACTCATGAGCTCTATAGTATTTGGGTGTGGCTGGCTATATAAGCCACACCCAAGATTCTTCCAGTGCTTCGTGTTGCTTACTGTGAGCTGTATCAGCAACACACTTGCGGTGCTCTGGATCAGCCAGCATCTGCTTACCTGCTCCGGATCATCCTGTTTCTGCTTACCTGCTTCGGATCATCCTGCTTCTGCTTACCTGCTCTGGATCATCCTGCTTCTGCTTACTCGCTCTGGATCATTCAGCTTTAGCTTACCTGGTTCTTACTCCACGGCGCAGCTATCTCCAGTCAAGAGGGGACTTCTACACCGGCACCTGTAAGAACAAAGAAGAACAGCGTTAACACATGCACATCAGTAACGCTGCGCATGCTCACTGAATCTTCCCGCGAAGCTGGAATCCAGGTTAGTTGCATGAGCGCACAAACCCCTGTAAGAAAGAAGAGACATTATTCATTGCGCTCGCTCCCATAATGCGCACACTTATTTAACTGCGCTCTCTCTCTCTCTCTCTACGCGGTGCATACTTACCAAAAGCCTCCGTGCAAACTTACCTAACCACCAAGTCTCCAGTAGCGCTGAACCCAGACTCGAGGCGCTAATACCACATAATTTCTCCTGCAAGGGAAAGGGAGAGGCATTACCAGGCGCGCTCGAATTGAAGGCACTGAGCAAACCTACCAGCAGCTAGCTTTTACGCGCAGCGCTACTCACCCACAAGAATACCGGCAAACAAAGACAATACAGACAATTTTGGACACTCAACATTCTCCGTGCAACGTTCACTTGTGGGAAGGACTTTCTAGCCAGTGAAGAAACTGGCGCCTTGAACTCTCTGCCTTGCTGTGAAGGCATAAAACAGGCATGAACTCAGCCTACAGACATTGGCACCAATCACATGAGTGAATCGCGCCCCTGCAAATGCAGGATGGAGTGCACACCCTATTAAAGACCAAGGTAAGCCCATAGGGGGACATCACAGCACACAGTAAAGAGAAGGGAAGGGCCCAGGGGAATTGGGTGAATTCAGGTCTGAGTGTACACCTTGTATTTGACAGGTATCCCTCCGGGTGAAACAGGGGAAGTGAAGACTCAGAGTCAAGGGAGGCTCGTCCATCGCTTCTGCAGAGACACAGGTGAGTGTGACAGAACACAAAGCCATCCTCAATACCTCTGCCCGAGCGATGGAAACCTCCAAGGTAGACCAGCTTTCCCTATTGTTAG
Source organism: Ambystoma mexicanum (assembly GCF_040938575.1). NCBI lineage: Eukaryota > Metazoa > Chordata > Amphibia > Caudata > Ambystomatidae > Ambystoma > Ambystoma mexicanum. The sequence goes on along the minus strand of NC_090925.1, from coordinate 332,995,520 downwards.
GTGAACTACGGGCCGAGGTGCATGCAGCTTGCTCAGAGACAAATGCCTTAAGGCACGAACTGGTAGTCAACAGGGACAAAACAGACGATTTGGCAAGATAGGTCCTACAGACCCAAGCTGGTCTAGCACCCCTACCAGGTGGAGTTCCACAAGGGCAGCCTACCGTGGCACCTGTAGCCACACCCATTCAGGTATTGCTTCCAGGCAACATCCCTTTAGCACCCCCGGAACGCATCTCTGGTGATCCCAAGAAATTTGGAGCGTTCATGAATCAATGCCGGCTACATTTCATATGCAAACCAGACACCTTTCTGAATGACCAAGCTAAAGTAGCTTTTGTCCTCTCCTATTTAGGAGGGCACGTGGTGGACTGGTCTGTCGTGTTAGTGCTTAGGGACGACCCGTTACTGAGAAATTACCCAGGTTTTCAGCGTGAACTGGAAAAACTATTTGCCCATCGGACTCGAGGTCTGGCCCTGCATGATGAGCTACTCTCTCTGCGACAGGGTGGTCAGGATCTAATCTCATATGTCGCCACATTCAATCGCTTAATAGCCGAATCAGGTGGCCAGAGGAGAAACAAATAACGTTATTTTATCGAGGACTGAGAGGAGAATTAAAAGATGTCTTGGCGCAAGTAGTTAATCCTCCCGAAGATTGCAGTGAATACATCGACCTAACTATGCAACTAGACCACCGGTTACAGGATCGCAAGGCCGACCGAACCAGATAAGAGCACAGACCAGTGTATGTCCGACCAATGGAAGCGTCCCATCGACAGGCCTCAGAAATACACTCAGGGCCCATGCAATTGGGTGTTCTTAGGGGACCACTCACCAAGGCAGAGACAGAACGGAGGCGTCAGGAAAAACTTTGTGTATATTGCGGCCAATCTGGTCACTTCCTCCGGAACTGCACAATTAAACCCCCACGGAAGACAATGGGGGTACTAGATAACATAGGGGAAGATACAGGTGCGTTAGCGGAAAACTGCAACGCCCGGCAGATGTAGAGGTCGGTCTGTTGAGCCAGGAACGGAGCACTCAGTTCTCACATTTCAGTATTCCTGTGGTTTTGGTAGACCCTTCACAGCCCACCCGAATGCATGCCCTCAAGGCTTTCATAGACAGTGGGGCTATTGGGTACTACCTGGACATAAGCACTGCAAAGGCCTTGGGATTAGCATTCCACTGTAAAGACACCGCAGAAAGCGTGACAGCTGTTGATGGCACACAACTCCTTTCGGGACCAGTAACACAGTGTACTTCCACCATCACCTTAATCTGCCAAGATGGCCACAGAGAAAGTATTAGATTTGACCTTATCACTGCACCCCAATTCCAGCTGATTCTTGGGATACCGTGGCTAGAGACGCACAACCCAAAGATAGATTGGCAAGCTCGAACCTTACTCTTTTCCACGGAATGCGCCTCTTGTTATGACATCAAAGGGATCAAAGGAAGCCCATTGTTAGCTTCACAGTAAAAGATAGCAGGTTTAGGCTTGGTGGGCACTTTACCAGAGGAATACCAGGAGTTTCAGGATGTGTTCGCGAAGGAGCAAGCTAATACTCTACCACCACATCGAGTTTACGACTGCCAGATTGACCTGCAACCAGGGGCACAAGTACTGTGCAGCCGCATTTATGCATTAACCGAGGAAGAAAACACTCATCTATGGACCTACTTGGATCAATAACTGGCCAATGGCTTCATTAGACCATCTAAGTCACCAGCTGCCTCCCCACTCTTCTTTGTACCGAAGAAAGAGGGGGACTTAAGAACGTGTATTGATTACCGGGCCCTAAATCAAGTAACCATAAAAAATAAGTACCCGTTACCTCTGATACCAGTACTCATAGACCAGGTGAGCCAAGCAAAGATTTTCACCAAGCTAGACTTACGCGGCGCATATCACCTGGTACGCATGAAGAAAGGGGACGATTGGAAGACTGCGTTCCGTACCCGCTATGGCTTGTACGAATACCAGGTCATCCAGCATTTTATGAATGATGTGTCTACGGGAACTCCTCGATGTCTGCGCATTTGTCTACATCGATGACATTCTGATCTACTCCACCACTCCCCAAGAGCACGTAACCCACGTGTGAGCTGCACTCCGCAAACTGCGTGAAAACCAACTGCACGCAAAGCTAGAAAAATGCTCCTTCCACGTCGCCAAGGTGGAGTTTCTGGGATATGTACTGACACCGCAGGGGATCAAGATGGACAGTAGGAAAGTGGAGGCAATCCTCACTTGGTCCTCACCCACGTCTGTAAAGGGAGTACAGAGTTTCCTAGGGTTTGCAAACTTTTATAGATGCTTCATACCAGGATTCTCACATATTGTACATCCAATAACGTCCTTGCTGCGCAAACACCGAAAGTTCGAATGGACACCAGCGACGGAAGAAGCTTTCCAATCTCTCAAGGAACAATTCACCTCAGCCCCAATTCTGCAACACCCACAGCCCGATTTACCGTACATCGTGGAAATGGACGCTTCACGCATTGCCATGGGGGCCGTTTTATCTCAACAAAATCCTGAAACCGGATGCCTTCACCCCATTGCCTTTTGGTCAAGGAAATTTTCCCCAGCAGAATTAAACTATGCAATTTCTGAGAAAGAACTCCTAGCAATCAAAAGCGCACTGTGTGAATGGCAACATTACGTACTAGGAGCAAAACACACCATCACAAAAATAACAGATCATCGGAACTTGCAATACTTACGCTCAGCAAAAGCTCAGTCTTCTCGGCAGCTCTGTTGGGCCCTATCCTTAATGGAATACGACTTTGTAATCATCTACAGCCCCGGAGTTAAAAACGGGAAAGCGGATGCGTTATGCCGCATTGGCACAGGAGAGGAAGTCTACAATGCCCCTAACCCAGTGGAGATCATACCCAGCCATAAAATTCTCGGCCTCTGCATCGGCCCATCTACGTTAAATACTCTGCAGGAAACAATGAAAGAAAATATGTCTGAAGAAGACCTACTGGCTTGGGACACGAAGGGAGATCAGTTCACCATTCAAGACAAACTACCATACTACCAAAAACGCCTCTGCATTCCAACTAAGGATCTGCAACAAGCAATCATATCAGACTACCATGACTCGCTGTTAGAAGCCCATCCGGCTATAGCCAAAACCATGAAGAAAGTAAGCACATCTTATTGGTGGCCAACTTGGCAAGAAGATATTGCCACCTACATAGGCACCTGTGAGGTGTGTGCACAATATAAAACATCCAGGCAAAAACCAGCCAGGCTCCTTCAGCCAATCACCCTTCCACCAGCGCCCTGGCACACAGTATCAATGGACTTTGTCGCTGATCTACCCCCTAACTCAGGTTATAATACCATCCTCGTAGTAGTGGACCTCTTCTCCAAAATGTTCCATTTCATAGCTCTAAAGGGTATTCCTTCAGCTTAGACCCTGGCACAGGTTTTTCTATATCGAATCGTCAAGTTACATGGATTCCCTACCATAATCGTTTCTGACAGAGGCAGCCAATTTGTATCTCGTTTTTGGAAAAAATGTTGTGCCCTGGCAAGAGTAGAAGTCTGTCTGTCTTCTATTCACCACCCTCAAACGGACGGCCAAACAGAGCGCATGAACCAGACCATGGAACAGTATTTGCTCTGTCTATTACACCAAACAAGCCAAAGCTGGACAGAAATACTATGGATGGCAGAGTATGCCTATAACAACTCAACAGATTCATCAACCCAAGCAATACCCTTCTTTACTATATATGGTCGAAACCCCAGAACGTCGGACTACGATCTGCCAGAAAAGATTGAAATGCCCACAGTAAAGAGTCTACATGCCAGCATCATGAAAGTAGCCAGAGAAGCCAGCAGGAACCTACAGCAAGCCAAAGAAACACACAAAAAAACCACTGATTGCCATCGACGAAAAGCCCCAGATTATCAAGTGGGAGACTCGGTCTGGCTGGCAACTAGACACATTGCTTTAAAGGGACCCAAGAAATTTCAGCCTAGATACATCGGCCGGTATTCAATAGAAAAAGTAATTAATCCAGCAGCCATGAGACTGGCGTTACCTCAACATATGCGTATACATCCCGTATTTCACGTGTCACTATTAAAACCAGCACACCCAGGAACCCGAACTTCCACACATCCCGCACCCATTCAAGTGGGTGAAGAAGTACCAGAATATGAAGTAAAGAACATATTAGATTCCAAACAAGTACGAAAGACCCTGTATTATTTGATTGACTGGAAGGGGTACAGACCCCAGGAAAGATCATGGGAACCCAGCACGTACGTGCATGCCCCCCGATTGGTGCGAAAATTCCATCGGGACCATCCTGAGAAACCAAAGCCCTCATACACACCATTGGGAGGGGTCTTGAGGGGGAAGACTAACCCAGGTAGTCATGGCAGGTAGTTGGGGCAAGCTGGGTGGAGACTTGGCAGGCCTGGCATAGGCACACAAAGAACCCATAACAAATCCCTCCCTTCATTCCTTCCTAGTGTTTGTAGTAACTTCCTGGTTACCACTTCCTGTTGCCAAACAGGAAGTGTATGATAACTCATGAGCTCCCTAGTGTTTGGGTGTGGCTGGCTATAAAAGCCACACCCAAGATTCTTCCAGTGCTTCGTGGTGCTTACTGTGAGCTGTATCAGCAACACACTTGCCATGCTCTGGATCAGCCAGCATCTACTTACCTGCTCCGCATCATCCTGTTTCTACTTACCTGCTCCGGATCATCCTGCTTCTGTTTACCCACTCTGGATCATTCAGATTTAGCTTACCTGGTCGTTACTCCACGCCGTAGCTATCTCCAGTCAAGAGGGGATTTCTACCCCGGCACCTGTAAGAACAAAGAAGAACAGCGTTAACACGCGCACATCAGTAACTCTGCACATACTCACCGAATCTTCCTGCAACGCTGGAATCCAGGTTAGTTGCACAAGCGCACAAACCCCTGTAAGAAAGAAGAGATATTATTCATTGCGCTCGCTCCAATAACGCGGACACTTATTTCACTGCGCTCTCTCTCTCTACGCGGTGCATACTTACCAAAAGCCTCTGTGCAAACTTACCTAACCACCAAGTCTCCAGTAGCGCTGAGCCCAGACTCGAGGCGCTAATACCACATAATTTCTCCTGCAAGGGAAAGGGAGAGACATTACCAGGCGCGCTCGAATTGAAGGCGCTGCGCAAACCTACCAGCAGCTAGCGTCTGCACGCAGCACTACTCACCCACAAAAATACTGGCAAACAAAGACAATACGGACAATTTTGGACACTCAACATTCTCTGCGCAACGTTCATTTGTGGGAAGGACTTTCTAGCCAGTGAAGAAACTGGTGCCTTGAACTCTCGGCCTCGCTGTGAAGGCATAAAACAGTGTTTGGCATCTGAAGAACTCAGCCTACAGACATTGTCACCAATCACATGAGTGAATTGCGCCCCTGCAAATGCAGGATGGAGTGCACACCCTACTAAAGATCAAGCTAAGCCCATAGGGGGACTTCGCAGCACACAGTAAAGAGAAGGGAAGGGCCCAGGGGAATCGTGTGAATTCACGTCTGAGTGTACACCTTGCATTTGACAGGTATTCCTCCGGGTGAAACAGGGGAAGTGAAGACTTGGGGTCAAGGGAGGCTCATCCATCGCTCCTGCAGAGACACAGGTGAGGGTGACACAACATAAGTTTACCATTGGGCTTGTGTACTACTACTAATGGGGATTCCCACTTGGAAGCTTCTATCCTCTCAATTACCCCTTGCCTTTCCATAGACAACAATTCATCCTTCACAGCTAATCTAATGGCTGAGGGGACATTTCTTAATTTCTGTACTCCTGGAGTTGAACCTGCCTTTATCCTAATCGTATGGAAGAAACCTTTGAGGCTACCGAAAATGAGATATCTCATTACTGTTACTTATGGTATGCACACTCTTCTCAGCATTGGGATAAAGTTTTATCTGAAGTCTTTTTTGGTGTGACCAACTCAAAAGGGGTTTGCTGCCCTTCATAGATACATAGACCTTCTCTTTAGTTGATCTATCTTTAAACTTTAATTTGGCCCAAAACCAATCTTCAATGCCAATTTTCCTTCCCCCATATGCTACTGGTCTTACGTCAACTGGGTTAAGAAAAACATTCTTTACCATTTTGTTCTCAAATATATGTTTGGGTAGTAAAGTGTACTTGGCCCCTTAATCTAAAACCATGCCAAACTCTACCCCTTCAATTTCAATAACAGCAGTTGGCTTCTCTGTGTCTGCGTCTTCATCTTGAGCTGCAAAAATATTGCCTGAATTGGTATTAACTGAACAAGTGCAGTCTTCCATTTCTTCACATAATTCATCAAAACACGTAATATTTTCACTCTTTGTCCTACAACATGATGTGAAATGTCCTCTTCTATTGCATCTTTTGCACACTGCCTAGATGGCAGGACATCTATCACTGCTCGCAAAATGAGTAAGACTATCACATCGAAAACATCTTTTCTTTTCGACTTCCTCCTTTTTTCTTTGTACTTTACAACTTTCTTTTTTTCGCTCTCTCTCTTGAAGTTCTGCCTCTTTTCAACTTTGTTTATATTGCCGACACTACCATTATTTGCGTTTCTTCCATTTTCTTTTCATTTAGTTCTGCTCTCTTCTCTAATTCCTTAACGCACTTTTGCATATGTTCAACCTCTTTTGCCACTCTTATTACCTCATCAATAGTGGGGTTACCGTTAGCCCATAAGGCCTCCCTCATTTTTTCGCTACTGCATTCAAGCATGAATTGGTCTCTTAGCCTCTCATTTAGTGTACTCCCAAAGTCCCATGAAGCTGCTAAGCCTCTTAAGGCAGTGATAAATTGTTTCACAGATTCTTCCTCCGGCTGCTTCCTTTTGCCAAAATGATACCTTTCCAAAATTATACTTCTGCCTTCCTCGTAGTGTTTATCTAGCATCTTTATGCATTCCTCGTATTCAAAAAACCTATGGATTCTTCATCAGACAATGGCGGTAGGTTTTCAAATTGTTCCTGACCGTAGATCCCAAGGCAATGCATAAGTAGACACTTCTTTCTCTCTCCTGGGAAGTTTACTCCATGGCTAACCATAAATGTATGTACACAAAGGAGAAAAGGTATACGGCCTTTAGTCTATTAAATTGCTCATCTGTCTAAACGAAGATGATTAGTAATCACCCATACCTATTAGTCCCGAAAAAATGGACTAGGTGTTTCACACAAATTTATACATTAAATCATTTTAATTTTCAAATTCAAAATTTGATAAAACATTGTTAAAACAACTTTGTTTTAAAACACACTGTGTAACCCAAGATTATAACCCACATGGTGGGTATAACACCAATCTAATGGGATGAAATATACAACATTTACAACATTAAAAAATCACCACAGCATGGATTACATGGAAAGCTGGGAAATCCTTTCTGTTAAAGTTCCATTATTGTTCAGGCCGGCATTGCTACTAAACGAAAAACCTTTCTACTAAAGTTCTACTGCTATTTAGGCCAGCACTGCAGAAGAACTTGCATAGTTGGAGGTACGTCATAGTAGACAGAGCTCTGCTTGCTCGTAGATGAACGTTCATCCTAAAGGACAGATCCTGTGCTTGTTCAAGGATACACTCGTTCTAAAGGATGGCCTCCCCCTCTGTTTATATGGCTGCTTGGCAACTTCACGTAGAGTATGTACACTGATGTAAAAAGGCTAACCTCCTCCTTTGTTTACACGGCTGCTAGGCAACTACTCGTAGGATACGTACACTGACTTAAGGCCACTTAATTTGTTTTGAAACACTCAGGCGAATAGGGCCTATGCAGTTGCTGAAGCAATCTCTCATACGGAGGCACGTACAATGACGTGGATCTGCTATGGACCTAGGTGCGCGCTTTGCATCCGTGGTATGATGAATGATTGTTTACTCTTAAAATGATAGCACATGCATGCCGCGGCACTGTATGGCCCGCGCTTTACGGTAGTGATTATACGGATGGTTGTTTACCCTTAAATTGATAGGGCATGCACGCGGCAGCAATGCTTATCTTGCACAGTATAGCGCACAATGATGAGATGTTTTTCTTTATAGTTGGGAAAGGAACAAAGGGTATTCCGCTTATATGCGCACTGATTCAGTCCGCCTGCAAGCATTCATTAAGCTGGAAGGTGGGATACCAGGGATGTTGCTAGGTCTGGAAAATACCCGGGGCTATGCTAATGTCAGGACTCTCGGGACTCGGGGCTAGCTAGCCTTTTGGTTGTAGCTCCTGAGATTCTATCTGGGGCTACAACCAAAAGACCAGGGGCTATAGCCCTCTTACCCCCCCCCCCCAGCAACGCCTCTGTGGGATACTGCTGGTGCTCTCACCTTCCTGTTAGTGGGCTCAGCCTACAGGTTTCGTCAGTGCACTCTCCGTTTCTAGTTGGTGGTGTTCCTTTCCGCTGACAGTCTCCAAGGTGCAGGATGCACAGGCCTGAACTCGGCTGTATGACACCACGGCTACTCGGTGGGGCTACGGCGGTGTCCAGTGAATTTAGTGATTTAATCCTTTGATCATCGTCGCCAGTGAAAGATTCTCCAACACATGTAGATGTGGATAGAAGGTCCTTTATTATATATCTTCAAGTAAGCAGTATGCCTCACCGGTCCAGTTAACAACCACTTTCCAACTGACAGAAACATCCACATCATCTCCTCGACCTGCCATCTTCCACATTCCACAATCACATCCCACCTTCCATACTTCACCCACTGTAGTCCTCATATATATAGGATACTGCACCTTCCTATGCCCAGTGTTTTCAGAGGGACGCAGGACTGAGTTTGCATCGAGTAAAGGTTCATAGATCTGTCTACGGAGCTCCTCTTTGATTGGGCGATACATTCACCCCGCCGCCCCCTCTCCCCCACCTCATAGGAATGTTTAGGTTGACACTGCAAAGAGCTCAATTTAAGCCAAGAAACAGAGACTACAACTTGGTGTTCATCTTTACTACAGAAGCACCGGTTGATTTGAATAGAAGAAGAAATCTGCCATGTACGCATCCAGGAGCAGCTGCTGCTAATTACCATCTCCTGGCAGTCATGGCCACACACCCCTTATTATCACTGAGCTCAGTCTCGGAAATCTTCCTTTTCTTTGCTGCCTCCAGTTCAGTTAATTATTGTTTTCTGTTCTTTGATATTTATCACTGTCGTTAAATATTTCATCACATAATATGTGTTCACAGTAGGAGAAAAGCAGTGGCGGCGGCAGCTTTTGATTGAAGGATGAGCCCTTGCGGAGGGCGGAGGTGAATGTTTTCAGTGATGGGTTCTGCATTTCCCCTCAAATTAGCGCGAGCGACCGAGGAACCCTAGATAATGCAGTGGAGGGTTCAGGTGGGTTGCATTCTTCTTTTTAAATAATGTGCTGAAATGATGCACTTTGCAGCACAATTTCCAAGAACAATGGGATGAAAAGCCATACAATTTATCATTGTTTCTCTACAGAAACAGCAAAAATATCCCATACATTTCATGAGTCATGGGCAGTCATGCCTGGGGAATATTATGAGAGGAGGAGTGTAAATATTTCCTCAAATTAGCATGAACGACCGAACGTAGTGAGAGAACACAGAATAATTAAGTAGAAACTGTTTTTTTTAAATAATGTGCTGAAATAATGCGTTTTTTGCAACTCAGTTTTTGACAAAAGAGGTATTTACGGTTGGTTCACATGAAAAAATCCAGGCATTTCCATGGCAACAGTACACGAAATAGGAGCATTTTAGGTTTCCATGAGGCTGCAGCCACCACTTATCTGTGCCGGCAGTGGTCACTTCAAGTCGCAAGCACATGAAGTAAAGTGGCCATTGCGGTCATAATCACATGCATGAAGGCTGAAGCATTTCATGCATGTGATCTAAAGTGACCATTACTGCCATAGATAGGGTCACCTGCCTTATGCCGGTAATTGCCACTTTAAATCACATGCATGAAGCCGCTGACAAACCATTGGTGGCTGGTGAATTTTTTAATTGAAGGGGCATACATATTTGCCACAAATATGCCATAGCAACCAAGCATAGCAAGGGAGCTTGTACTCAGGCTTTGAGGGAGGCTGGTATATATTGGGTTGAAATGATGCATTATAGAGCACATTTTCTGTGGAAGATCTGGGTAAAAAGTCAAACAGTTTGACAATTGGTTTTGTAGGATTCAGTTTGCAATTGGTTTTGTAGGATTTTTCCAATCCAAAAAATGCAACAGATGCAAAACAGTGTACAGCAATTCCTATATACGAACATACTCATGTTTGCTTTGCATAGTGCCAGTAATGATGCTATGAGAAAACATGTCCTTAGTGGCTCTGCCAATATAGGGCAGTATCACAACTAAAGAACATACACCCGTTGGGTTTGCCTTTAAAAATACCATGTCACAATAAGAAAATATGTCCAAACTGGCTGCACAATATATTCCAGTCTAGACACATACTAACACTTATCATATTTGCTTTATCCTTGATGCCCAGTAAAAATGCCATGCCACAGTCAGAAATAGGTAGACTGGCTGCACCAAAATGTCAGTCTGGCCAAGTAATAACACTGTCAGTTTTCTACTTACCTGCCACCCAGCACCGCTACATGTGCACATTCAGAGACACTGTTTATGGAATAATTGTGAAGTTAAAACCTACAAACGGCCTCTGCTTTCATTTACTTGTTTTTCCCACTGCAGTTTTGGACCAATTGAATTTTTTGTTCCATTCCGGGTTTTGGGTTAAACCAGCAGATACATTTTGGTACATGTATGCTGTTCAAAAGGCAGAGGGCTGGAGAAGGCCTTCACCTGATCTAAGTTACTGCAGGCTAGGCTGCCGAGACCTTAATTACAATCCACTGCTGCAGGCTAGTGAATCCTAGACTGGGCTTGATTGAACACAGCTGCCTGAGACCGCAATCATCTCCAACCTGTTGAGCTGTGGGCTTGGAGGGCTTTCATAAGCTCACTTTGAACAGCATCAGTTGTTCTGTCAACTGCTTCCACAGGGAGTTCATGCCTTTGTGCTCCTGTGACCAGTTTCTGAACATCTTCTGAATACCCTGCTTTCGGCCTCTGAATCGTGCTTGTTGTAGCTGTTTTGCAGTGCCTTTTCCAGTCTCCTGTTACAGCGAGCCTGTTTTGACCCTTTGCTTGAAGTTCTGCTTTTAATTTCTGAACCCTGCCTGGCATAGCTGCTGTGTTACAACTCCTGTCATGTTTTGCTGTTAAGGACATCCAGTTCTATATCGGCATCTTTGCTGCCTTTCTGACTGTCTGCAAACACTTTGTTTTCTGTGAGCATTTCTGCTTTAAAGACTATTTCTGATTCGGCCTATGCTGTTTTCTGTCTTTTTCTCTGCAATCCCAGTCTCTTGCTTTATTTTCATTTGCTCCTGTTCTTCAATGCCATGAATTTGCTGTGTTTGCAGCAACCTCCAGTGTTAAGTTTTCCTGTTTGTTTCTTGCTTGCCAAATTACTAGACTTGAGTCCACTTAAGTACCTGCTCTTAAGTGCACTGAGTTTCCTGAACCCCTCGTATTCGCTGTGTTGGCAGCAACCTGTCTTGTCTGAGCCTATTGCTCTGTATGTACTGATAGCCCATTCTCTGCATTGTACTTTGTTCCTCTACCTGTCCTGTGCCTGCTTATTTGTTTCAAAGCTGCTTTCTGCCTGTATTACATCTTGGCCCACTGCTGTGCCTCCTCTCTGTATACATTTACATTGTGACCTCTGGGCTTGTCTCTGTTAAGATTTGATAAGGGAAATACTTCTGTTCCCTTCGTTTAGACGGTTTGAATGTTAACGGACTATTATATGGTCTCCAGTTTTACCCTTACACTGAGTACAACAGCACGCCTAACCCATGACGCTGTTGTATGACCGTTGTTAAGAGTAATCTGCTGGTACCTATCCCAAGGGCTTTCCCTAATCCCTGGAGACCCCTTATCATATTCCAATACACCCTTTATTCTGATCAATCCGTGTTGCCCAAAATATTTGCTTGCTTTAGCTTTCTATGTGTCTCTTTGCTTACTGCCAGCTCCTGCCCCTGCAGTTCCTGTGAATACCTGCTTCAACTCAGATCAGCTTGGTATGTACCCTGTTTAGGTTATTTGCTAGCATTGCCTTGTGAATCTCCCCAAATCTATAGTGCATACTCTGAGGTATAGCTTTTGCCCTGTACTCTCCGGCCAGACTCTTGACAACCACATACCATGCTTGGTTTATCATAGATCCCCAGTAAAACCTCATGCTACCAGGGAAGGGGGACACTTTTTGACCCACCTGTACATTATTTTGCGAAATCATCACACCCCACCTTAAGTGGAGTTCTTAGGGGAAACAATGTCTCACTTTTCCAGTATCTTTTAGTTACTGTTCAAAGTTCATTTGACAAGCTTGTGGCTGTGTACCTTTTTGCATGACTTTTTGTGGACGTTTGTCACAGGCTGCCTTTGCAGCTGCGGTAAGGGACACAAGGGTCACCTTTTGCCTAAAATGGTGGCTGTACTTTTGTAAACCCTGTCCTTGATGCTTGTTCTTTCTTGAGCCTTCTTCAACCTGCCTCAGTGAGTGAGGTCTTGATGGATCTTTTGTCTTTGGCAGGCTTCCCTTCGAGAGCCCGCCAGGACTCTGAGTGCCTGAAAGGACAGGAAGTGGGGGAAGTGACCGAAACTCCCCTGGTCTTTTTTATCCTGCAGTGGGCCTGCTTATAACCAGTTTATGCTGGGAGGCTGGATGTCCCCATTGGACAGCCAGCCCCCCAAGTTTAAATGGATGCATGTCTGGCTCCCATGACCCCTCACCATTGTCTATGAAATCTTCGGTTTAAGAGAGTTCTGGTCCAAAACATCTGAGGAGCAAAAGGTTGCAGACCCCTGCACTAGAGGTAAAGCCATTTGCTTTCCCCAAACCATGGTCAGTGCTACTCCCAATACACATTTTGCTTTGTTCTTCAGTAGAAATAGCTTGGCTTGGTCAGATGCAGTGTCAGGGTCGCTTCCCAGACTAGCCTCAGCACTGACAAGAAACTGTGTGATGTACTATACAGTAGATGCAGTGTCAGGGTCTCTTTCCAGACCAGTACTGGTGATGCTACTGTTTGCTTTACTGCATTGTAGATGCAGAGCCAGGCTCTCTTCGGAGACCAGCCTCAGTACTGGTGATAACACAGTTTGATTTACTGTACAGTAGAGTAGATGCAGAACCAGGCTTTTTTCTCACACCAGCCTGGGGTCTGGTGATAACAGTTTGCTTTACTGTTCAGTAAAACTGAGCCAGGCTGTCTTTGCAGATACGTCTCAGTACTGGTGAAAACACTGTTTGCTTTACTGTACAGTAGATGCAGAGCCAAGCTATCTTCCCAGACCAGCCTCAGTACTGGTGAAAACACTGTTTGCTTTACTGTATAGTAGATGCAGAGCCAGGCTCTTTCCAAGAAAGTCTCAGTGCTCGGGAAGCACTGTTTTCTTTAGTGTACTTTAAAGTAGAACCTGGTGCTTAACCTGGGCTTTACTGTAGATGCAAAGCCAGTGACTGTGATGTCTGGCTGACCTCCTTATAGTAAAGGAGGGATCTAGTTTGGGTGCATGGGAAGGGGCGCTGAGGGAGGGGAGAGTTGGACGGTTTTAGGGTGAAGGCCAGTTCCAGCCAAGCAAGATTAAAGGAAGGAGTTATTATACAGGGCTGCTGTGTCTACATATTACTTTGCGTATCATAATGTTTGACTGCCATGTTTCCTAGTTAGGCGCCAACAGTGGTGACAGGGAGTGGTTGCATCCTGAGTTCTAAAACTGCAGTAGGCATGGGACTTGTATATTATACGACCTCATGGCTAACAAATATGCTGACACAGCGGATAAAATTGATTAACTGTTCCGATCCCTGTTCAAAGGCTTAGGGAAGTTTTAAAAAAATCCCAACTACGTCTCCACATTGACAGCTTTGTAAAACCAGTGTCACAATGGTACATTACAGGGGCATACTGATAAACATTCCACACCAGGTGGCAGAGGAACCACACCATCTCCTGAAACAAGTTATCATCGAACCAGTAACAGGCCCCCATCCGTGGGGTCCCCCATTGTCCCTGTTCCAAAAGGGAGCGCAGAGATTGTATTTAATTTGCTTATGTATTGATATGGGCCACCCCCAAAATCAAGCTTGAGAAAGGCACCAAGCACCTAGAATCATCTTCTCAGCGCTGCAAAAATATTCTCAGAACTGGGGCTGTACCAGGGGTGCTTTCAGTTAGAACTAGCGCCAGAGTTCAGATACATCACAACCTTTATTACACATTTAGGATCATATAGATACAGTGCCTCCGTTTTGGTGTCTCTTTAGCGGCAAGAAATTGGCCAAGAAAAGATAAATACAATTATTCATCACATTTCAAATTCGATTAATTCGTGATCACATCTTAATCTTCGTCACGACTCAGGAAAGCCATGATTAGACATTAAATCATGTTTACATGGCATTGGAAAAGGCTCATCTTAATTTGAACAAAGACAAGTGCACATTTCGCAAACGCACCTGTAATTATGTGGTCACATCTTCTCAAACCAAGGCATGACACCAGATGAGGTCGGGTCTGGCAAAGGGACCTCGTAGTAAGGCGGTAAGGGTTTACCGGTACCGGTGCCCTTACCGGTACCGGTAAACCCTTACCGCATTCCGTGTAATGAGGCCCATCGTCTCTTATGCCAGTTGAGGTTTGTCTGCCAAGGAACAACCTTACTCTCAGGCCGAGAAGGCGAGTCTGGCAGTGGTGTGAGCATTCAAACACTTCCATTTATTCCAATATGTGAGACCTTTCACTGTAGTCACAGATCACCTGGCTTTATTTACCATAAATATGAATCCCATAGCAAACATTCCACCCCCAAAATGCAAGATGGGGTCTGCGACTTCTGGACTATAGTTTTAAAATCATTCACAGGCCTGGAAAATACGAGAATCCGGCCCATTTCCTGTGTAGGCATCCAACAAAGTCGTCATGCATGGAACCTTCAATCGCTGACAGGTACAAGCACTACATAGTGCAGCAGGTGAAACCCACTTGTCTGGATATGGCCATCATTCAACATGAGTCGGAGCAAGACCCGCTGCTTCCCACTGTCGGAAACTGACTGCAAAGGGGCACATGGAAACATGCTAAACAAATGACGGCCCTGGAAGGTTTGGACATCACATGTGATGTGTCAAACTTATTGTTAGTGAAAGATGAACTCTCTCTCACTGATAACAACATACTACTTAAAGGAAGTAAACTTGTCATTTCTGCATCCTTATAACAGCAAGTGAAAGATCTTGCACATGAAGGACACAGAGGCATTGTCCCTGCAAAACAGAAGCTGCGCCAAAATGTATGGTTTCCGGAAATGGCCACACAAGTAGAGGACACCCCTAAGGCATGTAATATGTGTCAGGTCATAACCCCTCAGACTAACCCGGAACCATTAAACATTACTCCACTTCCTCACGGTGTGTGGGAGGAAGTGGTAAATGGTTTCTTTGGAGCAATTAATGGGGGTTTACACAAGTACTCCTGATGTCATGAAACCCAGATATTAAAAGCAACGGCTGCCTCTAATGTCATCCCTGCTCTTGGTAAAATGTTCACTGCTTATGGCATACCTCACATTGTCAAATCAGACAATGGTCCACCTTTTACTAGTCAGGACGTCAAGACGCTTGCAGAATATCTAGGCTTCAAACATTGTCGAATCACTCTACTGTGACCTCAGGCCAATGAAACAGTAGAAGGCTTCACGGCCAATCTAAAGAAGACATTGCAGCTTCCCCATCAAGCCAGCCGCCATCTCGAACAGATGCTCTACCTGCTGCTAAGAGACTACCCCTACATGCCACTCAGCACCACTGGGAAGTACCCTTCAGAAGTCATGCTTGGGAGAACTGTCAGAACAAGGCTACCACATCTCTCACTCTGTGACAACAACTGTCCGGAGGACCAGGTAACACGTAAGCGTGACGAACATGCCAAACTACAAAAGAAAGCATACGCTGTCCAATGAAAAAGAGCTAAATAAGGCAAACCCTCACAAGAAATTCAACGACACCATTCCATTGTCATCCTTTTGTTACCCCCAACTAAAGAGGCTTGTTAGAAACAGCCACAAATAACACAAATAATCACGAGTAATTCCTCTCACTTCAGGAAGAGCTCCGAGATGACCGTGAGACCAACTCTGTCTGAGGCCATGCAATCATGTGACGACAAATCGGAAGCTTTCTATTTGGGAGACAACGAAGCCTCAGACAGTGGATATGAGGCATGTGGCAACATGCTTTTAGGTGAGCTAGGCCAAGTAGGGAAAGAAGGGATAACGAGGTTACATCATGAAACAATTAGTCAAATACGAGTTCTACAAAGTTTTCAAATCGAATTTGACCAAAAATATATGTCCAGGGTGAGTAATTGTGCTAATTAAGATGGAGGGGGAGGGGGGTGGCAGGGAGTCTCCCCCGCATACATTTGAGGCCAAATTGAATTAAGGAAAACAATTTCTGACTAAATCGCATTCGTTTAATTTTTGTCGATGTAATCACATGGAACCAGGAAAGAACCTATCAGATTTATTGAAGAACTGAGGTAAATTATTGTATATATAAAAAGGGGAGAAGTTGTGATGGCTGGCTCACCTCCTCATGGTAAAGGAGGGATCCAGTTTTGGGTGCAAAGGAAGTGATGTTGAGGGAGGAAGGATTGGAGGGGTTTGAGGTGGAGGCCAGTCCCGGCCGAGCAAGATTAAAGGAAGGAGTCATTATACACAGCTCCTGTGTCTGACTGCTATGTTTCCTACCTAGGACTCAACAGTCACTAATGCAAGACATGCTTTTTTCCCCAACTAACAGCCACAGGCCCTCCCAGTTTATGTTTTTAAGGTGTTTTATTTTATAGAGGTTTGCTGTGAGTGGTATCTCTGTGCTTGAGAGGAAATTGCATAAAGTGTCTCCTAGGTGGCTAGTTGGTCGGATTAAGGTGCTTTTAAAACTATAGAGTTTCCGTTTTCCTCTGACTGTAATGTGGACTGGTACAATTTGCTGTGCAATGGGTCGTGCATTCAATGTATTGCCGCAAGCACTGCAAAACGCGCCCCTCTTATCTTTCTTTCCTATAGGTGAGGATAGTGAGGAAGTGGCTATTCCCAACTGGATTGGTCTGTCGGGTTGGTAGAGCGGGAATGTACAGGATAGGAATGTTCTCTTGTTGTTATATAGGGTTTTATGCAAAAGACACGTAGATTTGAAAATGGTACATTGGAAACAGCCATCCATTGGACCCAGTGCTAGATACCACTGATTAAAAAAGTTAAAACCCAACATCAATCTGGCTTTGGTGTTCTGAACCCACTGTTGTTTGGACAGGAGGCCCACGTTCAGACTCTGGTATATACTATAGTCAAAACCAAGTCCCAATGAGATGAGTGCATTCATCACTAAAGCATTGTGTGGAAAGTAGAGCAGAGGATGCAGACATTGTTTCCGGGTCATATGGAAGAAGCAGATTGAGGTCACTGACAATGTTCCCTCTAAATATTAGAGAAAATACCACATGATTGAGGTCTCTAAGCGCGGCCCCGGGGTTCGAACCTGTGTTACTCCGTGTCGTCTTGCTTCCAAGGCGAACACGTTGCCTCTGAGCTATCCTCCTGGGATATTTGCATACCCACAACACTTTTCAAGCAAATCCAATTTAAAGCCTCATGATGATATTATGTGCAGTTTAAAAAACTGTCATACATCTGCATGTGCACAATGACTATCCTGCCTGATGCCCGTTAACTATCAACTTCTGCATCAACCCCCTTCCTGGACCCCCTGTTCAGGGGCTCCTGAACGGCCACCCTCTGATCTGCCTCACCCCTTCCTCACCCAATCAGCTCAGACTAGCCTTCAGCCCTCACCGATCTCATCCACTCTATATACCGCAAATGCATCCCATCACCGAGGTCTTCACTCACACACCATAAACAACAGAACACACACTATTCCCCCCCTGTCGGGACACACACTGCTTTCACTCATGCTCACTGCTTCCATTTCCTTGCTATCTCTAAAGCCCACCACCAACATCACAGACTTACCTCACTCCCACCACCCTCCTATCCTCTCATACAGCCACGAACCCCCATTCTGCACAAGCCCCGCACACCACCTCCCAGTCAATCTAGAGTCCAGACTCACCAGGCTCAGGTCACATACTGAACCTACTCTGACACACAACTCCCCCGGCCCCACGCCTATTAGGAACATTAGGCTAAGCTCACGCACCCCCCACACTATCACGAGAAAAACCCTGCCCATACCACAAGTACCTACACGGGTCACCTCCCAACTGCACACAGCCCCACCCACCATACTACATCACAAGTGTAACTCACTTATTAAGAACCCAGTCCCCCACACAGTCTGATCAAACTACACCCACCTTTCACCCCGCGACCCTCCCTCACTCTAAGCCCCCAGTGATAAACACCCATAAGCCTGCCATCAAATGTGCCCTCATAAACGCCTAATCGCTCTCCGCCCATGCGCTGGAAATTAATTACCTCATCTTCACGAACAATCTAGACCTACTTGCAATCTCAGAGACATGGCTCCACGAAGCATCTGGCCCAGCTATTTCCTTAGCCCTCCAGCAAGGCTATTCCATTCTCCGAACAGACAGACAACTATCTAAAGGAGGGGGAGTAGCTCTCATCACCAAAGACACACTGTCAATCAGGCCATGCCACCACCCCTGGGACGGCAACACGGACATCCTCTCTGCCAAACTAGCAGTATCCCCTAACTGCACCATCAATATCCACCTTATCTACAGGCTTCCTGGCTCAGACCCTGACTTCCATAGGCAGCTCCTGCACCTACTCAGCAACAACCTAAATGATTCCACCAAAACCATCTTGCTCGGCGGCCTAAACCTAGGTCTGAGCGACCCCCAAGATAAAGCAGCATCAGCCCTAGCAAAGGAATTAAAAGACCTTGGATTCAAACAAAAAATCAACAGCCCAACGCACTGCAAAGGCCGCATCCTAGACTGGGTGGCTGACCACAACTGCTCCACATCTGTCACTTCCAACGTTGCTTAACCCTGGACCGACCACAACTGCAACCAATTCAACATACCAACCACACCGACCACCAAAACACTAAACTATGCGCCTCCAGCTCAGGTAAGAAGCTCCAAAAAACTAACTATGGACAACCTTTGCCCTTTCCTTGAAGTCCCCGAACTTAAGCACCCATTCTCAAGCGACCCAAGTATCCTCGCCGATATTTACTCTGACACCCTCACTAGAGCTTCAACTCCATAGCCCAGTTTGAAAGCAAAAAAGAAAAAAAAGCCATGCACACCAACTCATGGTTCACCGACGAACTACAGGCCCTACGTACCAGCAAGCACAATGCCTTGGCATATTGGCACTCTAAGCACAATGATTCCACCAAAGCAGAATTCAAAAAGATATTGAACAAGTATAAACACGCCATATTCCTAGCCAAATCTAACTCACTCAACTCAAGGATCACTAAGGCCAATTCGCAATCTAAAGAAATGTTCTCTGTATTCAGAGACCTCATTACACCTTCCGCCATCCCCGATGAGATCATTAAAGATAAAACATGGTGCTCCAACATTCAGGCAGCACTGCTAAAAAAAAATTGGACTCCTCCAAGAAAAAATACAAGCGCAGTTCAAAGCCTTACCTAAACAGGACCAACCTCCTCTACCTATTCCAACCCCCCACCTCCACGCAGTTCATCTCTTCTCCTTCCAAGATGTCACTGAAACGGAAGTCCACAAACTCCTTCATCACCTCAAGCCATCCACCTGCAAAGGGGACAGCTGTCCCCCAGCCATCATCAAAGAATGCACAGACTCCTTAGCTCCCCTTCTCACGGCATTCATTAATCCCTCTTCTTCGACAGGCATTGTTCCCTCCAGCCTCAAAGAAGCCTGGGTACGCCCACTTCTAAATAAAAAACACCTTAGATCCCTCATCAATCAACAACTTCCGACCCATCACCACCATCCCATTCCTCCTCGAAATTCTAGATAAAGCAGCCCACAACCAAATCCAACATTTCCTGGAATAAAACGCCATCCTGGGCAAAAGGCAATCAGGATTTCGCTAAAAAGGCCACAGCACTGAAACCGCCCTCCTTGACCTTAAGAATCAAATAACTATGGACAAAGGCAAACCAGCACTCCTCCGACTTCTGGACCTCTCGGCCGCTTTTGATCTCGTTGATCACAAAACCCTCACCGCTCACCTCACTCAGGCAGCTCACTTCTCTAACACGGCCTCCTCATGGATCACATCCTTCCTGGAATGAAGAGCCATGAAGGTTTTTTCCGACACTGCCAATGCAGAACCCTCCACCATTCAGTGTGGAGTCCCCCAAGGCTCCTGCACAGCCCCCACCCTCTACAATATGTTCACCAAACCCCTCTTTGACCTACTTGACTCCTCCGGCATAGCGTATACCTACTATGCCCATGATATGCAGGTACTCCTGCCACTCACAGGTTCCTATGACCAAGACAACGCAGCCCTCACTAGGATCTATTCCATCATCCAAGCATGGACAGCAACTAATGGATTGCGCCTAAACGGCGATAAAACTGAGATCATCATCATGGGTCCCAAAGAAACACTAGCCAATACTGCAACTTCACAATCGACAATGCATCCATCACCGTCTCCTCATCAGTCAAAACCTTGGGGGTTTATCTAGACGCCACCCTATCCAGGACACGACAGGTCAGTGCCATTGCCTCAGCATCAGCCCATACCACCAAACTCATAAACACAGTAACACCTTTCCTATCCAAGCAGAACTGCTTATCGATAGCCAGAGCCACTATAGCAGCCAAACTAGACTACTGCAATGTGCTCCTAGCAGGATCTTCCACTAAAAATATGAACAGGCTTCAAACTATCCAAAACAACGCGCTCAGAGCCGCTCACAGATTCCCCAAGAGAGACCACATCTCACAGGCCAGGCGAGATACACACTGGCTCCCTGTAAGGGAAAGGATCACATTTAAAACCCTCACTTTGACTCACAAGTGCCTGAGCCTCTCAGCCCTGCCTTACCTCTCAGAAATCATAGCCAGGGACACCTCTTCCCACCCCAAAATGACCTGCCATACCAACAAACTACGCATCCCTCACATCCACAGAGCCAGAGCAGGAGGTATTGGTTTTCCTCACATTGCACCGAACCTGTGGAACTCCTTTCCTAACACACTCAGAGCTGAGACCTCCCTCCCAGCGCACCGAAAAACACTGAAGACCACCCTGTTCAACTAACCTGCTTCTCAAATTACCCCAAACTGTAACTAAGTCTGTGCTATGCCTTGTATGTACTGTTATATATAAGCAACTATGATCACTGTCTGTAACAGCGCCACAATGCCCTCGGGCTTCTGTGCGCTTTATAAATGTTAAATAATAATAATAATAAATAAATAAACAAATAAATAGTCTAATGATAGAGATATCAAGAATACCTGCATATAACCACTGTGCATTTCAATGGCTGATCTTAAGTCGTTCTAAGTGCAATGGGGGTTACTAACAAATATCTTGGAGTGTGGTGGGCGAGCTGAAACTTGTAGGTGCCATGCTCTAAGTGAACCACATGTGTTAACCTGCATGTGCTTTCCACCAGTTGCCGTGTCAGGCCATCCACATGGCTTGTCCCTGCAGGTATTGTAGACAGACTAGGAAGAAATTGATAGGTCCAGCACCAAGGCCCTGGAGCAGTGGCAAATCATACTGCCATGTTAGAGCACCGTAGGGGCACTCCCAACAACACATCATCCTGGTGCTGACAGCAGTCCATCATAAAGGGTTTTAAGCACACAGGGCCAGTTCTCATTTATGAACTATTACACATTCCCCCCCCCAAAACATCCATTTAAGTGTGTTATGTTTCATATCCCCAGATCCATCTCAGAGCACCACCATTCTTACTCACAAAATCCATCTAAGTGCATTGCATTACATTTTCTATCCTTAAATCCAAGTAAGTGCACCTCATTTGCTACCTCCAGTATTCCATCTAATCAACCCTTTGGAGTGTTTTGTCAAGCACCTTTGATATTAGATAAAACAAGAGCTATCTGTACAGGTCCTCTGGGTGTTAAGCCGTGGCGTAAGCTTGGACGTGACCCCAGTGCATATTTCATGACCTGGTCCTATGTCCCGAAACTTTCCAGTGGTAACATAGATGCTAACATCAGATTGACAACAATGTATACTGGTAACAAGAGTGCACCAGTCACGATAGAAGGAGGCCCGGAACTGATGTGCAGAGGCGTTGCTAGGGGGACGTTAAGGGGTCTATAGCCCCGGGTCTTTTGGTTGTAGCATCGTCGGATAGAAGCTCAGGGCACAAAACCAAAAGACTAGCTAGCCCCGAGTCCCGACAGTCCCAACATTAGTCTAGCCCTCGATCCTTTCCAGAGCTAGCAACACCCCTGCTGATGTGTAATCGAGTGCAAGGAGTGGACTGGGGGTTGAGTGTAGCAGGCGTGCCACTGTGAAAGCAGCCGGCATTCGTTTAAACAAGTCATGTTGAGGTTTCGAGGAGTCTGGGGTTGGTACTGGTGTGTGAAGAAATGTCCTGGGGTTGAGGAGGGAGGAGGATCCAGGTTGTGGTAGGGAATAGGCACGTTTTGAGGGCCTTTCTGAATGAGAGGTGGTTGTCAATGCGGCGGATGTGGAGAGGGAGAGAGTTCCAGATGGTAGGAGCTTGGATCTAGAGGAGTTGCAATGGGAGATAACGAGGGGAAGAGCAGCGCCAGAGCTGAGGTTCCTGGCGGGTTGGTAGAGTATGCGGAATTCGGGTCCGTAGGTGTGCAGTGCACCTTGAGTGATGCACATGCTTTAAAGGTAGACCCTCCACCAATGTAGGACTTGGGTGCTGGGCTAATATGTTCTCTAGGTGAGAGATGAGGTTATGAGATCTGATGGGTGCAGGGAGAGGGCTGAAGTAGATGTTGAAGAGAGGGGAGACAGGGATGTTTCCTGCAGAAACCCCTTTCAGAGCTGGGTGTGGGGAGGAGGTGAAAGGGGTGAGGAGCATGATTGATTTGTGAGCAATTTGATAGGAAGGAGGGGATCCATGTGAGAGTGGCGCCCTTGACTCCTAAGGAGTGTAACCTGTCTAGGAGTATGGAGTGGTCAATGGTGTCGATAAGTCGAGAAGGATTGAATTGAATTGATATTTTATTTCTATCGCGCTCGTACACAAGTGTTTCAGAGCGCGACAAAGCGAGGGAGGGTAACAGGGGAGAGCAAAACAATGATCTTACTAGGCCCAGTGACATTGAGAACGTGCAAGTGCATGGGAGGGGGGAGGGGATAAGTGCATGGAAGGGGGCATAAGTGGAAAGTGCAGAGCAAAGAAGAAATAGATAAATAATAATAAATAAATAAATATTAAAGGCAACAAACAGTGGTAGTGCAGCCAGCAAGTGGCAAGTGCTGGGTTTAAGGCAGCAGACAGGGTCGGAAGAAAAAGGGTGGAGGGACTGTATGGGTAAAGATACAGACCCCAGTGCAAGGGGTGGCCCGGAGGGTGGCAGGGTGAGCAGGTACCTGGGCCCGGAGGACAGAGGGTGGCCAGGTGCACAGTGCTGAGAGAGAACAGATCAGCAGGGGGGAGTGGGGGCGAAGGCAGAAGCAAAGGGTAAGGTCTTGAGGTGCTTCCGAAACCGGAGATGGTTCTCCTCAAGTTTTAGAGTGGCAGGGAGGCTGTTCCAGAGGGAGGCCTCAGCCGAAGACAGAGATCTACCCCCAGCTCGTTTCTTTGAAAACTACTGACCCTGAGGGAGTTAGAGGTAGAGGAGCGAAGAGCGCGAGAGGGGAGGTATTTGCGGAGGGATAGCTGAAGGTATTTAGGACCCAGGCCCCAGAAAGCCTTGTGGACAATGCAAATGGTTTTGAATTTATCCTTGCATCCACTGGGAGCCAATGGAGAGATTTCAGAGCTGGAGAGATACGATCCCAGGGCTTGAGGCCAAGGACAAGTCTTGCAGTCCTGTTCTGGATGAGTTGCAGAGGGTGGAGAGTAGAGGCAGGTAGATTTAGAAAGAGGCTGTTACAATAGTCCAACCTAGAGAGAACCAGAGCTTGGGAGACAGTGAGCTTCTGGGGGAAGGAGAGGAAAGGCAGAGTACCTCTGAGGAGGTGTAGTAAGAAGTTTGACTTTTTAGAGACAACAGAGATGTGGGCAGAGAAGAAAAAGTTTGGAGTCAAAGATGACCGAGAGGTTCTTAGTCTCGCAGGTGGCGGTAGGAGGAGGGCCAAGGGAGGCCGGCCAGAGAGTGAGGAGAAAGGATGGTGAAGGTGTGCCGATGAGGAGGATCTCTGTCTTGCTGGCATTCAGACAAAGATCTTTGGCGGCACACCAATCTTGAATGGAAGTTAGGCAATCAGAGATGAGAGACGAAGAGGAGGTGGCCGAGGGCAGCCTGAAAATCAGTTGAGTGTCGTCAGCGTAGCACTGGAACTTTGAGCAGAAAATGGCAATGCAGTGGGCAAGAGTGCTGCACATCCTTCTGCATTCGCTGTTATATTTAAGCCATCCCGAATGGACACCAGGGAGGACTCAGCTTCTCTGAGGGGTCAAAATGCTGATTGGGCTGGGTCAAGAAGGTTGTTGGCTTCTGTGAAGAGGCAGAGCTGTTTATAAGCTATGCAGTCCAGGAGTTTGGCAATGAAGCAGGTGTTGGAAATGGGCCGGTAGTTCTGCGGGATGAGAGGGTCTAGCAAGGTTCTTTTGAGGAGGGGTTTGATATAGCAGGTTCTGAAGGCTTTCTGGAAGATTACCGAGGTGAGGGACTAGTTAAGGATTGACCATGCAATGCTGCCTGTGCAGGCTGAAGTTAGTATACTCTTGAGGGGTGAGAATGGGCATGGGTCGCCTGGAGAGCATGAAGTGCGCCTATGCGTTAGGAGCCTGAGGAGCTCCTGGTGAGAAATGGGGGAGAAGGAGGAGAAGGCAGGCATAGGGAGGGAGGAGGGTCTGTGGTTGGGTGGGAGGTGGGGAGGAGTCAGGGGCATCATTGCTATTTGAAAAATAATGGCTTTGTCTATCGATAGCGATGTTGTGAACGTGTTCGGACAAGGCTTCGCATAGAGCTTGGGAGTTAGTGGGGGAGGGGTTGAGCGACAGGGCGTCTTGAATTCAGAAATGATTTGGTGCAGTGCCTTGCTTGGGTTGAGAGGAATCAGGATTCTGATCCCATAGAAGAATATTTTGGCTTTCCTAGTTTCTGTCTGGTAGGCTCTTGTCAGTCTTGGAAGAGAGGATTTGTTTTGCGGGGTGGGGTTGCTTCTCTACATCCGCTCCAGTTGGTGCTTGAGAGTTTTGATAGATTTGAGGTGGGTGGTGTCCATTTGGTGGTGGGCTTGGTACCTGTAAGGTCTGTTTTGTTGGAGTTAGGGGGGTGAGGGTGCTGGAGAGCTAGTGATCGCAAAGAGTTTGATGGAGGGAGGCCCTTTCTGGAGAGAGTGTACTGGGAGTGAGTTGAGGAAGGAATTGACTAGATCCGGGTTGATGGCGACTTTATTCCAGAGTGGAGTGATGGGGGATGGGGGTGGTTAGTGATCGCAGAACATGGACCGGGGAGGTGGCGGGAGGAGAGGTTGGGAGGGAGAACAACATTGCAGAGTGATCTGTCCAGCTTAGGGGGTGGAGAGGGAGAGTGGTGTGAGAATCCTGACGGTATTCCCCCAAGTAAACCCAGATAATCCTTTATTCAGGTGGCCAGGGAAGGGCTGGTGCTCTCAGATCCCAACCGTAGGGGTGGACGAGTGAGGGGGGGATCACCTGGGTAGAGGAGCACAGGGTTGTGTTCAAGGGAATACCCCAGGTGAGACGCTGTATTATGCCGGAGATGAGAAGGACAATGTCCTTGAGGTTTTTGTAGGCTGTACCACATCTACCTCCATTCCACCCAATGAATCTCCCTTGCCTAAATCCAATGACACATCTGTATATGGTAAATCTCAGAGGAACCCAAACCCTGTTGCACTGGGAAGTTACATCTCCCAGAATCCCTGTTTTCCTGTGTCCTACCCGAATACTCCCAGTCATTCACCTCCCCGTCCCTTTGATTATTATTTCCCAAATTCCCAGTCTGCTTTAACCAAACACCACATCCCCTATTCATTTTACAAACCTTACAAATCTCAACTTTCCGAATTCACCTACCCCCCTAGGATGAAGAATATAATTCCTCATGACACCTTTTCCCCATCCTACCCAGTAGGATACTTACAAACTGTATCCCACCTTTTCTGACACAAACACTTTCTCACACCATGAAAGACAACGCCAGATCCGTTTACCTTACATGTCCCAACACAAGAATCAGGCAGAGTCAGGCAATTGACAATAACTGCACACACCTGACGGCCCTTTCTCTTCTCCACAGAGATAAAAGGCAGAGCACGAGAGTACACTTAGAGCAAGGCCGAATGCACGAGGAAGCAGCTATTCCGAACCGGCAGTTCAAACGGAGGAGAAGGGTAGTAAGACCTGGAGGGAACTACCTGTGCCCTTTTCAAATCAGACCCACAAAGCCTCCAAAAGGGAAATCATAAGACCGAGAAGTCAAGCTGACGTGTGGTATGACAGGTGTCAACGGCACTCAGGGCCCTCCTGCACTGATACCCAAAGTGGGGAGAAGCGCTTGCTGCCGTGGTGCCGTCTTTGACACCGAGACAAGAAACTCCAACAGTTCTGCACAGCCGGTGAGTAGGAGAGGACTGATAGGAAACCAAACTTTGCTGGGCCCAAGGTTGCAGACGGCAACATTGATTAACAAAGAACTTGTGTAATTGAACTTTGAAAGAAACCCCAGTAGAGGTCCAGTGGCAGAGTGGGCCGGCGCTGCGGGGGCACTCATTCAAAGGACTCTGACTGAAACCTTTTTGCTTTGTTTTGTTGAAACTATGAGAACCAAGAGGCCTTAGGGAAGGCTGATAGAAGGTGTGAAAGTGGTCATACAAGGGTCGAGCAAAACCCCTCGTACACTCGAAAGTCTTTGACATGTTGATGAAAACTGAGTGAAATGTGAAATTGGCAAATGTGAACCCGACTGAGGTATGCCTGCGAATTGGGGGTAAACAGGGATTTACCCGTGAACACTGTGGTGACAAAGGTGAACCCGGCTGAGGGATGTTGCCAGTGAATAGTTGTTTAAAAAGACATTGGGACTTTTGAATGTTACGTTCTGAGTGAAAGGCCGTAGTGAACCCTACTGAGGGAGGCTAACACTGAGAGAACAAGGACCGAAGCCTGACAGAGGGACGCCATGAAGAAAGCTAAGGGATCTGAATCTCGTACTGTGATGAAGCCAAGGGAAGGCTAAGGGAAGTGAACCCCACCTTGTGATAAAACCCAAGTGAACTGTATTGTTTGGCAAATGTGAACCCGACTGAGGGATGCCTGTGAATAAGGATGAACAGTAACACACTCGCAAATATTGTGGTCACAAATATGAACCTGACTGAGAGATGGCCACGGTGAGTGGTTGGCCATAGTGACCCAGACTGAGGGAGGCCCATGCTGCAAGAAGGATCAGCGCTTGGTTTAGGGGGATCCAAGGATGAAGAGAAATCGCCCAACGTGAACTTGTATTGAAGATACTTTTTTGTTGGTTGTTTATGGTCCATCAGGCCTTCCAAGGCAAGAGACTTTGTAGAAAAGAGACTTGGCCCCAGATGATCCTGGTATCGTTGCAAGGAACTATAACCTTGTGTTGGCGAGGCCTAGGAGTGTGGTGTGCTCAAGAGACCCGCCTTGTCCCGTGCAAAAAATGTGGGGAAGGGAGAACCCAGCCATACCATCCTGATTTATTATTTTGTGAACACTTCTTTCTTTTCTGGTGAAAATTATCCCACACAATTTTGTAATTTACAGGTAAGGATTGGCAATCGATATTTTAGTCTAGGCCCTTTTTATTTGACAAGACACCACTGGGACTGTCTTATTATTATTTGATGGTCGTAGCTTGCTCCCATCTTAGATTTAGGCTTAGATTAGGTGTTTTTCCAACCCATTCATACAGTTTAATAAACGCCTTTGAACTGTGATCACTTGTGCCTTTCTTTGCTGTTCCCACAATGAGTTCCTTACATATGGTGTCAGTAGTGGGATACGATTCAATTGATACTAGTTGGACAGCCCACTTACATGACGGGAGACTGAATAGGGATTTCCATGCTCTACCCACAGTATCAGGAAAGAGCGAATGAACAACTCCCTCCAAGGTGACTCAGAAATCTTTGAGTCAAGTGACAAATCCAATCAAACCCCTTTGTCCATCAATGGAGTGAGATCTATTGGAAAAGTTGAGAGTTTATGGAGGTAAGGGGTTCGCCAGAGGCTACCGGCATGCTAGGATCTCCACTTTTGAAATTATCTGAGTGAAAGCTGAATTTAAAGGTTGACAGCCAAAAAAAAGGTAACCACCAGTGATACATGGATAAGGCAAAAGATGAACAAAAATAAATAACAGTTTAGAAATTGGTTATTGTATATAAAATTCATCAGACCAAATATGAAAATAATAATCAAACGTACAACATACCGCACAGCAGAGGTTTGGTTCGGGGGATGTAGAAGGCATACATGGAAAACAGAACAAAATAAAGAAAAAAGAAAACAAGAAAAAGATGATAATCATGTAGAAAAGCAATCAGTGCCAGAATGGCTCTTTGAAAAACGAAATAGCACCTAATTTTCCCCAAAGTCACTGTGCTAAAGGGAAGTGTGGATCTGATAAATGAAAACAACCGAATGAACGGGCTCAACGCCCATTGTGCAAAGGTATGGTAAGTGATAGAACCGTGGGGAGGGAGAGTGCTGGAGAAGACCACACACAAACCGTCACTCGCATGTGTGCCGATGAATGTATAGCACCTGTTTCATACATGTTGGTTGGTACCCAACACCAGGTTGTAAGAAAGAAAGCTTTCCCTTAGTCAAGGTCAATATGAATACCTGTGCAGTCAAACGCACAAAAGGGAGAGAGAAAAAGGAAGAGAAGAAAGAGAAGGACGATTGCAGGGTTACTGGTTTCGCTGGTGCAGAAATTGCCTGAAGAATGTGAGGAAAAAACCCAGTAAAACAAAGAGAAACAAACCAGAATTGGTGTCCTCAGGAAAAGGAAGGCACCAAGTGGTCTCCATAAATTTTAACCGTGGAATAAGTAGCTCCCATACAACACTTTTACGGAGTTGGTGACTGTACTAATCTGATTCTGTGCAAGTCACGCCACATAAGAGAAACAAGAAAAAGTAAAAACAAATGGAACAACATCAGTTTCCTGATACATCCAGTTGGGGAAAAGAATACTGAAGTCTTGACAACAAGCGCATAATAGGACAAATAGTTTAACAGTCCATGAGGTTCCTCACCAATAATATCATGACGAAGGGAGGTTGTCTGGTAATTTGCACTTCAAAGGAATACCTGTGATATCACTTGATGGTTTCTTCAAGTCGTGTTAGGGTAAACACATGTCGTGCCTGGTCGAAGCAAAACAAATAGAAAAGTGCACAATATAAGATTGAAGCTGCCCTAAACTCAAGGCCTGGCAAAAAAAGCAAAGCGGTGTGCAAATCTTTTGGCACTGCGCGTTCTTAGTTACTTCCAAACCAATCCCTATTGGAAAACATGCCACAACTCTTCAAGACGATGGAACAGGTAATGGGAATCCAATTTCTTCCCCTGACCTCTCAACCCATCCCACCTGTCTGAAAGAATGTTCAGGGCAACACCTATTATCTTTTCTGCCCTCAAGATTATTTACTACAGGGAAGGGACAAAACGTTAATTTCATTACAACTACGAGTAAGATGTCCCTTACGTTGGTCCTTCTATATTTTACCATGTAAGGAAGGCCAAGTGAAAATGTTAGGCCTTTTTTCCTGCAAAGACAAATTAATCTTTATTCTTCTGAACTTCTCCACAAACACTGTAAAAATATATAGGGTGGACAGAGTAGGAATCATATTGTATGAAACCCCTTGGAAACCACCCAGAGAGAAAGAAATATATGGGACCATGGGAGAAATATCATCTAATAAAATCCCAGAACCCCATCCTTACTATTCAGAGGGAGAAATAGGGGGCGAACAAATAAGGGAAAAGATAAGATACTCAAGTGGGAGGATACAAGAAGAACCCTATGTTAACAAAGGGGAGCAAAAACTAGAGAACCATAACACCCTGGAATTGTTTTTTTAGCCACCTGAATAAGGATAGGAGAGGGTCAACATCCACTATATCTCTGGATACATCGGAAACCTTGCAGTTAGAATCATGCCTATTTTTTGGAGAGTCGTGCTACATTATGGAAATTTGCCCGGAAAAATTAGAGGAGGAATTAATGGACAGTATTACGAATTACACCTAGATCATAAGAGAGCACGGCCAGGGAAAATACCTAGTTACAAAACTTACAGCATTTATGAATTGCACTTAGATTTCAGAGAACACAGAAGGGGAATAATACCTAGATTCAAAAACTCACAGAATTATGAATTACACCTGGATTCCTGAGAACACACTATGGGAATAATACCTAGATTCAAAAACTCACAGTATTACGAATTACACCTAGATATAAAAGAACACAGCAGGGGAAAAATACCCAGGTTCGTAACTCATAGTATTTATGAATTACACCTAGATCCAAAAAAAAACAGCAGGGGAAAAATACCTAGATTCAAAACTCACAGTATTTATGAATTGTACCGAGATTCAAGCGAACATAGCATGGGAATAATATCTAGATTCAAAACTCATAGTATTTGTGAATTGCACCGAGATTCAAACAAACATAGCAGGGGAATAATACCTAGATTCAAAACTCACAGTATTACGAATTACACCTAGATTTAAAAGAGCACAGTAGGGGAAAAATACCTAGATTCAGAAATCACAGTAATTATGAATTGCACCTCAATTTTAGGAGAACATGGCAGGAGAAAAGTATCTAGATTCAAAAACTCACACCTAGAGTGTAAGATTAATTTCTGTTCAACAATGTAATGAAAGTCTTCTTTGTTTTAAACTTAGCAGTGTGATCATATAATATTACATAGTTAGGTTAGATACAAGTAGACCTTTGATAATTAGGTAATAAGAGTGGAGGGGTTTTACTGGAGTACAGTAATGGCTGTACTACCCAGCCACTCATATTGAATAGAGAAGACAACTTACGACTGCCTGCCTCGTATTAAGGAAGTGTTCAGTGGAACCATCTGTTTGTTTATTGCAGAGTATTGACAAAAATACAGAAATTAAAGGGACATCACTTGCATAGGGGAGCAAGCTATACACTATGTATGAGAATTGCAAAAGTCGCAAATGTTGAGTGGAAAAAGCTCCCTCTCCATTCTCTTCTCAGGAATTTGAAAACAGTGAAGTGAAAACATATATTTGGTGACATAAAAAATGGTAATGCAGTCATATAGAAGGGTAGATAGGTTATTACATTTTGTCTCAAAATTGTGCTATGAGTACTGTGTTCAATGCAGAGAGGCATTCCTCGGATATTCATCACTTAAAGCAGCAGCTGTAAATATGCTGGTGGTGAACCAACACAGGTGAATCCAAAATACACGTGTCATTGAAGTTCCATCGTCCGAGATTGTATAAACAGTATTACAAATAAACGCTCAGTTCGCGATCAGTGTTTAGACCATTAGCAACATTATCAGCGAGACAGATGCCTTTCGCTTCTCTTCTCCTTATAAGTAGTTCCTTGTCGCCGCCTCTTTCTTCCATTTCTATTTTGACGATTCCTATGAATTACAATGCATTGGCATCAGCACCTGCCTTCCTTTGCACAGTGGGTAGCCACTGGGTATCTCTCTATTGCTTCCAGATCTTGGGATATAGCATGAAAAGTCACACGGTTGAAAAGCAAAGCTTTCCAGGAGACATTTTTCCAAATAGTGGGGAACATGCTGTTTTCAAGAGGAGAATTAAATAGGTGTAGAATATTACTATTTATAAAAGGTTTTGGAGACGGGGCGGACCAAGGAGGAGCCAGTAGTTTTGGCACAGTTCATTGCTCTGTTAACATCAGAGAGCAGGAACGTTTAGCAATTTCAGAGTGTCTACCTACTCAGAATTTACTAGACGAAAAACAAAGATCACCCATCCTTTTAATTGCACAGTTAGACATTATCTATGACAGGGGTTAAATGTCAGCTTTTCATTTTCAACAACTCTTTGTGACCAGCCTCAAATTTCAAACATGACCTATTCATTCATTAACTTTGTATAGTGCCACAAATGCTGCCTGTTTCTAATTTATAGAGAAAGTTGACATATTAGAAAGAAAAGACCACCACAACACAAATTACCCACACTGGGTATCTATGAAATAGAACATCCGAGACATTCACGCAGAAGAGGCTGCTTTCAGCAGCCAGTGTCAGTTTCATTGCTGCCGTGTTTCCAGTCTCTATGGCGAATGGGACCGCCCTGGTTTCATGACCCTAATCTTCATTACAACGAGTCCTACTCTTCCTAACAGCATGAGGTCAGTCTGTTAGGAAAATAGACACACAGGCCCTGATTCATGGAATTATTTGCGTGTAAAACAGGGATTTGCATGACATTCTGAGCGCAAATCCCACAGTTCTATCCCTTTAAACTATACCACAACTTCTCAGCCACTTACCTGGACGGATGCTATAAATCACCCATCCTCCTATGCACAGTTGTGGCTGTACTGGCCATGCGGCACCACAACAGTCAAAGACATGTCACACAGCCGGGTGGGACGGAGAGATCGAGGACTGAGACGAAGAAGACTAGGACTTCGGCAGTGAAGGTTGCCAGTAGGTAATTAGGCATTTCCACTTTCCCTTCCTCCTCGTCCCAGCACTTACAGTATGAGGATATACCAAGCGGTGCCAAGTCTGCGGCCCACAGCCGCCCATGAGACGTGCATCAAGCGAGACCCATGGCTTATGTCTGTTTCAAGAGAATCCAGCAATAAGTGGGCAACATAGTCAATATAGTCAATAGGCGCAGAAAACCATCAGTGTAAAGTCTAACAAGTCATGAAACTACATACGTGTAATGAGCAGCACTGCCAATTGGCTACAAGACGAATGGATGCAGATAAAGGAGGGCAGCTGAGAAGAGATAATGCACAGAACAAGTAATATAACCTACATACACCCTGTGTTATCTTTTTAGAGAAGGATACAAACATTTGGGAAAACGTTATTCCCCTTTGTTTGTTGTCATGGCTTCGTATTGCCATGACAACGTATAAATAGCCCCAAAATGGCGGATTCTGTGAACTAACAGCAAGCAGCCAACGCGGATGACCGGAGCATAGGTGAGTTACAGAAACATCTTTAGCTGAGTTTCACATACGGACAAAACAAAGATACTTTCACGTATCAGTAATGTTTTCATGTTTGCTTATAATCATAGTGACGAGCATCAGGAGCTCTTCTGACTGTATAACGTTATCAAGAGTGCATGGCATGTTAAACTTGTAGACCAGTAGTACATTTGATTATTAATATGGGGCAAAGATACTTACCCGTACTAGCAATTCCTTTTGCTGGCACATACGATCCTGACAAGCGTTTAGGGTGGTTTGTTTGCACAATGCTAGCATGATTATTAATAACTCTAAGGGCGCATTTGAACACACTTTTGCCATTATATTTTTCTATTGACTTTTATTTTGTGTTCCTTGATTAGACAATTACGGCTTAGGGCACTGAACATATGACCATTAATAACTTTAAAATAGAATCTTTTTTTATTAAAACAAAACCTCACCAGAATTGTGAACATGGTATTGCACCAGTAATTCGAGAGCATGAGCAAAAGGCTAACAATTACCAAATTAACCTGATACAGGGTAAGTTAATTGTAACACTGTGACATAACTCTGAATACTTTATTTGAAATGGGAATTCAAAATGGTATACTTACCTCTTTTTCTCTTTCTCTTTCCCCATTTTGTTTCTTTTGTCTCCATCCATTTCTCGGACCTCTCCCCCTGCCACATGTATTTTATTTATTTTACATTTGTTCATTGACCATACACTGGAATGTATATTCAATTGGAAACAAAAATTCTCACCCCATGCATCCATTCCCAACGCCAACCCCTATTTCTCTGTCTGTGGTGATTTAAGCACAATGTCATGGATACATTCTATGTGTATTTTTCTTTTCTGTGATGTTATAATGGTTCTTAATGGATGCTTTTCCTGTTTTTGTTGATGTTTGGGTTGGGTGCATACTGTTGGACTAATATATTGGTTTAATGATGTTAATTTTACCAATTGATGAATACAGAGAATTATACAAATACAATAGCCCTGATTTGAGAAAGGCCAAGGAAGGCCGAAACACGTGTTATCTAAAGGGCAACTCATTAAAGTATGTATTGATATGACTGGGCGCAGAATCCTGGATCTTTATTTTTATGTGCTTCATAGTTTATGGCGGGTTTGAAGTGGTTTACCGTCAATCCAGTGAAATGCGACCTTCACTAAACATTAACTCCAGGGGAAGCAGGGGTTTCCTACTCCCCTCCAACTACTTGAACTTTCTATACTTACGTGGATCAACAGCACAATTACCATTATTTGACCCTGCAGTCGCCAAACAGACCAGCTGTACCCATAAGCCTGACATTGTGTATACTTTATACAACATTACAGCTTGGCAGCTAGGCAGACTGGTGAACCTACCTTATAACAATGGCAGCCTATTTAAGGAATCGAGAAGAAGAAACTAAGAATCTATTCATGAAAAAAGGTGACATGACACACGCATTTTCGAACTTAAATAAAAGACAAGAAGATCTTCGTTCTAAATTCATACGTCTAGAAAGATTGTCTAAGAAAGAAATAGACAAATATTGGGAGAAAGTCTCCCTGGAGAATTATGTTAAGAATGACCAGGTTCCACGAGGCTTAAGAATACTCATATTTCCCAACTTTAACACTAGTGATGACAATGATTTGGCAGAAGCATGGGAAGCTAATCTAAGCAATAGCTCAATGAAGATGATGGACTTACTAATCGAACATGCTACAAGAGAGCATAAAAGAGCAATAGAAGGGATAGAAACCATTAAAAAGGAAATAACGGAGATGAAATCAAATGAAGAAACTAAACTCAAAAATTTTGAAAAAATGTATGATATTCTACAAATATATCAGGATGAAGTGAAAATCAGAAAACTAAGAAAAAGTTATCGAGATGACCGTGATTATAGAGAGGATAGGGTATACACCTTTCAAACAAAATATGACAGTAGTATAAAAACATCATCCAGAAATTCTACAACGAACACATCTTCTGCCAGTTCAGAAGCTGATTCTGAACCAGATACTGTGGAAGTAGATACCGCACAAGGCAAACAGGACAAATGATACATGAACCAGATCAAATGCTACAAGAAAGGGAACAGAAATTTGACACAGAAGACAGTCCGTTTTCAGTTACCACCAATTGTGAATATCCCCAATGTTCCTCCAGGATGAGAGGAAGGAGGGGGGACGCAGGCAGCGGAGGACAAGAAATCACAGCAGAAAATAAAAGACAGACGAGGGCCAGTTCGAAGGAATTCAGCAAGAACAAATAAATCAAGACTTGGTTATGAATCTCTCTAAAAGATCCATTACAATAGACGAGAGAAAATTATTGATCAAGGGATTACCGTTCGCACCAGCAAAAAGCCTACAGGATATTGATATCCATATTGATTTGTTCAAATTTATACGTAAACTCAAACTTAAGAAATTTTTCCCCACTAAGGCCCCAGATGATTACCGGGTAAAAGAAGTACCAACACCAATCAGTGACTTAACTATACAAGACATCGAAGACACTTTTGTATTACGATCATTGAGAGAAGATGAGAACTTCGAGATACGGAACTTACTGCATGAATTACGAATTAAACCAGATCTCTTGAGCACTAAGGAGTTGAAAACAAAATCCAAATTCATTCCTCAATTACCGAATGACAATATTATCGATACATTTTACAGAGAAGTTACGCAAGATTTATATAACCTTTCTCAGCATATTACACACGATAAAAGATGCCCCACTTCAGAACAAGACAACCTGACAAAAGGAGAACGGAAAGCTCTCAAGAACCTTTCAGAGGATACCTCTATAGTGATCAAGGAGGCAGATAAAGGGGGCAATATTGTTATTATGGACAGAGAGGATTACCTAACTATGGCTGCTAATCATCTATCAACACCAGGATGTTACAGGTTAATTAACCTTGCAGTACATCAAACAATACTAACCAATATTGAAGAATCAATAATGAGCTGGCACAGGAAAGGTTCTGATTACTGATGAAGAAAGATCATATCTCATAACTAAAAATCCAGTGACTCCAACTATGTATTTTCTACCGAAAATTCATAAAGACTCGTCCAGTGTTATCAATATACTTCAATCATTTGCTTGGCAAGATTCCTTTAGACTGGCTACTATGGATGTCAAAGCACTATATACATCAATTCAGCATAAATGGGCACTTGCCTCCATCGATTTTGCTTTCAGGAACGACTCTGCTTTGTACCATTTACAAATTGACATGCTCAAGGAGATGTTACAGATAACACTCGACTCTAATTTGTTTACTTTTAACAATTGCTTGTCTCAACAAATCAAAGGAGTAGCAATGGGGACAAAATATGCCCCCTGCACTAGCTAACATCTTCATGGGCATGCTAGAGGAATTCACAGTATATCAAGATCCATGCTTTCAGGAGAGAGTTAAACTGTGGATAAGATATATTGATGATATTTTTCTGATTTGGGATGGACCAGACCTATTACTTCAGCAATTCACCGACAGACTCAATCAGAATCCATTTGATATAACTTTTACTGGAGAGAATAATGCTCATCTAATTAATTTTTTGGATCTTACCATACATGTCAAGGATGACCACTTGGAAACTTACACCTTTAGGAAGCCAACCGAAGTCAACTCCATTTTGCATGCTAACAGCTGTCACCAAAGCACAACCATTCGTAACATTCCTCTTGGGGAATATATTAGAGCGAGACGCAATTGCAAAGACGACCTGAAATTTCATCAGGAATGTAATCTCCTTAGAAATCGATTAAAAAAAAGAGGATATCCGAATAAATGTCTACAGAAGGCTTTCGAGAAAACTAAAAACCTCAGCCAAAAGGACACTTTATCTCCAAAAAGTAAATCAGAAGGACAACAAATGAGAACAGTGTTTATAACACAATACAATAAGGACCATCAAAGAATTAGGAAGATCCTACACAAACATTGGTACCTACTCCATCTGGATGAACACTTACACCATTATATTGATGATGGACCTACTATTACTTTCAAGAAAGCAAGTACTCTGAAATCAATCATTTGCCCATTGTTATTACCGGATTTGAAAGGGGAAATGCAACACACGTGGTTGAATACTAAACAACCAGGTTTCAGGAAATGCGGGTTTTGCACAATGTGTAAAATTGCAAAAGACAAAACAAATGAACTAGTAGGCCCAAACGGAAAAATCATTACAATACAACATATGATTAATTGCAGAACTAAGTGTGTGGTGTATGTAATAATTTGTACCTGTAAATAAATGTACATAGGTAGTACTAAAAGGGAGCTCAGAATTAGGATTCGGGAGCACTTGATGAAGATTGGAAGCCAAGATTTGACTTTACCGTTAGCCATGCATTGGCAAAAGAAACACCAATTGGATGACAAGAGCCTCATTAGATTTGTGGGCTTAAAGCAAGTAACATTATCTAAAAGAGGAGGCGAAAGAGTGAAAGCTCTATGCCAGGCTGAAGCCAGATTTATTTGCTTATTTAACACAACAGTGTTAGGCTTAAATTTTGATACGGAAATGGTGTTGTTCCTGTAGCACTACTGCAGTAGACCTTTGTATACGTATAACAATACCGGATGAAAGGCTGAGTGTAATGTTTTTTGATCAATATATTTTAATGTTTGATATTTGCTTTAGAATTCAGGAATTATGTCGCTCTGCTATGTGTCTCTTGACAGATTGAGTATGAGATCTCTTACTTTGTATCCAGTAGGTGCCAGCTATTGATTGCCACGTACAATGTTTGTATCTTTGCCATTATTAACACTTGAGCTTCCATTATGAACATAGATTAGGAATTTAATAGCCAATGAGATTATCAATACACCATTATGAGGATAACCGCAAATACGCCTTTACTTGGGCTCTATTACATCATTGAATACAGATTGTCGCAGCCAATGTTTGGTAAGGTTACAGGCACACCCGTAACAGGGTTTACTTGTAGTATATTTGCCTTAAAACCTTAAGTGTATAATTTATAGAGATTTACTATAGGACCTTTGAACTACGGTTCCCATAATGCATTGCTCCTGCTTTATAAGCCAGGAGTAATCTAAATAGAAATGACCAAACCTAAGTACATTTGAGCAAGACTTATGTTATCATATTTAAACTACGGTTCCCATAATGCATTGCTCCTGCTTTACACGCCAGGAGTAACCTAAATAGAAATGACCAACTCTAAGTACATTTCAGCAGCACTAATGTTATTTAATTTTGAGTTAAGGTTTGCATAATATAAGAGATACATAGGCCAAAGGTGAATGGCCGTGACCACGTCTTTAAGGAGGTGTTTGAGCAGTGCATAACTCCATTGTTATGCCAACTGCACGAGTTCTAATGACTCTATTAATTAGTATCACGTCACAGATGTATTTAACCTACATACACCCTGTGTTATCTTTTTAGAGAATGATACAAACATTTGGGAAAACGTTATTCCCCCTTTGTTTGTTGTCATGGCTTCGTATTGCCATGACAACGTATAAATAGCCCCAAAATGGCGGACGCTGTGAACTAACAGCAAGCAGCCAACGCGGATGACCGGAGCATAGGTGAGTTACAGAAACATCTTTAGCTGAGTTTCACATACGGTCAAAACAAAGATACTTTCACGAATCAGTAATGTTTTCATGTTTGTTTATAATCATAGTGACGAGCATCAGGAGCTCTTCTGACTGTATAACGTTATCAAGAGTGCGTGGCATGTTAAACTTGTAGACCATTAGTAGATTTGATTATTAATTTGGTGCAAAGATACTTACCATACTAGCAATTCCTTTTGCTGGCACACACGATCCTGACAAGCGTTTAGGGTGGTTTGTTTGCACTATTCTAGCATGAATATTAATAACTTTAAGGGCGCATTTGAACACACTTTTGCCATTATATTTTTGTATTGACTTTTATTTTGTGTTCCTTGATTAGACAATTACGGCTTAGGACACTGAACATATGACCATTAATAACTTTAAAATAGGATCTAATGGCTTTTTTATTAAAACAAAACCTCACCAGAATTGTGAACATGGGATTGCACCAGTAATTCGAGAGCATGAGCAAAAGGCTAACAATTACCAAATTAACCCGATACAGGGTAAGTTCATTGTAACACTGCGACATAACTCTGAATACTTTATTTGAAATGGGAATTCAAAATAGTATACTTACCTCTTTTTCTCTTTCTCTTTCCCCATTTTGTTTCTTTTGTCTCCGTCCATTTCTCGGACCTCTCCCCCTGCCACATGTATTTTATTTATTTTACATTTGTTCATTGACCATACACTGATGGAATTTATATGCAATTAGAAAAAAAAATTCTCACCCCGTGCATCCATTCCCAACCCCAACCCCTATTTCTCTGTGGTGATTCAAACACAATGTCATGGATACATTCTATATGTATTTTTCTTTTCTGTAATGTTATAATGGTTCTTGATGGATGCTTTTCCTGTTTTTGTTGATGCTTGGGTTGGGTGCGTACTGTTGGACTAATATATTGGTTTAATGATGTTCATTTTACAGAGAATTATACAAATACAATAGCCCTGATTTGAGAAAGGCCAAGGAAGGCCGAAACACGTGTTATCTAAAGGGCAACTCATTAAAGTATGTATTGATATGACTGGGCGCAGAATCCTGGATCTTTACTTTTGTGTGCTTCATGATATAATTAGGGCACAACACCCTACAGAGAGGACGATGGACACGAATAGTCCAATCATTCAAGTCTAAAAGCAAAGGAACCCAGGATGTCAGAGACCAGCAATGATTTGATTTAATGAAATAGACTTGTAACGCGCGCGTCTCTCCCTGAGGATCCTGCCGAGAGTTCCTGCGCGAAGGCGTAGATGCCATTAAAAGGAGCAAAGGAAGAGAGCTTGAATAAGCAGTTGTTAGTGAAAAAGAAATGTGCACAGAGAGGTAATCTAACACAGCACCAGAGGAGGGAGGTTCCAAAGTCGAGGGCCCACAATAGGAAATCAGATGTCACCTCTCCTAGTGCAATGTGAACAGGGGGTGATAAGTAAGTGCTCGTTTAAAGCTCATAGGGTGCGATGCAGCCATGCCTACATGTAAAGATTAATAAACAACAGAATCTCGGAGGCGATACATTGGCGAACTGGGAGCCAATGCAAAGTGATTCGGGGAGCTGTGATGGGGGAACTCCTCAGTAGTCTGAATAAGACGAATCGTGGCGTTCTGAACAGCCTGGAGACAATTTCAAAGCGTAGCTGAAACACCTGCATACAGGGAATTGGCGTAGTCCAGGTGGGAGTTAATGAGGGCACCCACAACAGCGCCATGACTTCCTCTACGTAAAAAGTGGAGAGGGGGACTAAGCAGGGGAAGGCAAAACGCTTGCTCTGCTTTGTGGTGTGTAACCATCACCGACTTCCCGACACACTAACAAACCAGAACAGAAAACCAAAACTTTATCAATGGGAGAAAACAGCCACACAACTGTCCCCTGGTTTCCCCTTGTGTGGGGTGATGGCACAGTACAGGGGTTCTTCCCAACCTGGAATGCAATTTTGTAATAATTAAAGTGTTTTATAAATTGTAAACATGTTATTTTCTTTTTACAATGTTGTCCTTCTGCAATGCTTCTACATGGCGGAATGTACCTCTTTCTCCCTCTCGAACGCAGTGCCAGGTCTGTTCCCAACATGGGGGTTGGGGGTTCAGTGGCCGTGTCCAACCTCCTGAGAGACGCATATGTTTTGTAATCTGAACCAGCAACACACAAGGAGAAATGACACACCTGTGTGCAATCATGATGACTATTGGCATTGCTCACTGTTCCAGAGTTCCACTTTGCCGAATGTATTTTGTCCGAATTTTTTGCCACTTTTTTGTTACCACAAAACTACAGATGGTAAGTTTGGGTTTCATAGTAAAGAACGGCGGGTTGGGACAAAGAGGTGTGGGGTGTACTGCAGGGGTCAAGTCCTAAAAATAATAGTGGGGGGACTCCTCAAAAAACGCAATGGGATGAGATATCACCAGAAATTAGCATATCAAGGTGAAATATGCACATTTCATTAAATTGGCATTGCATAACCATCCAAATTGCAAAGGACGAATGGCATTTCTTTTCATAAAACCAACACGCACACAAAACAAGAGAGGATATTTTCTTCTAATAATGTTTTTGAAAACGTTAAAAGGTGTGCATGTTTTAAACTCCAAGAACCAATACAAATGTTTCCCCTGGAACTTGCAGTCCCGAGATGGGACATTTCACCTTTACTTGTTTGTTATTTTTCATCCGGTTATATAGTGCAGTGGTGAAGTGTCCGGCCTGCAAACCTGATGACTGTGGTTCGATCGTAAAGTTGGCTTTAATTCAACGAGGACATTCAATGTTTCTCATTTTAGCTGGGGGGGACTGAGTCCACCCTCTGAAAAAAGTGGTCCGTCCACCCACGTGTACCCTCGACTGGTGTACTGGGTCTGCCCGCACTATTTTTGTGGTAAAAAAAAATGGGTAAAATCGGCCAAAAGAAATCGGCAAAGTTACAAACGGTGAAACAAATGCAAGGAAACCTGACAGACCCTAACTACTCACTTGTGCGCGAGAAACAGTCTCCTGACAAGATGTGGTTGTTTACACACACACATATTAAGGCAATATGGCCATTAACAATGATTGATACGAGTGTGACTGTATAATAGATATTTGCTTCCTTCCTTTAAACACACTCTTACATAATGGAACAACCGCTTAAAATGTGCACTGGTACTGGCCAGAGTGATATATGATATGGCATTTATTACGCGCCTATACACAAGTGTTTCAAGGCGCGACGTGGCGATCACGCCTCTGAAAAGGAGCTCATCGTCTCAGGCTTCTGCAGGGCGTGCATCCTGAACCCGCAGCCATGAGTGTCCCATGAAAATACTGCATGTCAGCCATGCTCTCATCACTAACCTGTGCGGTGTTCAGCATTTGCATTCTCTGTAATGCTACTGGACCTAAGGAGT
The DNA here is from genome assembly GCF_040938575.1 of Ambystoma mexicanum. Classification (NCBI taxonomy): domain Eukaryota; kingdom Metazoa; phylum Chordata; class Amphibia; order Caudata; family Ambystomatidae; genus Ambystoma; species Ambystoma mexicanum. Next base: position 332,953,036 of record NC_090925.1, on the reverse strand, counting down.
CAATCCTAAATAAAAAAAAAAGTGGGGGGACTCATTAACATACCAATTGAATGTGGCGTCACCAGAAATTAGCATATCAAGGTGCCCTCTTAAAAAGTGGGGGGCTGTCTAAAAAAGTGGGGGAGCCGCGTCAACCCTCGTGTTCCCGTGTGTTGAGCCCTGTGAATGGGACTTGCCACAAGCCAAATAATCAACAAAAGGAGGGAACTTACCTCAACTAATCGGATCTATGTCATTTTTTCGATTTTTTAGGTCGTCAAACCAAAAGAACGTTTTTTTCCGGCCGATTATAGGCAGTCTACAAAAATAGAAAAAAAGACATTCCTTCACCCCCCACCCTGCACCCACCACGCCCACCCTCTCTTGCCATATTTTACAAAGAAATTGTGGGGCTTTTCCCTCCTAGACCCCCCTCCATCCACACCCACCGCCTCCCTGCCCTCCCAAGACCCACCACCATTACACACACAAACATACACGCACAGATGCACTTACCCATTCTCCCTTGTGGCTGTTTGCAGGTCCTGGCATGCCTGTCAGTCCCGGCGTGCACGCATGTGTGTCACAGAGGCTGACAGTTCGATTTAGAAAAACCGCTCTGTGCGGTCATTTGACCTAATACCAACCAATCAGACACATGCATATTAATTCTCTGTGCCACATTACACAGTCAGTTCTGCAGAGCTTGCACCCAATGCTTAAAATCACCACCAGATGTGCTGTCTCGGCAATCAGTGGCCCTCCTAAAGCCCCCTGAAAATTGGGTTTAGGAGAAAAACCTTTTAAACAAGGTGTCAACCGCAACAAACCGCTGAGGGTTTGAAAATATGCAATTCCCACAAATCAGAAATAAAGGAAAGCATAAAGGTGGTAAGGGGGCACGACACAGCAATATTGCCCTCCCAATGTGACCACAACCCCCAAATCACTTTCATTTACTCGGCAGGTGCACTACGGGAGAAATGCGAATACCTTGACTTGTGATATCAGGGGAATCTACTGACTGAGGGGGGCTCTCCACAGTGACCCCCTTCTATCCAGTTACGGGGTACGGGTTTATGCGCATTGGATGTGTAATGCGCCACACACAAAACGATTGACATGGAGGCGCGAAAGTAGCCTTCTTTCTGTGTTTGAAAACATGGTGCACGTCACCTGCAGGGAGTTTTAACAAATGGTGAACCCACTATAGTAGAGCATCTTCACATAGGGGTGGCGGAGGAGGGCAGTATACCTAAACAGACCCTTAGTGGTTAGCATGATAGTTGAGCTAGAAATGTTGGCCTACTCAGCTAAAACCAACCAACAAATACGTACCCTTCAGGAAGAAAGGCAGAAAGATAGAAAGGAAACATAGCCCATCCCTGTTTTTGGTTTTAGTTTGTCTCCCCATGTGAGAGAGGGTATGCCCAGACGTGGGTCCCCTGTGCACCATACTGAACCAAGCTGCACCTCACTGAGGAGGCCCAACAAGGCCGAAACATGTCTGGGGTTGCTTGTGTTTCCGTGCAGAGGGCACCTGGACTTGCAATTTGGGCCGGGCTGCTGCCATTGGGCGGAGTGCCCGATTGATTTGTATGTGGCTGGACCCATTTTGCAACCGCGCAGACAGACTAAAAAATGCTGGTGTGGATGGTTGACCAGAGCAGTGCCAGTGGTTCAGATTCATTCAAAACCTTCCACCCAACACTTTTTTGGTTTCACTTAACCCCTGTATACAGAAACAGTATTCAGCATCCTGCATCCAGTGCAGTGTCCGCTTCACAGGAAACAAACAAAGCATTGTGGGTAGGAGGTCAGGTGATTTATACCCTCAGCCCATGGGAGTGGGTGGGAATGTATAGTAAATGTTAAAGGACCAGCGCTGTGTGATTGTGTGCATAATCGGGAAACCTCATACTGTTAGGGCTAGGACGAGGGAAGAGGGATGAATTAGTAATGGAGGGGCGAAGGTGTAGAGCAGTGGAGGGCTGGAGTGAGAATAGAGTGTACTAATCAATGAGTGTGTGCTGGCTGTGCTCAGCCACATTTATGAATTCACCATAGTTGACTTCATAAAGGGTGTAGAGTAAAGGCCTGATTGAGTTGGAGCATTGAGATCTGGTTGGGGTCATCATTTTGGTCTGATTGAGGTTTAGCTTTGAAGTCTGGTTGAGGTATAATGTACGGCTCTGGTTGGGGTGTAACATGGAACCAGTTCCTGCAGATTTGCTGGACCATTTTTCCAGAATACCTTGTGTAGAGTGCCAAGGATTATCAACTTCTTCCTTGACAACACCGGGAGTCAGTATGGCGATTTACGGGCTTATCTGATGCGGTCTTACAGGTTCAAGACGTAACCCAGGGATATATTTTAGATATAGAACACCTAGTCGTATCCCACCGACAAAGCATATGGTAACACATATGGGTGGGCTAATTACACCAAATTACATAGTAGAACAGCTCACTAATTAAACTCGCAATGCCCCTCGAAGAATAACTCAATTGTCCATTGGGGAACCTCTGCCTAAGGGATGGTGCTGAGCCACCTATCTATCAGGGATAGCAGAGAAAATCAGCCCTCCACTAAACTCAACCTGGTATCAAACAAAGAACTGATGATTACAAATCACAACAATCAAACAAGGCTCCATCTCCAGATTCCACCCATTCCGGAGTGCGACACAACTCCAGTGCTTGAAATCAACAATACAAAGAGGGGCTATTGCTGTGGGCTATGTTGCTGCTTTCAAGTGGGTTTTTAAAATAAAAACCATGTATTCATCCCTCACAGGAGTGTGCAGTCACTATTCCCAAACCCTCATTTGTAAATATTCCCCAAAAACCTCTGTCACAATTACAATAACAATTTCATCGAGGTATCCCACCACCAAGTAAAAAAAGATATCCTTATATATATGGCCGACCGGTTTCAGTGCTAGGATACTTGAGCACCTTCATCAGGACTAACATCAATTGAAAATTCTTCACTGGGTCGTGTAACTTTGTATACTGTAATGGTGATATACAACCTTTAGAGAGAAAATAAAAATTACTTCAATTACAAAAGCGGATATTCCGCTTCCCACTTCTAGAAATACAATGTTAACGCTTATCTGTAGCCATCATTCTGACAACTTACATGGGCTATTATGTCAAACACTATAGCATCCGCAATTTCATAGCATCCACAGTGCTCAACACGCTGAATTCAAAGTCATCCTCTAACTGTGCCGTAATGTACCTCTCCGGCTTACTTCAACTCAGCAATCTACATCAACAAATGTAGAACCGTTCCTTATTAGTCACTGTATGACCCACAAATGTACTTAGTTATCTCTACTAACCCCAGCTTCTCCCACGACATTTTCGCAAATTGAGCATCGTACTTACACCAACTCTTCTAAACGGGATGCGCTTTCATTGCTTGCCGCGTCATCCGACTGTCTTGATCACCGCTTACGCCCGGCTCTTGTCCCGCAGACTGCCCATGCCCAAAGTCAACAAGCCTTGCAAGAGGATCCCATCAGCACTCGCTCATGATCATGGGAACTAACACCAACATTGTGCATCTTGTGTCAACCGGGCAGCCATCTTAATGTGGTGTCTCAGGCAATCGACTGACATTCAGACTCCAAGGAAAATAATGGGGTAAACACGCTCTGTCCCATGCTCAAATATAACACGCTAACTCTCAGTGGTCCCTTTACCCCAATGAGTGAAAGAACAAAATGGCCATCAAAGGCACTCACGTAAACATGATACACTTCGGTAACTTTGACGACATCCTACTGTGGTGTGATTGGAGACAGTTGTCATTAGGACTCCACATCTATTAGTGGGGTACTGGCATTCTAGTGATTTGATCCCCTACTCACATACTTTCAGACTACATCTCAAGCCCCTTTTACCTCAAAGAATGCAAAAACAACTGTTATCTACAGCTTGCAATGCCATGTCACTAGTAATATTATCTCTTAGTCCCATAAAAGGACCTTAATCTGAACGAAATAACAAGCAACTCATTTAGGTAATGTAGCTATATCATGCCAGTGGATCGCCTCATTGAGCCCGGTGATATGGGTTTGTAATCTGAATATCCACTGTTGTTCCCTTATGAGCAAAAGAGCCGCCAGGTCACCTTCCCTCCTTCGTTATTGGATTCTTTCTAAAAATAGTTCATGGCCTACCTGCAATAAATGTTCGACAAGTGGGGCCGTCATCCTCTTAATTCTAATATTAGATTTATGCTCTATTATCCTTTTCCTCACTGGTCTTTCATTCATGCCAATGTACCTCAGGTTCCACGGACAGGTAATGAGATAGATAACACCTGCAGTGTTGCAGTTGGTAAAATATGTTTGTGTCCACAGTCTTTTCTATCCTATATCAATGGAAGTACTCCTGCTAGTTTGTGGACAAACCGAACATAAACTACAGGGGAAGTGGCAAGTAATCCCTTGATGGTTTCAAAGCTCTCTCTAGTTTTGTTGTGAGGCTGCCCCACTGGATTTGTTGGACATTGCATGCACTAAACAATCTCGGATGTTACGTCTTCTTTTGATGGCAAATCATGGCTAATTGAGGTGCATCCTACCAGTGTTCAAAATGGAAAATGGGCCAAAGTTTCTGAATTTCCTTTTTAAGTTGGTTAAACAGGGGTGACTTAATGCAGCAGTGATATGCTCTGGCTCGGCTGGTTTATGATTCTGCTGAAGGGTAATTTCACAAGGAAAATGATGTGCTCTTTTAGATGCTTGTTTCAAAATCTTTCGTGGGTAACTCCTAATAGCTAACTGATTTTGTAGTTGTGGTGCCTATTTTTCTATAATCTCGAATTTCGATATATCGAGAGCACCAGGACCGGATGGGATCATGAATGTGGAATTGAAATCCTTCCCGGAGAAATGGGCTGACTTTATCTTTGAAATCATGAAAAGATGTGTCATCATGAAAGCAATACTAAGTTCCTGGAAAACTGCAAATATAGTTCCGATTTTTAAAAAAGGTGATAAAAGCTGCCCAAGAACTTGCTGGATGTGGTCGGAAAACTATTTAGCTCATTACTCCTGGACACATTTTTAGCCTGGGTAAAGACAGCTGTTTGCTCAGACCCATACCAATTGGGATTTGTCAAAAACATAGGTACCACAGCAAATATAATGTTGATAAGTACACTAAAGGCCAAGATAATGAAGGGCCACCCCAGAGCCTTTGTCGCCCTCATAGAGCCGGTCCAGGCATTTCACCGGGTCAACCGAGAGAAGTTATGGTCAAAATTGACAAAGTGGAACTGGCCAAACTCACTGATGGAACCCATTAAATATATGTACTCTGGAACATCACAGAGAGTGAGGCTCAATGGAGCAGGACAACTCTCGGAATCGATAGAGATTACTAGAGGAGTCAAACATGGGTGTCCCCGCTGGCACCGGCACTTTACAACGCCTATATGGGAGACATTATAGAGCTAGAAGATAAAACAAGACCCTTCCCACCAAGGATAGGGGAAGAGAAGATCACACGCCTCCTGTATGCGGATGATATCATCTTACTGGATTAAAATGAAATAGGACTCCAATGCCAGCTGAACACCCTTTCACAGTACATAAAAGAAAACAATCTGGAAATCAACACAGATGAAACTAAAATAATGATCTTGTAAAAAACATCAAAGCATTCTGAAAAACAGCAGTGGTACCTTGAGGGTGAACGACTTGAGATCGTAACAAATTTCAAATAACTGGGCATCACATTGAACAGGAGTTCTGTTGAAACTCCTATGCAGGCGACACTCTTCCCAAAAATAAAGACCCTAGTCTCACAAACTAAGGCATTAAATAAAAAATGTGGACATTTCTCACTTATTCCTGTAATCAACTTTTACAAGGCAAAAGTAACTTCTGTAATCTTTTACGGAGTAGAGGCGATGACAGGTATACCTGAGAATATTTGGACCAAATTAGAAGGATACTACTGGTGCAAAGTTTTGAAACTTCCACCATCTACGCCAATAGCCTCCATTAGAAGAGAATTAAGTCTGATGTCATTAAAAGCAATCATTGACAGGAATTACCTGTTATTTTATGGGAAGATTCAACGAACACCTGCCCAAAAATCCTCCAAATCATCAAAAAGGAAATGGAGGGAGGTGGAAAAAGGAGGTTAACCTATTGGGTAATTAAGAACACAACCCTCCGCGATGCAATTAGTAGCTCAGAGGGGTAATTGGAGTATAACCCAACCAAAGTAAAACAAAGAATAAAAACATGGCACTGGATTCAGACCCTTGAAGCAGCGTTGAAGAATAAGTTAACAAAACATTTACCATTGAACACACAAAAAGTGAACAAAGTGATGAAACATTTGACAAAATTCCCCAACAAAACTTTGCGTTCCACATTCTTGAAAGCTTGGCTGAATGTTTTAAAAATGAATGATATTCTAGCAATCGGGGGAATATCAACTTCTAATAGCTGTCGACACTGCAAAAAAACAGACCAGGTAGACACAATCAGACACCTCTTATTGTCGTGCCCTGGAATAACTAAAGCAAGAACTATCTACCTGGGACAACACCTGCACGCCTCATACATTTGCTGGCCTAGAGTGATAAGTGGCGAAAAAATACCTTTAGTCATAGCTACTGTGTTACTTCTACGGAACATCGGTTTGGAACAGGAAGCAGGAAAAGAAGTTTGCACTGCTGTGAACTGACATTGAAACTTCTTTGAAACTTTTTGGAAATATTCCTGAAACTTTCCTTGAACTTAATCACATTTTTAGTGGAGGAATAATAACTTTGTTTTAACAGGAACTTTATGATGAACTGGAAGTAATAAAAAAACGAAATAATAATAATATCAAAGTTCTGAGCAGGTTCTTCTGTACCGCATAAACTGCCCAAATGGGAGATTCTCATGTAGGGCCATGGGATGGTAGCTATTGAACCGCAACAAGGAGTTGTCTGTCGATTTCTTAAATACTGTAGTGGCTAGTCCACAATGTTGATGAAAAATGTGGAGGTCAAGAAAAGTACTCCCTCCCAACTTGATTCAAAAGTAAACTTCAAGTGGAAATTTCTGTCATTCAGCCAACTACAGACTGCCTGCAAGTCTTGTTGCGTCCCACTGAAAATCAAAACGACATCATCTATGTATCTCTTCCATGCATTAATGCAAGCTCTGGAAGGATTACTCTCTGGATACATATGTGCCTTTTAAAATTTGTCCGCATAAATGTTGGCTAAGCTCGGCATGAATGTAGCACTGATCGCAATGCCGGAGATTTGCTGGAAAGACTCTTCCTGGTATGATATGATAGGTATTTATAACGTACTTAATACCCAGAGGTTTCTAAGCGCAGACCCGGGGATCGAACCTGTGTTGCTCCATGTCGTCTTGCTTCAAAGGCGAGCACGTTGCCCCTGAGCTATCCTCCCGAGACAAAGAATCTATCTCCCGGTAGATAAAGTAATTCCTGTTAAGAGCTATTTCCTCCAGCTGCAAAATAAAGACTATTGGAACACTACCCAGATCATCCTTCTTGTTCAACAGCTCCTGAAGCACCAAAAAAGTGGCTTCTTGTGGAATACTGGTATAAAGGGAATCAATGTCCAACGTTACCGGTATTTGTGTCCCCGCTTCAAAAGCAATTGTTTTGAGAAAATTCAACATTGATGTTGAGTCTTTGATAAACAAATCAATTTTAAAAGCTTTGTGTTTGATGAAACAATCCACAAATTGTAATAATGGTTTGAGGATTCAGCCTAACCCAGATACAATAGGGTGACACGGTGGGGGAATAACCACCTTATGAATTTTGGGAAGGACATAAAATGTCAGAAGTTTCGAGTGAGTGAATGTTAAAGATTCAGGTTCCCTGCTACTAATGTAGTGTGATGAACATGAGATGATTTACTCAGGAAACCTGGCCTGGAACCCCTGTCATGTAACCAGGGAAAGGCTGACACTTTCTGATCCTGAACCTGGGGGAGTGTTTACCAGGAGGATCACATGGGAGGACAAACAGGTCAGGAAGAATGGGAGACCCCCTTAGGTAATTTCCCCCAAGACCCCAATCTCCTAATACCCTATTGTAATATAGAAGCTGTTGAGGAAACTAACTTTTGTGTTGTGGACTTCGAATGCCTAAATTACCGGAGTACTGGGATGAAGAAGAGGGCTGCAGAGGCACAAGGATGTGCAGTGCAGCTCATTAGGGTTGATGACCAACACCTGAGGGTGGCTGAGAGGCATAAAAGGCCCCCCTCAGGTGCAGGCCATGAGCCCAAGATGGAAGAATGCGAGGCAGCCATAGCAGCAGCAGGAGGGCAGTGGTAGTTTTGTTTGGAGGAGTTTTGAAGCCTCCAAGAAGCAGCAGAGGAAGAAATCACAGAAGAGCCAAGACGCTGGGACTAGAGTGGTGAGAAAAGTTTATACCGGACCTGAGAGCGTAGTTTGGGCACGAGATTTCAGCTGGAGAGGTCGCGCAGCGGAAAGTGTGCCTTTATGTAACTTTTCCCAATGTAAAGCGCTCAGCAGTGGCAGGCGAGCACAGGAGCACTGGGGAAGCCGCCAAGGCTGTTGCAGAGGTCATGCAGCAGAAAGCGCCCCTTGTAGTGACTTTCCACACTGTAAAGTGATCAGAGGTGGCAGGCGAGCACCGGATCGCTGGGGAAGCCACGAGGGCCCTGAAAGCAGTCAACGTGGGATGCAGCAGGCTGTGCAGGAGAGGTTGCTGGACCGCATAGGAGAACTGAAGCAGATGAGCTGGAAGCAGCAAGGCAAACAGACGCACATGCCAAACCCGGTGAGTTCACTATACTATTGTGACTCCGGAGTGCTCCGTGACTGCCCATTGCTTGCATCCAGTTTTTCTTTTGAATACCAAACTGATATAAAACACGTTGGCCTGAAGAGACTGCAAAGATTCAATTTGAAGGAGGTGACTGTTGCACAGTGGGCTATACTAAAATCCAACCACACAAAGCATGAATACCATCTTTTGAAAAACGTTCACAAGGTTGTCTGCCTCACATTTCTGTCCCCTCACAGTAGCCTTGTGCTTCAGCTTCCTCAATGATCAGGACAATAAGTGCTCTGATCGGTTGTGTTGGGCCCGTCGGCAATCTTTAACGGCGGGCTTAACAGTAATGTGTGTGTTATTCCCCAGAGAAGTCAAGGCTTCATATATGATTTAGTGTAGTTGTTGTACATGAACAGTATATGTTGTTCTAAGTCCACCCGTTTTTTTTAGGATGGATTGCTCAAAAGTAATAGATTCTGGGGTCACACTATGTGGAGAAGGATAATAGCGCGAAGGGACCCGTAAGCCAGCACTATCCTCCTGTTGTTCTGACAGGTTGAAGGGCAGTCTGGTTCTCCGGTCCTGCAAGCTTTATCATTGGCTTTGGGGGGCTGGAGTACACTACATTGCGGTCTCTAAGGTGGCCCATAACCAGCTTATGAGTCGATCCTTTGTATATTCCTTCTAGGGAGAAGCTGAGCTCAGCTGATGACGACACTTAGATTTCTGAGCTCCATCAGGCTTCCACCTGCTGCTAATTAGATGGCCTCTATGAATATTATGGTGTTCTGGGTTGAGTCACTTAGCACGAGGATGCCCGATTGTCACATGTGAAACCCAGAAAGCTGTCCCTCATTCAATAGCGTATGTAACATTCTGACTTTACAGATATTACAACCATAGCACCATTCAGCCTTACATGTTGTGATGATACAATATAGCCGGACACACACCATGCACCATCAACTGACATAGGGAACCTCCCACCACATCGCAACCAGGCCCATCAGATGAGTAAAATTACCATGATGATAGCTATCGGTGAGGTAAGGTCTCCTAAGCCTACAACAATGAAACCTGGTACATCGAGACTGCACGAAGCTATACCAACAGCAGATAAGCACTCTGTAACATCACTGAACCATACCTCGCATCTAGGTAGATTGTGTTTAACCAGGCATACCATGCATTTAGACCGATTGTGTTAGCCAGCCATATCTCGCATCTAGACAGATTGTGTTAACCAGCCATATCTTGCATTTAGACGACCAGTTTTTGGGAACGCATCATTTCAAAGCGTTACTGCATCTACCATTGTGCACCCACTTTAGGCCCTTCTCCCTCTATTAAGGTGTCCCAGGTCTAAAGGTTACTGCATTTAGTATTGTGAAGGCATCACATTTAGATAGAATTGTTAAGATTAGCCATGCGTCACATTTAGATAGAATTGCTAAAAATAGTTGTGCATCACAATTAGATAGAATTGTTAAGATTAGCGGTGCATCACATTTAGATAGAATTGTTAAGATTAGCCATGCATCACACAGATAGAATTGTGAAGATAAGCTGAGTTACATTTAGATAAAATTGTTAAGATTAGCCATGCATTACATTTAGATAGAATTGTTAAGATTAGCCATGCATCACATTTAGATAGAATTGTTAAGATTAGCCATGCATCACATTTAGATAGAATTGTTAAGATTAGCCATGCATTACATTTAGATAGAATTGTTAAGATTAGCCATGCATTACATTTAGATAGAATTGTTAAGATTAGCCGTGCGTCACATTTAGATAGAATTGTTAAGATTAGCCGTGTGTCAATTTTAGATAGAATTGTGAAGATTAGCTGTGCATCAGATTTAGATGAATTGTGAAGATTAACCATGCGTCACATTTAGACAGAATGGTGAAGATTAGCCATGCACCAAGAACTTTGAGAGTAGGAAAGGTTGTAACAAGCCCTTTCCTGCCCACCTCCTACACACCTCACTTGTACTATACATGCCCATCGGCTTGCTAAACTACGCACAATCACACACCTAACACAATCCAACACTTGCATACAACAACAACCCCAGGCAATGGACTTTACGCCTACGGACAAAACAAGCCAGTGTGCACAACTATAACCTTAAATATCAGCTAATTTAACACATAAAACAAACACCAACATAACAGACATTCACACACAACAAACAACCCAGGCATTGGACCTCACCCTTAGAGAAACACAAGGCAATGCACTCAACCACAACCTTAAATACCAGCCGAACTACACATAAAACACACAAACCCACATGCAACATAACAGACACTCACTTCAAACAAACACCCCAGGCATTGGGCCACACCCTTACGGAAACACAAGGCAATGCACTCAACCACAACCTTAAATACAGAGCTACACATAAAACACACAAACACACACCCAACATAACAGACACTTTCTTACAACAAACTCCCCAGGCATTGGGCCTCACCCTTACGGATACAACAAGGCTGTGCTTGCAATCAACCTGTCTGCAACCCAACACACACAGATGCCAGAGTCTCCTGGGTCTGGGCCTATCCTATCCCTCTACCCTCACTAACCCACCCCATCCTTCCTTCTTGCAGAGCAACAGGAGCACCTGGAGACTGCCGCTGGTGGTAGCGGTGCGCGGTATAAATCAACATAACATAACATAACCTACCAAATGGAGATGTTGGACTGACTCAACCTCTCTTGTGCACACGAATATGGATTTTGAATTGCCAAATAATTTCAAATTGAAGCGATTATGATTGAAGAGCTTTGCGAGATGATTTCAAATACTTTGTCTCGGTCTTGGCAACAGAGAAAAGTGGAGCAAAGGCGTTTTGTTTAATTTATTTCTGAGAATCAAACTGTCATAAATGCTGAGGAAAATGTACCTCCTGTTTAGCATGTTGAAAATATCAATGCAATTTCCAGAATTCGGTTCTATAAATCAAGGAGTGCATTTTAACAAGGACGAATCCCCAAGAGGGATTGATTTGCATTTTATGAGGAAGAATTCGGCAGAAGTTTCAGGCTGAGACTGAAACAATGACACACCATCATCAGCCAACAGCCGCACACCGCCCCCAAGACCACTTCAACGGCCACCAAGTGCGCATGGCTGCCAGGCGACATTGCTACTTTTTACCCCACAGAATCGGTGGTTCGAGAGTGATGGCGGGGCGTTTTAAAGGGGAAAAGGAGCGGCAGTGGGAAGAGATCTTAGAGTGGATAGAAGAAAAGGACTTGCTTTGGACATGGGGGACATACTTATCTGAGCGCAGCTGTAGACCCCTCTTCTCCAAATCTAGTCACGGGAAAACCAGTTTGCGGGTCCTTCAAACTTTCAATCATTTTGGTAATTCATATAAAAAAATCTGAAGGTTCAACCAGGAAAAGGAGGGCCCAGCCGAGGAGGGCAGGCTGCCATGCCCCACAGAGCTCTCTAGAGCTGATCGCCGATGTCACCAATATGTACTGGACGCAATTGTTTAAAGGGCTGACCTGTGAATATTTGTAGCCCACCTGAGGCGCGGTCCGGGCAACAGTACCGGCGAAGCCAACACAAAACAGCACAAGAATCAGAAGTGAAATCGCGGAACACTAAGCCCTCAGGACTGATCGGCGTCAGTGCTGCCTGTTCCAGGTTTCCGGGAGTAGTGTGAAAGGGGACCCATGGCGCATCGAGGGACAGGACTGTTTTAGCCAGGCAAAAGGGAGGTGTTGTACACAAACAAAAGACGCCAAAAATAAGGTTTACAACATCTGTGTAATCATAAAAAAGCATACGGATTCAATATTACCACCTGCGTCATGACCCATGGGTTTTTCATCATCAGGTGTTTAGGGTGGGTATTGGTTCTGAGGCGAGGCAAGCTGGCTATCAAGTCATCCCCGTGTATTCCACGGAAGCTCTGTTCTCACTCCTACTCATCCAAGACTTGAAGGGGGCTTCCCGCCATTTCAGAGAGGCCTGGAAGTCTACGCATTTAACAGTGATTACTGCCTCACTGCACCAAAAGCACGCCAGGGGGCGGATTGCAGACACTTTGGACTGTTGCAAGTGCACATTTGGGCTGTATTAGCACTAGCATAAACGTTGCCCTAGAGCAAAAAGAAACGGGGCCATATGAGAAAACGTGTGCACCACAACAAGTGCAATTGTGCGTGGTATTAGCACTAGGGAAAAGTGTGCTCGGGGGCCAAAATCTATGCTGTCAATGCATTTTTGCACCAGAGCAAAGTTTTCACTAGTGCGAACACAGAATAGTATTAGCATTAGAGAAAACTTGCCCTGGTGCAAAACTGTTCTACTTTCCATAGGAAAGCATTGGAGTCCAAGTATTGAAAGGGTTAAGGTGTCCTTGGCAGCTACAAAACTCAACTGTACTTTTGATTTTTATATTACATGCTATGGTTTGATAACATGAATGTGTTTGGTCATTTCTTTCGTGGACTGTAGAAGTGGTCCCTACACTTGTGAGACACTCCCCAGGGCACCAGAGGGGGGGCACGAAGGCGGTGGTAGCCACATCCACCAGTGCAGGGACTGTTGTTTAACGTGGATCCGAGATTGTCCCATAAACATAGTACTCAGAACAGCGGCCTGGTGAGGTGAGTGTGCCCCGTCACAGCAGTGTGCAGTCTGGGGTCACGTGTTCAAAGCCTGGCAGGACAGACTAGCCAATCCTTCTGCTGTCCAATATAGGTACCACTCAGGTGAGTTATATTATTATAATTGTTTTTTTTATAACACGCCTAATGCCGAAGAGGTTTCTATGCACGGACCCAAACCTGTGTTGATCTGCGTCGTCTTGCTTCCAAGACGAGCACGTTGCCACTAAGCTATACTACCTGTGTCGTTGTGGGCTCACTAGTTATTCCAGCCATTTCAAGCAATCTGTGCTCTTTGGACAGGGACAGCATCAAGAGGCGCTGTGGATAACAACTGTTGCCTCTATGTCAGATTTATCCTGCTACCCCTGACTGACCGACCTCACAAAACCTCTTGTCCAATACTTCCTCATCAAGTCTGGGGATGCTTGTGGTCTCGCGCGAAGGGATGTGATCAAGCAGTTCGGGCTGGACTGCCCCTTTTGGGGGTGGGACCAAACCTGATTTGCATATGGTCTTTCCTCTTCTGTAATGGCTTGGCAGGCGAAGAACAATGGTCTGGAGGGTTGCCAGAGCAATGCCTGTGGTTGTGATTGATTGTAATCTGGTGCTTCACTAATCATCCCCTGTACACTCACATGATCACTGTGACCTGTGCTACTTGCAGTGCCCTCCTGCTCGTCTGAGCTGTGTCATTTCTTTGCCCTTCGAGTAGTTATTCCATTTCTAAATTATCCCGAGGCCTGCCTGCATGCCTGCCCAGCGATATATGTTCTTCTGCTTTCCAAACGCCAAACCCTCTTCTTGAATTTGTCATATAGGGTCATCGAGGGCCAGCCATGACTCAGGCAGCCCCTTCCATTCCTGGTCCACCTTCCCCTCTGACCTACACCTTCTATCAAGTGTGTTTTGGAGCAGCAGTTATGAGGCCCTTTGATATGTGAAGTTAGGTGACACTCGCTGTGATAGAGAGCGAGTGTCTGCTCCCAGGCGGGGAGACCGTGAAAGAGGAAGATTAGTGGTCTGCGCAACCTATGGCCAGGGGCGGACTGTCAAGGGGGACAAATGGGCAATTGCCCCCAGGCTGGCTGGACTGTTGCCCCAGTGGCCAGAGCTCCAAAATGTAAAACAAATAATTGAAAAAGACGAAATTCTTCAGAATCTAGCCTGCCACAAAGGAACAGCGTGCCGCAAAGCCTGCTCAGGTTCTGTGTAAACGGGGCGAGTCATTGGTCTTGATTTCAGCAATGTTTTAGATGTGCCTGGGTGGCCTCCATGCCTGGGCCTCGATAGTGAGTGAGAGAGAGAGGTTCGAGGCTGCAAGGGCGTGTTCATGCCGCCAGTGGAAATGCATGCATTTAAATAACAGATTCTGCGACCCTGGATAGTAATGTTGGCACCACTGTACCCCATACACCATGGGTCTGTTTACAATCCACAACAGCCCATCATGAAACCTACTTGCCAAGAAAGTAAAAGTCCATATCTTATTAGAGTTTGTTGTCAGTTTGATTCTGTGCAAATGCTTCCCCAATGTTCTGGTGAATTTCTCGATCACCAGTGTGTTCATACAAAAACAGTTTAATAGCTTCATGAATAGCACTCATGGATGTTACTTATATAGTGGTTATAGAAATGGCTGTAGGACACAGTTGAAAAACACACATAGAAAGATGCAATAGTCTGGTATATTAATTATTAGAAACTACAAACTAAAGGGGTCATTCAGAGTTGGCCAATTTTTTATGGTATTAGTGAAAATCCATCCTACTCCGAGTTTACCAGCAGGAGAGGTAGTATTTTTGGAATATCTACAGTGGTACTTCAGAAATACCACAAATCATGGTGGTTATTTAAATAGCTGTTAACCTTTATTTCAGGCCTTTTTCAGCATCAGTGGGAAGGGAGAAATTGATTATGTACAGTAGTGGCTCGTATCACTGCTGTAGATTTTATTTTGCACAAAAGGGTACATTCTGGCACTTTTATGCACTATATGGGTAAGGGGGTCAGAGGAGACCATCAGAGATGACTATATTTGTACCCCTCAACATGGCCCTTTGCGAAAACTAGTTTCACTCTATTGAAGGGAAGCACCGACGGAATACCACCATGGAATACCACTGATAGTATTTTACCATACCCTGACTCGAGTGGACGGTAAAATCAATGGTATTTGCGAAATGCTGACGATTTTACTGTTACCACCAACTCTGAATGACCCCCTAAGCGTGTGATTGTTTTCCATTGTCTTGTGTCCAGAACCCTCTTCTCTTATGTCACCAACAAAAAACACACATGCAGATCGACACCAGATTCAGATATATAGATGCACAGCCACATGAATAAAGATCCATCCTTCCACCTATACTTTACACTGTCATGAATACACTCAAACAAACACACAGACTCTTACTTATTTGAAAACACATACATATAATATGCTGCTGTTGCTCCCTCTCCATCTCCAGGTCCAAGGCGTATTCCCCGTAGTTCTCTCTGCTCCTGTTAGTTGAAATATGCAACTGACTTTCCAAGAAAGTGCAACTTGGCAGCGCATAAAAAGCCTCGTCCCCTCAACATCTTTCACTCTGCATTCTCCAAGTGCAGATTCCATATCCACAATTACCAGAAAGACCCGACCACGACTTTTTGTTGTGTCTGGCAGAGGCTGACTGGCAAATCAAGGTGGTCTACTCTCTAACTGAAAGCCAGGGCAACGGAAGGTGGTGAGGGGCAAGGAATGGGCTTGGTGTGATGGGGAATTAAAGGGCATGATTGGCAAGGAATTGGTGAATGAGCAAGGTGGGCAAGGGAAGGCGTGCGTGCAAGGGATGGGGATTGAGTTAATAGTTAAAGGATGGAGCAAAAGAGGAACAAAGGCCTGAAAGCCAATTGTAAGAAACAGGGGGCATTGAGAATGTTGAGCAAGGGAAGGATGCCAAAGGATGATACATAAGGAACATTGGGTAAATGATACAGGGGTACACATCTGGAATGACAGATCAGCACGTTGACATTTGCTGAGATCTGTGTCTGACCAGCAATCAAATGCGCCCAGTTGTGGGACTGCCCTCATTTCCTTTTCTGAGTAAGTGATGCATACTTGCTTCATGAACATATTTTTCAGTTACTACTTCTCTTATATTGTTTCAGGTTACTTTATCATGTGACTTGATGCTTTGAAAGTATACACACTTGTACAGACGAAGATTATAATTGTAGTAGGTTTTCATTATAATTATACACAAAGGGCCTCATTACACGGTAGGCGGAGGACCAAGGTGCTATTAGCACCTTGGTCCATGCCGGTAAAATACCGGCACCGCCTTGGTGGAAAGGGGAATTACCGCCCCATTCCAAGGTTGGCAGAGCAGTAATTCCCCCTTCCCCCATTGCCCTTCCACATTCCCATTTTTGCCCCATAGGGCTCTATGGGAATGGGGAAGGCGCTAATTACGGTGCCGCAAATTGCGGTACCGTAATTAGCACCCTGGTCCCTTTGCGGGTTGGTTTTTAACGCCTGCTAAACAGCAGGCGTTAAAGTACCTACCCGCAAAAGGACCTCATAGTAAGGCGGTAAGGGTTTACCGGTACCAGTGCCTTTACCGGTACCGGTAAACCCTTACCGCCGTCCGTGTAATGAGGCCCATAGTCTTTTTCTCAGATGTATTTGCCTCAGGATACACATGATTAATAGGCTTCCCGATTGTAGATACATTGGTGGTTTGAAAACCAGAACATTATATTAGTTTAGCCCTTGAAAAATAACTTTGCAGAATGGATTTCTGTTGCTAATATTTTTGATGGAATAGGAGATGATGACCTCCCCCATGCTTTCTGATTTGGAAGCTGTGTAACCATGAAGACAGGGCTCATATCCCCACCCACCACACATCATACATTGGGCCTCATTACAAGTACAGCGGTGCAGGAAAAACCAGTGGTAATGCAGTGGTAACTCAGTTATCACTGCATCACTCCATTGCCATATTATAACTTTGGTGGTAAGGCAGAGGAAAACCCTCCAGCAACATACTGGAGGTAATTCTGCCGGTTTACATCCACAAAATGGCCAAATAGGCTGAATTACTGCTGATGGTAATTTGGCCAAAATCCCCATTGAGTCCACGGGGAGTAACACTGCCATACCACCACTTTTAATCCGGCGGTAATACCCGCTGGACCAAGTGGTGATACTGGTAATACCATTTGTTGCTATTCCAGCAGATTTACCGCCCGAATACCGTCAAACTGAGTCCCATTATGTGAACCTGAGCAAATCACTTTTCATTTTGCCATATTTTCCTTAACTTTCTGTAGAAAAAGCCTCACTCATATGGGTTTATACTCTATAAATAATTATAATTGTAACCTTGTATGTTAATGCATACATGTGAGGAGACAGGATGACAAGAGAGGGTCATTTGATTTAGATTGTTTTTATTTAGAAGTATTTATATAGCGCACACAGCAAACCTAATCGAATCCTGGCGCAGATGGAACACTGGCTGAGTACAGTAGAAACGTCAGCCAGATGATTGCTAACGCCATTACAATTCAATGTTAGGGCGAATGAGACGGTACCTATTTGAATAAATAGGTCTTTAGTCCTGGTCGGTAAAGAATTTGCCCTTCTTAGATTCAAGGGAAGGCTGTTCCATAATCTAGGTTCAGCAACTGAGAAGCTGCGATCTCCTCTTGTAACACAATTCGCCCTCGGAATAATAGCAGACATTGATCTTCAGACCTTAGAGCCTAAGTGAGGTAGTACCGCTTCAGTTTATTCGTTAGGTAAGTTGGTGCCAATCCATTTAGACATTTGAACACCAGACACCCAATTTTAAATTTGATGCAGTCTTCTACCGCTAACCAATGTAGAGAGCGACGGAGGCCTGAGGTTGGAGTATTTTTAGAGGCACCAAACACCAGTCTTACGCCAGCATTTTGCGTCTTTTGTGAATGATGGATCTGTTTGGCCGGGGCTCTGGCCAATAATCCATTACAGTAATCTAATTTGGAATTGACCAGAGATCCCACCACCGAAGCCTGATCAATGTCAGGTACATACGGTAGTGCTTGGCGGAGGAGGCGGATGTTATAAAAAAACGACTATACTTTGGCTGACACCTGGCCGCTACAACCCAGGTCACTCTGCCAAACACAGCCGAGATTTTTAACCTTGATGGCATATTTGAAGGTGTCATATGTTGTGGTGTGGGATTTGTGTTAAGGGATGGGGAGGGAGGACACCAGGTATGGGTATTTTATTTATTTATTTAAATTCTTATAAATGCGCCAGATTGCCCTCAGGCCTCAAGGAGCACGGGGTGCCAGCTTGTGTTTTTAGTGAGAGCAAACCTGGTCCCCCTGGTGCAGCAATGGCTCTGCTCTACCAATGGATTCTCTAGCTTCGCCAACGCTTTACATTGTTCTAAAACTAAAGATGGGTTGGGGTGGGAGGATATGTAGCCTGCTGTCAAATAACGAACTGCAAAACAATGAAAACTGGACTCAAACCCCAGCTTTCCCATTTCACTAATGATATTATACTGGTGAAATCATTTCACTGTTTGCTAAGTGGGAGAACGTCCAGGGATCTGGGTCTATAAGAAAACACAAACATAATTGAAAAATCTGTTGCATAAACGGAAAGTAATGTCAATAATGTCAACTATATATACTTGAGAATGTGTAGGAGGGGGAGAAATTGGCATTGAGTTTACCTGTTCTGGACGGTGGGGCTGTTGCACTGTGGGCTTGAGCCATTGCACTATGGGCCAGAAAAGTACACTTGCCCCTCGAAAAATGTTGCCAGTCGTCCCCTGCCTATGACTCTCCCGATGTTTTCAACTACAGCTCCCATCAGCCCTATCCAGCATGGTCAATGGTGGGGGATCATGAGAGTTGTAGTCTAAAACATCTGGATAGCTGCTGGTCGCAGATCTCTGATTCTTGGATGTTCCGAGCATTACTTTTTAAATTGTTGGTCATAGACAGCCATCTCTTTTCGTACTTCAGAATGGGCGGGCAAGTGGCATTGTTTCTAACCTGACTTTGACCAGCAACGCTGTCGCCCATTGGCTCACACAAAGTAATAGAGGAAGGATGGCGGAAAAGCGGTGCAAGGCATGCAAACAGTGCTTTGTTTGTGGAGGTGTTTTCCGGGGCTCAGCTCTGGCACTTATTTGTGAGCCCCGGATCTTATTGTATCAGACACAGATGGACTATGATGAGGTGTTTTGGCAGCTTTATTATCGTAACTGCCTGTCACATCATAAACACACAGAATCGGAGCAAAATGTAAATGATGATTGTGTTTACAGACACACAAACATGTGTCTCATGTCAAGACACGAGTGTGTTATTGTATGTGTATGTTGATTGGTTTTTGTAAATCACACATCTGCCGTAGTGACCGAGCACAGCCGTCAACCACAATAAGCTGGTGGGTGTTGCAGCCTTAACGCCGTGTGTGTTAACAGCATGGGGAGCAGCCGTGGGTGGTGGCAACAGTGGGCGGGGAGCTGCCCATCCTGACATGTCATGGGCGTGTTAGAAGACATGTGAGCCCTGACACTTACGGTTGTACACATTAGGCACTGCATGCAGACATATAAGGCATGACCTGGCATCATGATGGCCTTGTTATAACTGGACCTTTTTCACTATTTCTTTTTTCTAACTCACTGTACAGTCATCCCAACAGATTCTAGGAGCGGTATAATTATATAAACAAACTCCAGTCATAGAATAGGCGGCAAAAATCCTGGAGAGTGGGAGGAAAAAAGACGCCTCTGTTAGGGGCAATGTTAAACAGGTGCGATATTTTCAAATGTTAGGTTTGTGCACATCCTGCAAACGTGCACAGGCCTAATAATAAAGTGCAGGATGAGACATCAGGCGAGTTTCTCTCACCCTGCCAGCCAGCCTCTCCTCGACCACTATTGCAGGCCGCAGGGCATGGCTGCCCTTTGTTGTGACTGACGGCAAAAACGCATAGCACCCATTGTTATTGTGTCATATCAGCTTGCTCGGTGGAAACCTCTCTTTTTGTTATTGCACTGCTGCAGCTGGCAAGCCAAGGGCGACCCAGCTGCACAATTCTGTGCTGTTAATGAAGCCACATTGAGGTTCTCTAATACAGGAAGCGTGCTTGTGACTCCCCACATTAACGATTACTCGGATCCTCAAATTAATTGACAATGCTACAAGTGTGTGTGTGTGTGACTTTATATCTATATTAGGAAAGTTCGGGGCAGAATAAACCACAACCCAGCCAGAAAATGCAGTGCGGGGAACAGTCCATTGAGCTGAGGAGTGGGCAGCCAGCCACAGTGGGGAACTACCTAGACACTGTGGTGCTGATGGGCACAGGACTAGGGCCGGCCCAGCAAGGAGCACCCGCCACAGGGGGGAGCTCTCCTGGTCATGGGCAAAAGAGGGCAGTGCAACCAGGGTATTGTGCTACTGCCAGGGGTGGACTGGCCTATACGGAACTCTGGAGATTTCCCGGTGGGCCTCTGCACCCTGGGCCTCTTTTCTGTGGTATTTCCAAATTTTCTCATAGGAAAAGCATTGGGCTTGCTGAAAATTTGTCATTTGGGGCCACTTTGAAAATTATTTCCAGGGCCTCCTTTGGTCCCCAGTAATTATTTCCAGGGCCTCTTTTAGTTCCCAGTCCAGCCCTGGCTACTGCCGAGGGGTACCAGTCAGGGTGTTGTCACCTAAAAACTTCTGGTGGCGGCACCTGGGACGATGGTCATGTGATATCACTTCCCAAAAGCGAAAGAATGACGGAAGACCAATTGCAAGCAAGACAAACTAGAACTCTCATTCAAACAAAACCAATTCTATGAATTATTGAGCGGATACTGCTGAAATATATAGCTTCTGAATCACGGACAGCAACAAACTACTACTGACACAAATCAGCTAATCAGATAACTTTACGACATCAATTCGTTCCAGTGCAGTAAAGAGTGCAAGGAAGGCTGGACCTCATCAAAATTGACTCGATCTACAGGACAGCAATCACTGGCCTACAGACATAGCTACCATTATTAAAATATCAAAATGCACAGAAAGTGTAGTGTGGAGAACAGAGGCAGATCCTCCCTCCCTTCCTCCCTCACTCCTTCCTTCCTTTTCTGCAAGATGGACTGCATGCCTTTCAACCCTCCAGTATTTTGAGAAATGCAGTGTACCGAAGCACCATGGGACTCGTTTGATCCCAGTGTATACAATTCTCTAAGAAGGGTGTGTGCACTGGAGGCTGGGCGTGGTTTACACTCTTAAGTTCAGTGAGGTTCCCAACCCCGCTAGACTCTCCGTTTATGCGAAAAGAAACATTATTTCCAGAAAGAAAAAGCAGGTGGCTCTGGGTTGTGGAACTAAAATGCACTGAGCATGAAACCTGATGTGCATTATGTACTTAGTGAATTAAGCCTACAACCCTTTTATCACAGAAATAGTTGTCAAATATAAAGGTATGTGGTCCCTATGCTGTTCCCAAAATTGCTCTATGATTTACTGCAAAACAGCCAGGAGACCCCATTGGTGCTATTTCTCTCGTTCCTCTGTCTCATAGGGGTATTTCAAAAGAGTACAATTGGAGAATACCAGATTGTCCATCTTGGAATGATAACCTTTTATCAGGAGACATTTTTATGGTTATTCTAGGTGTTGATAATGCAATTTTCTCAGGACGACAAGTGTGTTCTTATTATGAATACTATATGTACTGGAATTGATCGTTCGAAATGAAACATTGTAAAATTGTAACACTGAATTTTTAATTTGTAATAGTGGGCACAAACACTAATAATTACCAAAAAATTGAAAATATTAACACAATTGTACACGCTGCCACCTCGTCCCCAAGTTCCTCACAGGGTCTGATAGAATCCAAGGAGCCTGTGAAGAACACATCCACGTACCCCTCACCTCGACAGTGGCCAATGCACTTTCAGTTTGATGGCGAGTTTCTTGACACACGTGATGACCAGACCAGTCCCCACTTGGCAGGATGCCTCTTTGACTGAGGCTCTTGTAAAAACATAGCACGCCCTCTTTTAAGATATCTGTGTTTTTTTCCTCTGGTCACCACGGGCGTAATTTTAGGGGGGGCAAAGGTGTTTGTCCCCGCAACTTTTGTGGCACCCCATTTTGTCCCACTCATTTGGCATGGGCCGTTTCATTTAGATATCATGTACCCCTGCCCCCACACCATTTTCAGCAAAGTGACTCCACTGCTGGTCACACCGCTGCGAGCAACGTGTGAGGTGGAGCTAGCGAACGCTCCCCTGACAACACAAGGCCTCCCACCATGCATACACGTAAGGCATTTGCACTTATCTGCAATACAGAGCGTAAACATGCATGCACACCCCTATTTTGCCAGGTTTTACACGTATCTGTTTCACTCCATGGTCCATCCGAATAACCTGTACTGGAATGGACTGCAGTGCGCGCGGGTGCACGCGCTGGCAGCCCCCTCTGCGCAATATTAAAGCTGCATTTCAGTCAGTGCCACCACTATATGCAGGGCTCAAGCTGAGGGCGCACTCCGGTGGACGGAGTCCCCCCAATTATTCCAGAGGGTACCTTGATATGCTAATTTCTGATGACACCACATTCAGTGGCTATGTTAATGAGCCCCCCCCCACACTTTTTCTGAGGACTTGACCTATGACTATATGCAGCAGGAGTATAAGGTTTCTGAGACGTATTTTGAATGTGCCTTAGTCAGCTCCAGTTTGTCCATTCCATACATCGGTAGGATGTGATTGTTGGGCATTTCACCAGTACTGGTACGGGCAAAGACGTGGTCAAGAACTGTTTTATTATTAACTAGTGGCCATGGAAGCAGTTGACATTTATTTATGAAGACTGTGAGGGATGTTCGGCACACACGAAGAGCCTTCAAAAGAGGGAACCGGGTCTGTCGTTTACTTAAGAAGCTACTTCACCAAAACCTGCGATGAGTGACAGCGTCACTCCTCCTGCACCGACCGTTGAAAGAGCATGTGAAGAGCCACCCCAGCACCTGTGTTCTTACCGACACCCGGCAAACCATCCATTCCCCGGACACCACCATTTCAATCATATACGGAAGCCAATAGCAGGCTCGGATTCTATGGCAAGACAGGAGGCTCATATTATGCATTAGTACCCAGAGTGTTCTGTACACCGGGCCGGAAAACTACGTGTGGATTGGCTCTTTTCAGAGCCATACCACACAGTATTCCTGTGTACATTAGTGCGTCCCACGCGTGCCGGGTACTCTGTTCTGGGTGAGGGGCGTGGCAGCCCCTTAGCCAATGGGGAGGCTCGAAACGGGGCAATCCCCGCACCGAGCCTAACCATGGCCAGAGGCTGTCCCCCCTCACCCACTGGGCCTCCCCCACTGGGCCTCAGGTAAGTTTTCTTTTTCTTCCACAAGCCTCCCCCGCAAACTATCCCCTCCCTGCCCTCCCAACCCCATTTACCTTCCTTTTTCTTCTTTTCTTGGGAGCGAACGCGCTGGAAACACTTCTGTTCCCAGCACCTCTGCTCCCGATTGCCACCATGGAAAGGGAAAACGGACTACGTTTTCCCCTTTCCCAGCGGCCATTGTTTTTTTAATATGATATGATATGATAGGCTATTTATAATGTGCTTAATACCCAGAGGTTTCTAAGCGTGGACCCGGGGATCTAACCTGTGTTGTTCCGTGTCGTCTTGCTTCTAAGGTGAGCACATTGCCGCTGAGCTATCCTCCCGGGACAAACGCAGCAGCGTTCTGAAACAGAAAAAAATGCCATTAGTACCCTGGTCTTACGGGCCGGTGTTCTAATGGCTATAAAACCCTCAGCGACGGGCCAATACCTCCCACGGTAATGCCCCCAGGGCTTCATTAAGGCCCTCGCTATGCTCTGGTCTGTAACTACGCCCCCGGGGCATTACCTGGGGCGGTATTGGCCCGCCGCCTCGGGTCTTATTGCCACATTACAATCTTTACTCTGAAACCACAGCGGCAAAGAAAAAACTTTTACAAATAAAATAAGTTTGAAAAACAGAACTAAATAGAATTCAATGTCAATGTAAGGGGGGACTCCCCAATCCATCATGGAGAACAGGTCATGCCCTGCAAGAGACCAAGGAGCAGGCACCCTCCTCTATATAAGTCCTTTCCTCCAATCCCAACTCCTCTTTCTTTGCTGCTGACACGGCAGCTAACTCACTCCTTTTAGTTGTGTCTTGCATGTTAGTCAGTAGTAGGCCTTAATAGTACATTTAGGCCTTAAATTGTGCAAATTGTATAAATATAAATGTAAAATATATATTAGAGTACCTTTATTATATAGGGAATGTTTTACTGCTTTGGCTATCTGGGATGTTGCTTTTATTAATGTGTTGTTTTTGCTAGAATGTTGGCGCTCGTGCTTGCAAACCTCTGGGTATTAAGCGCGTTGTAAGTAACAGTTCATTTCTTTAGAAATGATTTAAAGCCATCCCGCGCCGGTCAACGGAACCTTCTGCTTCACACCCGGCACGCGCGGGCCTCTTTGCTTAAGCATTCCTTTGGCATGACTCAGAGTGCATTTTCGTTCTATCAGGATGAGGTTGCCTTGTTAGAAAGCAACAATTGACATTCTCAGGTTTCGTTATGAAAGCACTGAGCGCCATGGACAAGGGTTTTCCACAGGGTGTCTGTTCCTTCATTGTAGTGACGCTGGGACTTGACCCGCTTGGGATGGCCCCTCTGCAGCGTGTGATGGGCTGGAGTCACTGATGGTGATTCACAGCATGTCGGTGCACTTTCTCTCACACCCGCCCTCTAACTGCGCCTTTTGCCAGTCATGGCTGCTTTGCCCCTCTCTGTCAAACGCGCGTCTCCCAGATACAGACATGAGTCCAGGAGAGTGTTAGTTCAAATATCTACAATGTATCCCCTATGTCTCTGGTATTTATATATAGTTGGGTGAAATGCAGCAAAAGCTTCTGCTTCAGTTCAGAAGTAGGATAGCTCAATGATAGAGCTTCATGTTCACCATGCAGTGGGACCTGTGTTCGTTTCCCACCTTGTCCAGTACATATTTATTTATATATATTTTAAATTGATTTTTTTTATTTTTGTTACTTAAATAATGATATTTTGCAAAATATATTATAGCGATGTCCCGCCCGCTCAAGAGCCTGATACGCTGCCAATCTGCAGCTTTGTTTAAGCGCTGCATATGGCTTAGGTGATTGCCTTCCCTGTAGGAGTTCCATAACCTGCTCGGTGGCAGGCTTTGCCTGCGTTCTAGTGCAAGGTTGCACCCTTGTCTACTGCTGGTTCCACACCCTGCCAGGGTGAGCAGTTGAGGTACACTTGCTCAGTGTATTCCTCTCTTAAACAATATTTTAAGCTATGTGTGCAGCACATTAGCATTTCCTGTTGGCAGTAGCTCAGATGGCTCAGTAAGCATCAGCTTTTATATAAGGGCCCATGGTTTGAGCCCCTGTTCGGGCGTAACCCACTTCCTAGGCAAGGATTACTGTGTATTTATTAATTATTTATTTAATACTTCAAAGAAAAGATTGTTTGGAGAGGTTGTTAACAGACCTTAGGAGGGCCCTACCTTCCTTTCTAGCCATCACTCAGACATTAGTTAGTTACTGGACAACTCAGTCCTTTCGCTTCCTTAGGCAGTTCAGCCCCTTTTTTCTTATACAAATAATTGGAGATCTATAATCTACTAGCTGAAGAGGGAAATAACCCCTAAGATCCCCATTGGCATGCAAGAGCTGCGGAGCTTGATGGGCAGATGAGTTTGCCTGCTCGGCAACACCAATTCCACTCTTTAAAGGGTGGCGTGGATTCCCATGCTATTGTCCCAATATTGTATTGATCAATACAGTTTTATCTATTGGCGGGGACAAGATTTGCTCAAAGCTAACTATTTCGTCTTGTTAGCAAGACAACGTTGAGCTCTCAGGTTCTAACCCTGTTGCAGTGTTTAGGAAACACTTGCTGGTATCAGAGGGAAAGGTTAACAGATAATAACATTTTGGAGCACTCCCTCATACCTATCCTCCCAAGGCTTTGTCTGTTTCTGCTAATACGTCTAGCGGTGTATACAATTTCTCCTCTGCTCGAGGAGTACAAGCCCAGTTTTGCCCTCAAGGGAGTTGTTTCTCGTTGCAGTTAATAAGTGGCTGTTTATTTTCATTCTATTTTCCTTCAGCACAGCAAATATAGTGCTTGCTTTGACATCTGTGCAGAGCCTGCTGAACACCACACACCACACACCACACACCGTGGGTAGTCATAATAAGCAGCACTCAGATGCCTGAGGGTTTGTAGCACTATTATGGGGCATGATAATTATCCCGAGGTCATTGCCCCCCCCCTGCTTTCCCCGACACCCTTCTTTTTGGGGGGTGGGCTGCACCATAAAGTTACACCTCTGGGAGGAACACCTGAGGTTCCCTGTGTTTTCCTTTAACAGGAGTTCTTGCTCTTGACCAGTGCAGAGCTCGCCCTGGGCATTTGCCTCCCGTCTGTTTGCTTTCCTCTTCACTATTTTCCTGGTATTTCACTAAGTTAAGCAGAGCCGCTGCGGATTCACTTCAGTCATAAGGGGTCCGGATGATATATGCTTGTTTCTTGTTTTGGTTAAGTTTTTGGGTTTCCAGTACAGTGGAGTTAGCGGGCCCCCTTCTACGGTTTTGAGGATGGGTGTTAAGTGCAAAAGTCTATAGATTGAAGAGGTGTGAGCGGATGAACTTCTGGGCTTCAGTGTGGACCTCAGGGTTTGCATGCTTCTCCTTCTGAATTGCAGGGTTTTTTTCCTTCGATAGGTGGAGGAGGTTTTATATCCTCCTATTGTAAGGGACAATATCCCTCAGTGGGATAGAAGGGTCTGGGAGTGGTGCTCATCTTCCATCCAAGTTATTATGGCCTTTCAGTGACTCAGCATTAGCCATCCCCGCAAATGTCTGTCAGTACAATTGCTCAAGGGCAGGGAGACATTTCGTTAGTGACTGGGTTCACTCGGCCATCTGCATGGAAGGTAGACCTTTTGGTTCCCTCTGGAGATTGTTCTGCAATAAAGTGCCAGCACAGTGTGCTGGGGATGTCAAGATAGTTCAGATTTACTAAAACGAAGGTTCGTCCTCTTGCGTAAAGCAGCTTCATATTAACTGTTTAGTGATCAGTTTTCTTTGCAGTCTAGAGTCTTCTCAAGACTATGGAATTTAGTGGGTCCTCCTTCGGTTAGTGTATGTTCCCCTATGGGATTTTTTAACCATAGGGGAGGGGATAGGTCCAAGCACCTGGTGTTTCTAGCAGAGTGTTCAGGCGTCGCTATGATGGGAGCGATTGGATGTAAGATAAGTTTCTCTTTGCCAAGTTTGTCTCTTAAGGGTCAGGTTTATGTAAGTATCTCCCTATGGTCATGATAGCAGAGTCCTTTTTTTCAAGGGTTCAGGAGGTCTGAGGGTCTCCGTCTTTACGGCTTGATGAATTTACCTCTTCCTTGGGGTTTTCAAGGATTTTCAGGAATATTTCTTTGTCATCAGTGTCCCCTGGGTGGGCTCTTTTTAGTCAGGTTTTTATTTAGCACCTATCTGCAGGGTTTTAGGTGTGGCCCACTCTTCCATCCCGCTTCTGCCTCCAGAAGATGTAATACTTTTCTGGGTTTAGAAAGGTTTACTGGTATACAGGTGTTACATATGACTGGAGACAATGGTGCATTTAAGGACAGGACTTCGGGTACACTCTTCTGGGTACACAAGGTCCTCAAGTCTATTGCGTTTTATCTGCACCTAAGCTAGGTTGTCCTATAACATGTTAAGAAGGTGTCCCTTTGACTCCCGCTTGGGTCTTCTAATGAAGGTTTGCCTTTCCAACTCTGTTTCTCCCGGGTAGTCATGTGATATGTCTTGTTCCTAATATGATTTCTTTCATCAACACATGGGATGGACTTAACAAAGCTTTCACCCCCCGGGGGGGGTAATTTTCTTTATCTCCAGGAGAACTAAGTGTTTAACTTCTTACGTTTACTATCTAGGTTACCATAAAATGGTATGACTTTAAGTGTTTTAAATGTTTGATGTTGAAGACAGAGGAGCTTATTACTCCTATGCTTTTTTCCTGCCTATTACTATAGGAAGACTTTTGTCTGGTGCCCCCTCGCCCCCCCTTTTTAACCAGTCGGTTTTGGTGGCCTGTGAGAAACGCTGGAATTGGCACATCTTCTTAGTTCTTTGCAGTTAAGACTGCTATGCCTTATAGGACAGTTATTAAGGCAGCTTAGCCTGGGGGAATGCATTTTGCAATCAGTTGATTGGTCAAAATAGAAATATTTAAAACACATCTTCTCCTATTTTTATTGCATTGTCAGTATTTTATTGATCATGTTGTAATTAATATGATGCAAGGGTTTCAAACTTGCATAATATGAGCCTCCTGTCTTGCCATAGAATGACTAATCCCCCTCACTAACGTGTAAAGGGGGTTTAGATTCTAGTAAAGACAAGGAGGCGAGTATTATCCCACCCACCCACCCTTGATATGATATGACATTTATAGCACACCTATACACAGGTGTTTCAAGAGAGAACATTCTTTGGTTTGTTGTTCTTCCCATCCACCCACCCATCTTTGCTTGTTCTTACAGCCTCGGCCTGAGGGGTTCTGTTCAGGAACGTTGGGCACACTTACGAGATGTGGAGAGTGCGTGATCTGGGAGCTTCGCTGGATTTTGTCTTCATAATTTAACTTCTGGTCTGTGCAGTGGACGTCTGGTTCAAGACAGCTACAGAAAGAGGAGCTGTGATTGGAGTAAAGGACTTATATAGAGGAGGGTCCCTGCTCGTTGGTCTCCTGCAGGGCATGACCTGTCCTCTATGATGGATTGGGGAGTCCCGCCTTACATTGACATTGAACTCTATTTAGTTCTGTTTTTCAAACTTTTTTGTTTGTAAACGTTTTTTCGTTGCTGCTGTGGTTTCAGAATAAAGATTGTAATGCATAATACTCGCCTCCTTGTCTTTAATAGAATCTAAACCCCCTTCTCACGTTAGTGAGGGGGATTAGTCATTACGCAGCAACATGGCAGATGGCAATGCTATTAAATGCGCCCAGTGTAAAAGTATGGCGCGTTCCCCTTACTCCCGCCGAGTAATGATAGCGTATATGCCGAGGCTATGCGCCTAAATAAGGAGAATACAGTAGTGCATATCAGTTCATGTCTACACAAGAAGCCAGGGCCGAGCCGAACCTGTTCAATAACATGCGGTTTTGTAATTGTAATTGTTTATTTATACAGCGCTTATACACGGGTGGAGTGCTTCAAAGACTTCATCATAGAGGACCAATCTCGGCGTTCAAGCTGAACACATGGAGCGAGATTGTCTCACAGTTCATATACACCATAAGAAGACGCAAGACAAATACACACTGGAAACTGAACTCTCACTCTGCAAGGCTATAGGGACAGCGAGTGCAGCTGAGGCAACTGTGCACGAAGCAAAGGACAGGCACTTTGCAATGTTCCGGAGAAGTAAATGCTCTTATTTTAAGGAAAAGAAGTAGAAATTCAGAGAAAGAGTGGCAATAAAGTGCCACCAATACGGCAGTCACCTCCATTTGGCCGATGACCCGGTGGGTTGAGCCCAATGCAGGGAGTACCCCTGATGTGGCAAACCGGGCCACTTGGCCAAAGTTTGATGACAGAGAAACAGTAAGGTCTCAAGCACGGAAATGCCACAAGACAAAAGTGACCATGCTTCATCAGAAGACCAGGGCGTGGGGACACTGATTGTCGACTACGTGGACCAGAAGAAAGCCAAGCCACACTGAGAGGTAAAAGTCAACTGCATGGAGACCATGTGTGACTGTGGCTCCGACGCGACCCCAGTTCTCACTGGAACCCACGAACTAATGGCCATGAGGAGAAAAGGGAATTTAGAAACAACAGCACAGTGGGGTACAAAAATAAACTGCTGCCATTCATGACATGTAAAGTGGGGTTCAAAGGTAGGACAGCAAATACAAGAGTATATTTACTAGAGAATGGCCCACCTGTGCGGAGCTAGTACAAGAAAGCAAAAGTAGCCATTCAACTTTATCCAGCAGAATAAGCGCCAGTACTCGCAACTGAGAATTAAGTAAGCATCGAAGAAGGAATGTTTTGAAGTTATAAATAATAAATAATAGTTCCCTGATGATGTTGGATGGGTGGATGCATCAAAGACTATGTAGACCAGGGACGTCATTTGGGGGTCGTCAGAGGTCGTAGCTGCAATCCGTGTTGTCGCAGCTGCTAAACCTGCTATCTCCCCTGCGACCTCTTTACTGTCATCATTGATGTTGTCTGTGATGTCATCTTTGATATCTTGGGTATTAGGCTCAGCAAAAATTGTTCTCTGAATTTCAAAGGTTTTTATTAGAGTAACTTAACCATTACATCCATTTCACAACGTTTTACTCAGGATTTCAAAAGTTTTTATTAGAGCAACTTACTGCCTGATTCATGGAATTATTTGCGCTGAAAACGCAGATTTGAGTGCCTTTCTGCCCGAAAATCCCTGTTTAAAGTATGGGGATTTTCAGACAGAAAGGCGCGCAAATCTGCGTTTTCAGCGCAAATAATTCCATGAATCAGGCCTTTAATCTTGACGTCCCTTTAACAATGAATTTTTTACTGAATTTCTGCGTTTTTTTATAACCAAAGATGATCCATGCTGCTCCAATCTGTATTAATTCCACGTGTAACATGTATTAAAGAACTTTGGCGCTCCTTTAACAAACATATTTGAACTGATTTATGTTACTTTGAGCAGCACGTGTTGGGGATGAAATTCATGGTTGAATCCGGTCCAAGAGCACAGCGAGTAGAGCGCTCGCTTTGACATCTGTGCAGAGCATGCTGATGCAGGTTCGAATCCAAATGAGCACCACACACCGTGGGTAATAATAAGCAGCGCTCAGATACCTGAGGGTTCGTAGCGCTATATAAATGCTAAATTATAATTTTTTTTATTTAATTGTTTAGGGCATGATGCTTAACGATGACCCTAGCCCCAGCAAGCCACCCTCAATATCCCAATATCCAATGCATGTAGCTTGCAGCTGGGTCCAGTGTCATTATACCCCCATATTGGCATTGGGGGCCACTGGCCATGGTTCGCAACCACCGCCACTGGCCGCAATCCCTGGGGGAATGGGGTTCAGCCATTTCACACGCTTCGCCAACCAATCTACAGTAGAAAATGGGCAGGGCAACTTAACCATAATGTGCCTTTAACAACGTTCTGGAGAATTGTAATGCTTTTTATAAGTGAAGATGTTTCAGTCTTTTCCAGCACTGTATGAGTTCCTCTTTAAAATAGATGAAACAGCTGTTACATTTCTTTAACATATATTTTGCAGCAGACATTGATGCATGTCACTTTGAGCAACACATGCTGGCCATGCAATTTATAGATGAAGTGCCTGGAGCTGGACGTTCAGCCATCCCCCACGTGCCCACAAATAGCCACTGGACCTAGCCCACAGCATTGTGCGGTTCCCATTATACCATAATGGGACTGTGGGCCACTCTCCACAGCTTGTGGCCAGCTCGTGTATGTGGTCAACTCGACCAAACTGAGCTGACCAAACCTAGCACCTTCAGAATAAAAACGATTTAATCAGTGCACACCCTTGCGTCAGCGCGCCTCACGGCAAGAGCTCCGTTCTACGCACGCAGGAAATCTGCCGGAAGTCTGCCTCCGCCTTCCTCTTAGGTATAAAATGAATGAAATGTGCCTCTCATTCATTAATTCGGGTTAAATGAAAAACTCATAAACATTTCACAACTGTAAATAAAGATATTTTATGGGTCAACAATTCAGGAAATGTAGTGTTGACTGGTGAGGTTTTTGCCTGGAGGGGCGTAATATTGTGCAGTAATGGCTACAAACGACTGAGAAAAAAGTAAGAAAACAAGGAAGTAAAAGAGTAGGTAGACACTGCTGGACCCTGCTGGGGCCTTGCCATCAAACTCCGCCCCCCAGGAACTACCTGCTGAAAAATATCTCCATGTCAGGAAACGGCTGAAGACCTTGTTTAAGATGACTTTCACTCTTGCAGGGACCCCCGCCCTCTCCCTGGGCTCCGCCCCCCTTCCACTTGCTCCTCCCTGCAACTGTTGTGGCCATTTCTCTCCCAACTCTTTCTGGCATGTTATGTTATATTAATGGCCATTTGTATAGCGCCTTTCACCATTGGTCTGGTCTCAAGGCGCTGTGGGCACAGGCTTAACGCAAATGTATTAAAAAATGCTTCTGTGTACCGTTAGTGTACTGGACTCTATTGGATGTTTTTTCACGAGCTGCCCGCCAGAGCCATTTGTAATATGTATAGCTTATTACCCAATTTTTAACAAAATGTTTACTCTGCAATGCACCATTTTAACACAATATTTTAAAAAGATTCTCGGGGGGCAGAGGGGAGGAGAACCCTGCCTCCCCCACCAAGTTCACCTTAAATTGTATCTGTTTATTGGTCAGTTGTTTGACTTTCAAGAACTATAACAATACTGTCTTACAAAATTAATTTGAAAGTACAGCAGTCCCTTAGAAAAGCAACTGGACAATATAAAAATCCTCATAGTAAAACATTAAACCAAAGGAGTACTATTGTAACTTAGTTTTTTACACGCTGAACTGAAGACTACAAAACCCAGCATGCAAATTAATGTAAGCCTGAAAAATCTAATCTGGTGAAATCACTATAGTTTCAGCGCTTGAAGTCACACAACCACAATACATTGTTTGATAAGCTAACCTGTCAATAGTATTTATTTGGCAGAAACGAATGGCTTGTTATGATTGATGTTAAGAAAGTGTTACTATACACATAAAAGCAACTCCTTTTGTTTAACGCATATCAGAGTAGGAGGCATTGTGGTTATAAATAAAGCTTAAAAAAAGGATATTTATTTTGTGACTCACTTTAATTTTCTCAGGCGAAGGCATGGATTTGGTAGGTAATTGAAACTATTTGAGAGCGTTCAGTCCTATCACTGTAATAATCACCTGAATTCATGCATAAGAAAAGGTGTTGCTAATAGCCAGGGCAGTTTCTAGCCAAATTGGTGCCCAAGGCGAAACACTAGAATGCGCCCCCCGCCCCCAACTGGCACACAGCACTCCCAAACTACACCTCTGTTGTGCGACAAAATCCCTCAATGTCAATAAATGATTGCTTTATAAATGAAGCTGATTTCATTGCATTGTAATTCACGTACTTTGCAGAAGAAATCGAATGTGAAATCACAGATGTTGCTGCTCAAGTAAATGGTTTTTCTGTCACCTGCTCTTGGGGAAGGCCTTGCTTCAGTTCAGTTGACAACTGTAACTGGCACACTGCGGTATGAACAGTCTACCGGAGTCTGAGGGCCCACTGAGCACTAGCCCTGTGTTGCAGGTGTTCTGTCTGGACCACCTCACTTGTATTTCGCAAGGGGCAACGCTAGACTAAACATGTGAATTATTTTCTGATAGAAGGTTATCATTCCAAGATGGACAGTCTGGTAGACTATTGCACTCTTTCAAAATATCTCTATCAGAGTGGGAAATGGAACAAATAGCACCAATGAGGGTTCTTCTATGCTTTGCATTAAATCACAGAACATTTCGGGAATGTAACAGTGATCAGAGATCTCTGTATTTGATAAACAGGTCTGTGATAAATGGATGTTGTGTGTGAATCTCTAAATTCATAACAGAGGCATGGCTTGATGCTCACATCACGGCTCACAACACTGTCCCTAACATTAAAATGTTTGTAACCCTGAACCATACATACTTATTCGAACAGCTTACGTTTTTGGATGTCACTATGACCTTACTGGAATATCAGTCACTCAAATGGGGTACAAAGACACTTTTACTTCTTGTTTCTGGAGAATTTTAGATGAAGAAGGACTCGGTCTCAGTGTGAGCATGCACAACCCCCAATATGGTATGGTATTGTTTATTTGTAAAGCGCCTATACAGAAAGCAAGTGGTTCAAAGTACTCAAGGAGGAAGGGAAAAAGGGGAAAAAACAACAGTCATTCAGAGCCCTTGAGTTTCTGAAATATACAAGTCTGCACTAGGCAGAGTAAGTGCATAGAACAAGTGCATGCAATACAATTAACAGTGCAGATAACAACAGATATGTCTGACAACGATTCTGCAGTTTTTCCAAGTGCATTGAGGCGCCACCATGCAAGGCGGGGAGACAAGGGAAAAACAGATAGACGATCTTCAAGGCATGGTACATTCCGACCATGCAAGTGCGCAGACAGGGACAGGAGAGGAGGTTGCTGGGGGGGAGGACCAAGTGCGCCCAGTCAGTCAGAAGCTGGGCTAAGTGCTAAGAGATGCCAATCACATAGGTCATTGACCAAGTGCAGTAACAATGAGGCAAGAGCAAGGTCCAGAGGCAAGTGCGAGTGGACTGGCGTAGGTGCTAGGCACCTACGATACTCTGAGGTACACCAGGCGTCCAGTCAGCAGGCTGTGCGGAAAAGGAGG
This sequence comes from Ambystoma mexicanum, assembly GCF_040938575.1. Classification (NCBI taxonomy): domain Eukaryota; kingdom Metazoa; phylum Chordata; class Amphibia; order Caudata; family Ambystomatidae; genus Ambystoma; species Ambystoma mexicanum. The sequence goes on along the minus strand of NC_090925.1, from coordinate 332,918,067 downwards.
GAGAGAGGGATAGAGTGGAGAGAGAGACGTTAGCAGGGAGAGGGAATGAAGAGGGGAAGATGAATGTCTTGAGGATTTTCCGGAACTTAAGGAGATGATGCTCAAGATGTAGGGTGGCAGGGAGGCTATTCCAGAGGGAGGCCCCTGCAGAGGATAGAGATCTCCCTTTCCAAATCTCTGCTTGGAGATCTGGCTCACTTGCAGAAGGTTGGAGGTAGATGAGCAGAAGGCTCGGGAGGGACAGTATTTAGGTGGACATTGTTGCAGACAGGTAGGTCCCAGGCCCCAGAAAGCCTTATAGGCAATGCAGAGGGTCTTGAGCTTGATCCTTACAGCCACGGGGAGCCGTGGGGGGATTTCAGGCCTGGAGAGATGCAGTCTCTGGACTTGAGGCCAAGGATAAGTCTTGCGGTTCTGTTCTGGATGAGTTACAGAGGGTGCAGAGCAGAGGCTGGGAGGTTGAGAAACAGACTGTTGCAGTAATCCAGCCTTCAGAGAACCAGGGCTCTGGACACCGTGAGCCTCTGGGGGAAGGTCAGAAAAGGAAGAGTACCTCTGAGGATGTGCAGCCGGTAGTTGGACTTTTTTGCAATGTCTGAAATGTGAGTGGAGAAGGAGAGAGCAGTGGAGTCGAAGATGACCCCAAGGTTTTGTGCCTCGCAGGCTGGTGCGGTGCAGGTCCAAGGGAGGCCTGCCAGAGTGAGAGTGGGAAAGCAGGAGCAGGAGTCCCAATGCGAACAATCTCAGCCATACTGGCATTGAGGCAGAGGTAGTTTGCAGCACACCATGACTGGATTGCAGACAGACAGTCAGATATGAGCGTGGTAGAGGAGGTGGCTGACGGTAGCCTGAAGGAGAGTTGCGTGTAATTCGCATAACACTGCAAGGTAGAGTGAAGGTGGCAATCACCTGTGCCAGGGCAGCCATGCAGACAGTGAAGAACCAGGGGGATAGGTTAGAACCCTGGGGAACGCCACAGGTTGAAAGAGTGATAGTAGAGAGAAAGAACCACCTGGAATGGACTGTCTGAAAGGGAGGAGGTTAACCACACCAGAGCTTGACCTGTGATTCCCATGGTGGCATGGAGATGTGCGATCAGGATGTTGTGGTTTACCGTGTCAAAGGCAGAGGAGAGGTCAAGAAGAATGAGGAAATAGGGAGTGCTAGTGTCGAGATTTGACAGCAGGTCTTCACGGGTGTTCAGAAGAGAAGTTTCTGTGCCTCTGGATGCTCTAAAGCCAGACTGCTGATGGTCCTGGAGGCAACCAGCAGATTCAGTGTGGAGGGTGAGCTTGCCGGAATGGAGGGGTCAGCAGAGGGTTTCTTAAGCAGGAGGTGCACAAGGGAGTGCCTAAGAGAAGTTGGGAAAACTCCAGTGGCAAAAGAGAGATTGCAGAGATCAGCCGAGGCTGGAGCGAGAGAGTCAATGTTGTCCTTAATGGTTTTAGAGGGGCAGGGGTCCACCTGTTTGGATGAAGCCTTCATAGACCGGACTTGTCTGGCAACCTCGTCAGGTGTGACGGGAGGGAGAGAGGAGGGGAGGCGAAGGGGCCAAGTGAGGCTCCAGAGGTGTTGGTCTATAATGAGGTGCGGAAGAGAGAGAGCAAAGGATGTCTTAGGTTTTTGAGGTGAAGTGTGCAGAAACAGATCCATCTTTAGGGAATTATATCTATAGACAGGAAAGGATACTGTAGAGTAGGAGCCAAGTACCCCACCTCAACAACGTTGCTCATATTGCCTATATGTTGGGAACCAGAGTGTGAGACACGTGCAGTACCAGTGAAAATACCGATACCAAGGAGAATACTGGTAGCAAGGTTCCCATTGAGAAAACCGTACCTGCGTACAAGACAGTACGATGGACATTTGAATGAAATCCCAGAAGAAACAGGACAGCTGAATGAAAGAGATGAATGGTGACGTTACATGAAGCTAAGCAGACGCACATAGAAAAGATGCAGGGACAAGAGAATGCAGATATTCTATAAGGCATCAAGAAAGTACCAAAGATAAGTGACATCTTGGGACCAAGATAAAGAAACTTATGCTACAGAACTGATGAAGATATCAAGTCATTTTACACGTGTACATATGCAAAGAAACGCAAGCAGACAAAGTATTCTTGAGGCTAGCTTTATAGTGAATAGATTGCGGCATGCGCAATGTATACATACATAGGAGCAAATGAAAAATTGATGTTTCCACTATGTATTATAGCAGAGCTGGACTAAAAAAGGAAGGCCTCTTTTCCAGTGTGTCGCAGTTAAAAACAATTGAATGAATTAACAAGAGTGAAACTCAGAAAGGCAAGGCTGAATGAGCCCAAAGAAGCCAAGGTCTTATCAGGCTGGGGTGAGCAGACATTGGATACAAATCGTGTGAAAGAACGAAACTCCTGTTTAGAAGACATGGACAAAAACAAGGAAGACGTCAGAGGTTTATTAGAAAATAGTATTTTAAATGCACTAGATCTCAATTTTGTGGTCTTCAGTCATGTGGAAGGATGAAGTTGAACGAATATGATGACCACGCCTACACATGAGGGCAGAGCGTGCCTTCACTCCCCTGAATTCTCCAGAGCAAAAGAACACTCCCAAGGACAAGTTCAAAGCCTTAATTGTCAGCAGACCACCGAGGGGATGATAGATGATATGCTAATTGGTGGGAAGCTATGGTTAAAGACTAGCTCACCAGCACCTGGAAGCTCAGCCTGCGTGCTGCTAATGTAGGTGGAAAAGTACTGACGGAGGTTAGAGTGCCAACCAATTATAGGGGGCCGCTTGATTAAGGGTCCTATAGTTTGTATAACCAATGGGACATCATGTATTAAGATTAGTTTAGTTTAGTATTATGTTCATAGTGACCTGTTTGAGGGGAGGGCTTAGTTGCCCCACCTGATGTTAAGAAGCCTATCAATTTTCTTCACTTTCTTAGACTAGTATGGATCGTATACTTAGAGGTTCCTTTAGAACCAATTACAATAGCCACTAGGTTTTTGTAGTTTGCCATGTAGGATGATGTTAGTAAATACGTAGGTTAACGGGACCTATGACAAGTTTTTGTTATAAAAGACAGCTTTTTTTCCAGATGCTTTGCGAAGTTATGCGCTGAGACATCCGTTGATGTCCATTGTACTTCCTGTTTTAGATAATTGATATTAAAACAGTCACCTTTTTGCCAACTACCTGAGTTATTTCGATTATTGATGTTTGAGTAACTTCTGCATCCCCATCCATCTCAAGGGTAATTGCTACTCATCTTAAAGGGCTGGATTCTCCAAGTGCAATACCCTACTAGAGACACTAATGAACAATGCACAGAAAGGCTACACAGAAAGGATTGTACCTCTTCCAAACTTTAGCCTGACCAGTAATAAGTTGATGACGCGTTTAAGCAAAACCAGCTTGTAATGCATGGTAAAGGGTCCACAGTTCCTCAGCCACTGCCTCCTCACCATTATGCAGACCTCATGGGTTATATCTGCAAACAAGAGCATGTCCCCTGCTTTATCTAACAGAGCTGGCATTAGCATCTCTTATTAGTGCTGGCCTGCAGCTAGTGAAAATCATGATGTGGCGGTGCAGAAAGGGCGTTTGGCCTAGTGGATATGCAATTTGAGGCAACTTGTTTGATTGCTTTATGTGTTTTGGTGTGGGCACAGTATGGCATACAACGTCAGAGACACATACACAAAATGTTCCAGGCATATGTGCTGTTAGACAGAGGAGCACCACATAGATGCCATTAACCAACAGGGTGATGACTTGTGCAGCATGCAAACCATTCCTGCACACATCACTGCATTAATTTGCCATGGACTGCTGTTTGCATGGTGACACACAATGAACCCTGCTTTCCTAATCAAGGAGCCAAGTCACATTGAGGTGCCATCTGGTGTGCGCGCTAGGCAGTGGCTTTTAATAAAAATGAAAAAAACTTTGATGCTGAGTGGATGCATTTAATCCATGCCCCAAAGCAGCCACTAGAATACTTAAGCAAGAAAATGATGGTTAACCTTCCCAGGCATGTTTAAAACTTTTTCTGCATGGCACATTGATTCTTTTTGCAGAATGCATAGGTTTGGTCAGCTAACATACTTGTTCTGGTCTTCTGAATACAGATGCCCCATGTTCAGTTCTTAAAACTGAAATGTTAAGCACATACTGTGTAAAAACAATCGCTTGTTAAATGAGCCATCACTTATTAATTGCCCCACTTGAAAGGCTGTTAACACAAAGAATTAATGGCACAGAGTGTGGGACTCCAGAGCATCTCACATGCTGCGTTTGGAACATGCATTCCTTTGTTTGCATATTCCAAACGCATCCCAGTCATCCACAAGTCAACAGAGAGCAGCCAGCCAGCTGGGTGGGCCCCTTCCTGTGCCTTCCTCCTGAGCTATTTACCTCTGCGCCCAGGCCATTGCTCGCTTGCTCAGCCGGGCCAAGACACGGGCCTACTAATAACAAAGAACTGTTTTGCCAGGCTCTTCTTAAGGTGCTGGTAGCACAGCGGGATCTGGAGACCATGTGGAGTGAAAAAGTCTTTGATTTAAGTGAAAATTAAAGAGACCGATTTAGAAAGACTGCTTTGACGCTCATTTCTAAATCTTAAAGTCACCCCCGTGCCGCACACGAGTGCGTGCAGTGGCTGACAAGCGGTCCGGGACGGGCAGGCGGAAGAGGGCAGATGGCTGACAGGTAGGTGTTTGTTTGCGTGCATGTGCGGATGTTGTGGGGAAAAGGTGTGTGTATGCGTGTGTGGATTTGTATGGGAGGTGGGGGTTTGTCAGCTAGGGTGGGGTTGTGCGGTCTTAAATGGGGGATTGTAGGGAAACCCCAGATTTCACAGTGCGGATGGGAGAAGGGGTGGATATGATATGATATGATATGGTATTTGTAACGCGCCTATACACAAGTGTTTCAAGGCGCGACGAGGCAGGGAGGGAGGGAAACAAGGGGAAGACAGACAAACGATCCTACTAGGCCAGGTGTCATTCAGATCGCGCAAGTGCAGAGGTAGGGGGAAAAAGGGGAAAGTGCAGGGGGAGGAGGTGGGGGGGAAAGTGCAGTACAAGGTAAGTAGCGTAATAAAATAATAAATAATAAATAATAAATAAAAAGGGCCAGCTGGTGGCAAGTGCGAGGTAAGTGCAGAGCAAGTGCTAGGAAGGGGGCTGTAGGGATACAGTGACAGTCCCACAGTGTAGGGGGAGCCAGGGAGGCAGTGCAAGTGGAGAGTGGCTGGGCCCTGGACAGAGGTCGCTGAGAGTGGCCCAGATGCAGGTTTAGTGCAGAATTCAGAGGGGAGTTAAGCAGGTTTAGCAGGGGAGAGGGAGAGAGAAGGCAGAAGCGAAGAGGAAGGTTTTGAGGTGCTTCCGGAACCGGAGATGGTTCTCCTCAAGTTTCAGGGAGGCAGGAAGGCTGTTCCAGAGGGAGGCCCCTGCTGCGGAGAGAGATCTACCCCCAGCTCGTTGCTTCGAGAAGCGGCTGACCATGAGGGAGTTGGAGACGGATGAGCGAAGGGCTCGTGAAGGAAGATATTTAGGAAGAGAGAGTTGAAGGTATTTAGGCCCCAGGCCCCAGAAGGCCTTGTGGACAATGCAGAGGGTTTTGAACTTAATCCTCGCAGCCACTGGGAGCCAGTGAAGAGATTTCAATCCTGGAGAGATACGGTCCCTGGGCTTGAGGCCAAGGATAAGTCTCGCAGTTCTGTTCTGGATAAGTTGCAGAGGGCGGAGAGTGGAGGCAGGGAGATTAAGATAGAGGCTGTTACAGTAGTCCAGCCTTGAGAGAACCAGGGCTCGGGAGACAGTGAGCTTCTGGGGGAAGGAGAGGAAGGGAAGAATACCTCTGAGGAGGTGCAGCTGGTAGTGTGATTTCTTAGAGACATCAGATATATGAGGAGAGAAGGAGAGTGTGGAATCGAAGATGACCCCGAGGTTTTTAGCCTTGCAGGTAGGGGCAGGAAGGGGGCCAAGGGAGGCCGGCCAGAGAGCTGCAGGGAAGGAGGGAGTGGGTGTGCCGATGAGTAGAATCTCAGTCTTACTGGCGTTAAGGCAGAGGTCATTGGCGGCACACCATTCCTGGATAGCAGACAGACAGTCGGAGATGAGGGAAGGAGAGGAGGAGGCCGAGGGTAGCCTGAAAATGAGCTGGGTATCGTCCGCATAGCACTGGAAGTGGGGGCAGAGAGCGGCGATGCGGTGGGCAAGGAGTGCCAGATACTGGTTGAAAAGCCAGGGAGAGAGGTTGGATCCCTGGGGGACACCACAGGTGGAGAAAAAGATGTCAGAGAGGAAGGAGCCCATTTGGACCTGGGAGGGTCGACCGGAGAGGAAAGAGGTCAGCCATGCCAGAGCCTGACCAGTGATACCCAGGTTATCACGGAGACGGTTGAGCAGGATGGCATGGTTGACAGTGTCAAAGGCAGAGGAGAGATCGAGCAGAATGAGAACACAGGGAGTGTTGGAATCGAGGTTCAGGAGCAGGTCCTCACGGATGTTCAGGAGAGCAGTTTCCGTGCTTCTGGCCGCTCTGAAGCCGGATTGATGGTCATGAAGATTACCAACAGATTCAGCATGGAGGTTAAGCTGGGAGATGGCCAGTTTCTCCGAGGGGAGTGATATATTTCAAATATTTAAGGCCGCACCAAAACGCCCGAAAAAAATGGTCTTTTGTGTGTGCGACCTTTGATATTCGAGAATGTCACATAGAACCGTGAAGACGGATTATAATAGGAACTCTGGAGGCGTCCTCATGGAATCTCTACCGGGAACGAGGGCCCCTGAGTGACCGTCCAGAATTTCGTGGTGGGGGTCAGGGGTGTTGCTAGGTCTGGGAAAGACCCGGAGCTAAGGTAATGTCGGAACTGTCGGGACTGGGGGCTAGCTAGCCTTTTGTCTGTAGCTCCTGAGATTTTATCCGGGGCTACAACCAAAAGACCAGGGGCTATAGCCCCTTTAGTCCCCCCCTAGCAATGCCTCTGGTGGGGGTGGAAGGGGATACAATCCGTTCGAGCCCAATAGTGTTCCGCATCCGCCAGTAGGCTACAGCGTTCCGAAGGCGGGAGCTCACAGCTCAAAGTGAAGGGCGAACAAGTCCATTTTTAGTTTTCTTTTGAAATCAGGGAAGAGGTCCCTGAGCAATGTGGGGGTTGAGTATCATTGACGAGAGGCCAGGAATTATGAAACTATATCTACCCCAGGCCATTCCGAACGTTCTTTCATTCTAAAAGCCTTTCCAGTTTCCAGACCTGGTGACCCGGGCCCGCGTGGGGTGCCCAGGTGTATCCAGCAGAACGCGGGTGCTATACCCTCTCTTCTTCGTGCCAGTGGTGAGCGGGGCGACAGCACTCTGTGAAACTCGGAGCTGCTGCGCTCTCTTCTGGCCTAGACTATTGGGTGCACCTTGTAATGTCTGCTGTCTTTTGTGACTACTCTGCGGCGAAAGCCCCTGTACTTTGTGGCGATTTTCCTTTGCATTCTTTTATTGTTATTGTGCTTCCTGCTAATAAAATATGTTTCGATTTTTTTTACTAAAAACATAGCTCAGCGAGTTAAGTGCTCACCACTGAAGCCTGCAGTATAATAGAGGCAGGCTCAATCCAGGCAGGATGACATGTGGCCCCACCCTGCCATGACTGATACACTGGGGACCGATTTCAAATCTGCAATTATAATAATAATTGTATGTACAATGCTCTAGTTAAAGGACTTGGCATAAAAGCCTGAGCAAGTGGACGATTATTTCTACAAGTTTCTGTCCAGGGCAGAAGGCCGCATTCGAAAATGGCAGCCGTTTAGAAACTTCTAGATGTAACCTGACGGTATACTTTCCCTCATTGAGTTCAGTGGCGTGCGGAAAAACGGCGGTACACTGGTGGTAATGGACTTACCATTACTCTGACACATTCTCACCCACTCGTTCAGAGACTGGGAGTGAAGTGGAGGATTTACCTCATGGGGGTATTGAGACCTTTACCACTACCCATAACCCCCCCCCCCCCCCCCCGGACCAGGTAAGCGAGTTTGGCAGTAATTACATCCGGTGTATCATCAGCCGCGTGGTGGGGCCTACTGACGTGACCCCGGCCTTAATGACACATAGAGGCCCCTGTCTTCCGAGGCGCCTCCGATGGGACCCACCGCCGTGACCCAGGCCTTATCGACACATCAGAGAGCGCCGCTTCCCAGCCGCCTCCTCAGCCTCCAGGGCCGGATTCACATCTTAAGAGGCACGATCTGCTGACGCAACTTTTGTCCAATCAAGAGGAGCAATTGTGTGGGTAGGACGTGCCAGTGAAGCGATGCGCGACCTTGTGCTGCAAAGGACCTTCACAAACCTACCCCGTCCATTATTACAGCCCCATTATTACTCCTCTTCCCCCCTGAGCGCTCTGAATCACCGGGACGTGATACAATAAACGCCTGCGCGCCAAAAAATAATATCGCCGGCCCTTTCAAAAGCATGGATATGCAATCACGTAATAAAGCAATACAAGAAACAGAAGCCAATCTCGCCGGTTGCCTGGCAACGGCCTGCAACGCGCGCTACCACAACCTTCACTTCTTACAGCCCCGGGGGCAGCGCGTGTGGAGGATGCAGGGAGACAAAACACACGAGTGCTGCACATCTTCCCAGGGAGCCTCAGAGGGGGTTTGCTTCCAGACATTCCCACCTGCACACTTTCTGTACTCATTGTAAACTCTGATTTGAAATGTAGCTGTTTCTTTCGCCAAAAACTGAATTCATAAGTATTTCACTTTAATATCAAGGGCTTAATTCATAGGAAAAGTGCTAAGTCCTTGCAAACTACTTACCGCCATAAACGACATCGTGCCTTATTTGCACGTGCAAAAAGTTTTGCGCAGTCCGCGGATTTATGGATTCAAAATTGCAAAGTAAACTGCTGTGCAAAGAACATCGAGTTGCACCTGGAACACACCCCCACACACCCACACAACCAAAAAACAAGACCAACAAACCACCTTTGTACCAGCCTTTGCAACAACATCCAGCACCCCAGCGATACCGCATACTGTCCTCTATAAAGCAAGGCAGCACCCCAGCGATGCTGCATACTGGCCCCCGTAACTTAAGGCAACAACCTGGCGATACTGCATACTGTCCCCTGGCGACAAGGAATACTGGACCCCGTAACTCAAGTCAGAACCTCGACGATACTGCAAACTGTCCCCTATAAATCAAGGCAGTACTCCGGCGATACTGCAACTGGCCCCCTTAACTCAAGGCAGCAACCTGGCGATGCTGCATACTGGCCTCCGTAACTCAAGGCAGCGCCCCGACAAAACAGCAGACCGTCACCCCTAACTCCAAGCGGCACCCCAGTGACACTGCATACTGTCCCTCATAACTCAAGGCAGTACCCCGACAATACTGCGTGCCATCCCCCGTAACCCAAGGCAGCACCTCGTTGAAACTGTGAACCGTCACCCCGAACTCCAAGCGGCATCCTGGCGAAAATGCATACTGTCCCCCGTAACATTCAAGGCAGTACCCCGATGATAGTGCGAACCATTCCCCGTAACCCAAGGCAGCATCCCCGTCGAAACTGCAGCCCATCACCCCTAACTCCAAGTGGCATCCCGGCAAAACTGCATACTGTCCCCCGTAACTCAAGGCAGCATCCCCTTCGAAACTGCAGCCCATCACCCCTAACTCCAAGCGGCATCCCGGCAAAACTGCATACTGTCCCCCGTAACTCAAGGCAGCACCCCAGTGAAACTGCAGCCCATCACCCCTGACACCAAACGGCATCCCGGCAAAACTGCATACTGTCCCCCGTAACTCAAGGCAGCACCCCAGTGAAACTGCAGCCCATCACCCCTAACTCCAAGTGGCATCCCGGCAAAACTGCATACTGTCCCCCGTAACATTCAAGGCAGTACCCCGATGATAGTGCGAACCATTCCCCGTAACCCAAGGCAGCATCCCCGTCGAAACTGCAGCCCATCACCCCTAACTCCAAGTGGCATCCCGGCAAAACTGCATACTGTCCCCCGTAACTCAAGGCAGCATCCCCTTCGAAACTGCAGCCCATCACCCCTAACTCCAAGCGGCATCCCGGCAAAACTGCATACTGTCCCCCGTAACTCAAGGCAGCACCCCAGTGAAACTGCAGCCCATCACCCCTGACACCAAACGGCATCCCGGCAAAACTGCATACTGTCCCCCGTAACTCAAGGCAGCACCCCAGTGAAACTGCAGCCCATCACCCCTAACTCCAAGTGGCATCCCGGCAAAACTGCATACTGTCCCCCGTAACTCAAGGCAGCATCCCCGTCGAAACTGCAGCCCATCACCCCTAACTCCAAGTGGCATCCCGGCAAAACTGCATACTGTCCCCCGTAACTCAAGGCAGCACCCCAGTGAAACTGCAGCCCATCACCCCTGACACCAAACGGCATCCCGGCAAAACTGCATACTGTCCCCCGTAACTCAAGGCAGCACCCCAGTGAAACTGCAGCCCATCACCCCTAACTCCAAGTGGCATCCCGGCAAAACTGCATACTGTCCCCCGTAACTCAAGGCAGCATCCCCGTCGAAACTGCAGCCCATCACCCCTAACTCCAAGTGGCATCCCGGCAAAACTGCATACTGTCCCCCGTAACTCAAGGCAGCACCCCAGTGAAACTGCAGCCCATCACCCCTGACACCAAACGGCATCCCAGCGAAAATGCATACTGTCCCCCGTAACTCAAGGCAGCATCCCCGTCGAAACTGCAGCCCATCACCCCTAACTCCAAGTGGCATCCCGGCAAAACTGCATACTGTCCCCCGTAACTCAAGGCAGCACCCCAGTGAAACTGCAGCCCATCACCCCTGACACCAAACGGCATCCCGGCAAAACTGCATACTGTCCCCCGTAACTCAAGGCAGCACCCCAGTGAAACTGCAGCCCATAACCCCTAACTCCAAGTGGCATCCCGGCAAAACTGCATACTGTCCCCCGTAACTCAAGGCAGCATCCCCGTCGAAACCGCAGCCCATCACCCCTAACTCCAAGTGGCATCCCGGCAAAACTGCATACTGTCCCCCGTAACTCAAGGCAGCACCCCAGTGAATCTGCAGCCCATCACCCCTGACACCAAACGGCATCCCGGCAAAACTGCATACTGTCCCCCGTAACTCAAGGCAGCACCCCAGTGAAACTGCAGCCCATCACCCCTGACACCAAACGGCATCCCGGCAAAACTGCATACTGTCCCCCGTAACTCAAGGCAGCACCCCAGTGAAACTGCAGCCCAACACCCCTAACTCCAAGTGGCATCCCGGCAAAATTGCATACTGTCCCTTGTAACTCAAGGCAGCACCCCAGTGAAACTGCAGCCCATCACCCCTGACACCAAACGGCATCCCGGCAAAACTGCATACTGTCCCCCGTAACTCAAGGCAGCACCCCAGTGAAACTGCAGCCCATCACCCCTGACACCAAACGGCATCCCGGCAAAACTGCATACTGTCCCCCGTAACTCAAGGCAGCACCCCAGTGAAACTGCAGCCCATCACCCCTAACTCCAAGTGGCATCCCGGCAAAACTGCATACTGTCCCCCGTAACTCAAGGCAGCACCCCAGTGAAACTGCAGCCCATCACCCCTGACACCAAACGGCATCCCGGCAAAACTGCATACTGTCCCCCGTAACTCAAGGCAGCACCCCAGTGAAACTGCAGCCCATCACCCCTGACACCAAGCGGCATCCCGGCAAAACTGCATACTGTCCCCCGTAACTCAAGGCAGCACCCCAGTGAAACTGCAGCCCATCACCCCTGACACCAAACGGCATCCCGGCAAAACTGCATACTGTCCCCCGTAACTCAAGGCAGCACCCCAGTGAAACTGCAGCCCATCACCCCTGACACCAAGCGGCATCCCGGCAAAACTGCATACTGTCCCCCGTAACTCAAGGCAGCACCCCAGTGAAACTGCAGCCCATCACCCCTGACACCAAGCGGCATCCCGGCAAAACTGCATAATGTCCCCCGTAACTCAAGGCAGCACCCCAGTGAAACTGCAGCCCATCACCCCTGACACCAAACGGCATCCCGGCAAAACTGCATACTGTCCCCCGTAACTCAAGGCAGCACCCCAGTGAAACTGCAGCCCATCACCCCTGACACCAAGCGGCATCCCGGCAAAACTGCATACTGTCCCCCGTAACTCAAGGCAGCACCCCAGTGAAACTGCAGCCCATCACCCCTGACACCAAGCGGCATCCCGGCAAAACTGCATACTGTCCCCCGTAACTCAAGGCAGTACCCTGGCGAAAATGCAGCCCATCACCCCTAAGTCATAGCTGCCCCCTCAAGTCCAGACACCTCCGACCACCCCCACTCACCTCCACCCCAAACCACAGGCAGTCCCCTCAAGTCCTGACACCACCCACCACCCCCACACACCTCCGCCCCAGCCCCCACGCAGCCCCCTCAAGTCCTGACACCACCCCACTGACCTCCGCACCAACCCCCAGGCAGCCTATTGCTAGTCCACCCTCCTAGCAAGGCTGTCACACACCACTGCCTCAACCCCCAGGAAGCCCTCTTAAGTCTTGATACCAACCATCCCCCACTGACCTCTGCCCCAGTCCCCAGGCAGCCCCCTCAAGTCCTGACACCACCCCCACTGACCTCCGCACCAACCCACAGGTAGCCCACCGTGAGTCCACCCTCCTAGTAACACCCCCACATACCTCCACTCCAACTGCCAGGCAGCCCCCTCAAGTCCTGACACCACCATCTCCCACTGACCTCTGCCCCAGCCCCCAGGCAGCCCCCTCAAGTCCTGACACCACCCCACTGACCTCTGCACCAACCCACAGGCAGCCCACTGCAAGCCAACCCTCCTAGCAACACCCCCACGTACCTCCACTCCAACCGCCGGGCAGCCCCCTCAAGTCCTGACACCACCCACCACTCCCACTGACCTCCACACCAACCCCCAGGCAGCCTACTGCTAGTCAACCCGCCTAGCAAGGCTGTCACACACCACTTCCTCAACCCCCAGGAAGCCCCCTTAAGGCTTGATACCAACCATCCCCCACTGACCTCTGCCCCAGTCCCCAGGCAGCCCCCTCAAGTCCTGACACCACCCCCACTGACCTCCGCACCAACCCACAGGCAGCTCACTGTGAGTCCACCCTCCTAGTAACACCCCCACATACCTCCACTCCAACCGCCAGGCAGGCCCCTCAAGTCCTGACATCACCCACCACTCCCACTGACCTCCACACAGACCCCCAGGTAGCCCACTGCTAGTCCACCCTCCTAGCAATGCTCTCTCTCACCTCTGCCTCAGCCCACAGGCAGCCCGCCTCATTGCACTGTGACTACCCATTCCCCTCTGACCTCCGCCCCAGCCCCCAGGCAGCCCCCTCAAGTCCTGACACCACCCCCACTGACCTCCGCACCAACCCACAGGCAGCCCACTGCGAGCCAACCCTCCTAGGAACACCCCCACGTACCTCCACCCCAACCCCCAGGCAGCCCCCTCAAGTCCAGACACCACCCACCACCCCCACTGACCTCCACACCAACCCCCAGGCAGCCCACTGCTAGTCCACCCTCCTAGCAATGCTCTCACTCTCCTCTGCCTCAGCCCCTAGGCAACCCGCCTCATTGCACTGGGACTACCATGCATACCCAATGTCCACCATCACATGACCAGGCATTTCAAAGGATCACGATGGGTACATGCGGACCATAGACTAGGTCCCCGGGCGAAGCCCCCCACCCCCTTGCAGCGTGGCCCTGGGAGTCAGAACACAGGGGCACAGGGTTGGGCAGTGAGTCCCTTGGTAGGGTGGCTAACCACTGAATTCATGGATGCATAGCTGGCCTGGGGTAGTGTTGGGAACACATTGGCGTCAAGACACCCAGGTGTATGCTGGATCTCACAATCCTGTCATGATTGACTACGCACAGCATGGCCATGCAAAAACCTGCTTGGGCATCTGTCCACCCATTTACATGTAGCAACATGCACCCCTGACAGCTTGACCTGTAAGCATGCAGCAAGTGCAGGCACAAATTGCAGAGTTACAAGCATGTATGCTGTTGCCCCAGCACAAACATATGGCATGATCACACATCAACTGTGGCTTTACATGGCGTTGGATGACAGATCACATCACCGTGCCTGAGAGTTCAATGCACCAACATGATATTTACTAATATCCAAACACATCTGTCACTTTCAGATGATGAGCGTGGATGGCTTTACTTGCAAATATGCAACCTGTAGAGGTGTGCTGCATGCATGTCCCTCACATGGCCACAACATTGTAATCTTGCATCCGTACTGTCCGAGCACTTGTTGCCATTAACTCAGATTGCATGTGCACGAGTGTCCAGAGTCACCAAGAACCAACAGTGCAGATACCAACACATGTCCAATCAACAGATGTCTGCTATCTTTGAAGGCATCATGAATTAGACACATACAGCTGAATAGAAATTTGAGATACACACTTCTTTAACTAAAAAGGAGGAATGAATACAGGCTTAACTTGCCCTATGCTGAAGTGGGATTTCCCTACCTAAATAAAACTAAGGATATTCTGGGTCAGGAAGTCCAAAGCAAATGTGTGTCTTTGTCCAAAACCTATACTTGCCCTCACACCTAATTCAATTCAATGTGCAGGGATGTCATCATCAAATAAGAAGCATTGAAAGTAAAAGTTCAGAGCTTCCTCCAGCTCTTAGGTTATCCCTTCCCCAAAGTTCAAATAGTTCGCTTTACAAAAGAGGGGTTCCCTTCCCCAAACTTTCAGGTCTTCCAATATTTCCACTGTTTCAAAATAACACAATTCCTTGGGATATTTAATGCTTCTCAGCTCTCTGGGTTTGGTTGTCTGTTCACCAGTTTATGAAGTTCTAAAAATTCAGTTCATGAATTTCAGTTCACACAGGTTTCCTTGATTGAATCACAAAGTGGATTTGTCTTAGGTGGAAGTATTCGGTCGAGGCGCAGTTGCCGGATGACACAGTCCACCCATTACAGGTCAGGCAACCTATACACCTTACTTGGATCAGGTTCACTAATCTCTTGCCACAGTTTCAACTTCACAGTGGGGCTTGACTTCATATCCTTTCAAGTGCCCTTGAAGCTTCACCATCACTTGATTTGTCATCATTCTTTTAAAAAAAATGTTTTATTGACACAGCTGATTACAATCAACTTTTCAATATTATTGCAAAATGCAAGCTTACGAAAAAAATACTAAAACATAACATAGCTTACTGTTCTAAGGTTTCAATTGAATTACATTCATTTAACAAGTTCATTTTGTTAAGAAAATTAGTTATTGCATAACCCAACCTCCTATTATCAACCCTTGTGAGTCTTTGCCACAACCCATCTTCATCAGATATATGTACACTTTTGAACAAGTCTTTAAAGTAGAATATTCCGGATTCTGATAATGTTAAGCATTCCGTCATCAAGTGCTTCATTGTTTCTTTAGTTAATTTGCAGAATCAACAGATATTCTCTTCTGGTGTGATGAGTTTTCATCTAGCTCTCAGTTCATTGGTATTACATACATTTAGTCGAAATTCTATAATAACTGTTCTGTACGTTATGCTTGGGGATTGGGTCAAATATGTTTGGAGTTCTCCATATTTCCTGATGTTAAATGGATTCGCATCAATGTCTTTATTTGTAGTACAGTGCTGTCTGGTTGTTATCCAATCCATTTGCCATATCTTTTGTTTCACTTTATCTGGATTGGTCACAAGAAGCTCCACAGTTGTTACGGCTTCTTGTAAAATTGATTCTACAGATTTTTTCCATCGGTGATAAATTTATGGGAGGAAGTGTGCAAGTATTTCGCCAAGAAGAAAAGAACGTTGTCATCATTCACTTGTTTAGTAGTTTTCACTTGCCAGACCAACACAGGCTTCCCAGTACACTCTCCTGCTAGGAAACCTATTCTTTGTTTCACATTTCTTGATCAAAGCACCTGGCACCCTTTTCACCAGGGTGCTTTTGTATGTAGACTTGGTTACTATTACAGTTCTTTTGCCCCAACTATTCTTGGCTATGGGCAATGCTTGCTTATTTAACTCTTGGCAATGCTTACTGATTTCAATTCTTATAGTGTTAATTACTTTTTCATATTTTACTCTTGGCGATGCTTGCTTTCAATTCAGATATTCAAACGGTAATGTCTCTGGCACTAAACCCACCCAGTGTGTTCGGGGGCCCCCTTTACAACCAGGCAGACTCACCAGTTTTCTCACGGTCTGCTTTCCGCAGCTTTATGGAGAAACATCTCAGCTTGTGGTCATCTCACTCTGGTTCCCTGTGGCGTACGGCGTCCTCCATGGCTTCCTTGCTTCCCCAGTGGCTATCTCAGAGCTCCGGTAGACTTAAGTCGGCAGTCCTGCACCTGTGTTAGCGTTCAGGGTCTTCCCACTGACCCTGGTACCTTTACTCCATGCCGCACTGCTTTCCCAGCTCTGCCTCAGACTGCCAACAAGCCCCTTTCTCTCGCTGCACTGGATCACATGCTCTAAACCTCTCAGCGACTTGGGAAGGTGCCTTCTCATAGCAACAACGTCTGCCCTGGAACTCTGCTTCCTGCTTTTTTGTGCCTCCCTCTCAGTCTCTCAGCTGAGCCCATTATAAAGTTCCCGGCTCCATGATAATGAGCCCAACAACTAAACGCTCAAGTTTCTTCTTCCAGTCCGTCGTCTGTGGTGGCCTCCTTGTCTCAGTACCTTTTTGGTCATGTGAGTAAGAATCCCAATAGAGAGGATATATGGCCCTGATGTATCTCTTCCTCGTCCCAGTACCTGACTGGCATTTACTGGGATTTAATTTAAGTAAAGAATAGGGAAGGGACTGGCAATAACCTAGAAAGGCCTGGGTAACATTAGATTCACTAGAAAAGGGAAATGGGGATACCGTGTTTCACCCAAGGGTGCCTAATCCCCACTCCCCAAGTCTCCTCCACCCAGGTGATCCTCCCTGGCATATCCACCCCCATGGTCAGGATCCGATAGCAACAGCCTTTCCCTGGCCACCTGGGGGAAGGATATGTTGGGTAAAGAAGTGAGGATGCCCTCAGATTCCACACACATCACACATGTCTAGCATTCTCAGGAGGCTGCATGTGGATCACTGCAACACACATGCTGCATACAGAAGGCAGTACCTGCAATCACGCATCCCTGTGCACAACACACATACACTGTAGAGCAGTGCACCACATGGATACTCACCAGCAGCTTCCAGACATCCTTGCCACTCAAAGATCTGGGCATGCAGGGCTGGGTTAGACCCACTTGCTGACCCACAGATGACCAGCCCGCATGGTGCACCTCCATGGTGGCACCGGCCTCGGGGGCTGCTAACACCTTGGTGTGGCTCTGAGTCTTGAGGTCCTCCCAGTGCTTCCGCATGGTCTTCTCAGAATGGACTGCCACCCCCCTCCGCATTGATGGCAGCCCAGATGTGTGCCCAGATCTAGTGACATCCTTTGTGCCCAAGCTGCATTGCTGGGTTGAAGAGGGCATCATAATTATCTGGGACACGATCACCAGGATTCCAACTTCAGCTGTGGTGAAGTTGGCAGATCCCTGCCTCACTGCCATGGGGTTGCCACTCGGCGGTGAGGAGGATGGAGCAGACATGGCAACCCCTGAAGCAGGCGTGGGTGGGCTAACTGGGTCCTGGAAATGGGCTATGGTGGTGGAATTGAGAGGTGGGAGTCGCAAGCCAGCAGATGAGTCAGTCACAGGGCCTTACAGGCCATCCACAGGAGCATAGGCAATAGGGTGACAGCAGGCACTCCAAGGCAGTGCGGGTGGGCAGTAGGCACTTACACTCGAGGCAGCAGCAGATGGTGAGGTAGGAGGCAACACAGGATAGGAGGAGGCAAATGTAACAGCACGGCGGCAGGAGCAGGGTCATGTCGTGTGTCACATTCGAGGCAGCACATATCAGAGTAAGGGGCCTTAGCGCATAAGTTATGTGCTACGCGCAGCACGCCTATGAGGCACACGGGAATGACAGGGAAAATTAAGAGGTGCGATACGCATCTCCAGTTGTGCATGACAAGGGGAGACAGAGGATTTGCTATTGCAGACACATATTTGGGGGTATTTCGCAAGCCGCTGCCTTCACGTACCTCATACCACATATTTTGTTTTGGGGATGCTGCTACGCATCACATAATGTATTTCTTGTCTTGGACGTGCTTCTACGCATTGCATACTATATTTATTGATTTTGGGAGGCTTTCTGGGTATCACATACTGCTTTTTTTGGTTTTGGAGTGCCTTGGAGCCTTGCAGGACCACTCATCTACGTAATCCATCATGTAGCCTGTTTACTTTGGTGTGATTATTTTGGGGGTGCTTTTCACTTTGCCTGCACCATGAGTGGGACGGCTCCAAAAGGGAAAGGGAGAGGACGTGAATGGGGACGTGCTAAGGGCACTTGTGACCTAGCCCCAGGAGGAGGACGTGTTGAGCCTCAACCCACATGTGACCCTGAACCAGGACGATTACATGGTTGTAGACCTAGAGTTGGCCCAGCACCTGCAAGGAAAAACTAGATGGAGGTGCACAACTCTATATTAGATTCATCTTTAGAAATGTGCTTTTATATCATGCTAAAAGTCTAAAAACTTTTTCTGGTGCACCAGGACGGAACCCTCTACCTTGTGTTCAAACAAACAATCTATCCAAAAGGAACAAGGTATTCCTAGCGCACTCCTAGTTGGGGATCTCCCCAATCAACCGTTCAAATATGCATTCTGTTCCTTTAAACTCGCTTATTTTCATCTCTGTAGACAAAGTAAAAGTTTAATGGACTTTCCATCATTATTGAAACTATTCAAATTAGCACATAATTCATGTGAAAAAACAATGGAATAAGAATAAAAAAATTAAAACTCAAATCAGACTTGTTTTTCCTACACAGTGATAGATTTGCTGCTATGATCATGCAGCATTACTGGTTTTTATACTAACAATATTTATCTGCCATCACATCAGTCATACATCAGAATACAAAAACAGAAACATCATATTTGTATTTTCAAGTGTTGTTGCCAACGCCTTTCGTATATCTATCTATCCTTCTTCTAAAACACAATAAGGACACATTTCTGAGACGTATTAGATAATATATATATTTCTTTTGTAGAAATTACAGCAAATGTACCAGCACAAATAGGGCAGAGAGAAGACACCCTGCAGAGCAGGAAAAGGCACCACCACATGACCAGGCACAGGTGAAGGAGAAGGGGCCACAGAGGAAGAAGCACTTCACCAATGAATCCTCATGGCATATGCGCAGGAACACCATGGGGAACTCTGCCACTCTGCTGGCAGCACCCGTACTCCCATACCGGGTGGCAGGAGGTCACAGACCACATAAATGCCTGTGGTGTGGAAAGGTACACTGTTAAGGAGATCCACAAGCGGATAGATGACCTCACTCGAAGGACCAAGAAAAAACTCAGTGTGACGCTATCCTCTGCTCAGGCGACTGGAGGGGCCACCAGAGGAGGAGGAGCTGACTCCATTCAAAGAGGTTGCAAGTGGACTGATCAGCAGTGAGCAGGTGCAAGGCATGGGAGGCAGGGACGCCTATGTGGACACATCTGGTGAGTGTTATTTGTGCATTTCGTATGTGTTGACAATTTTGCATGGCATACTCATGTGTGTGTTGCGGTACAGTTGGCTGCAGGTGTCATCCATCCATGGGCACTGAATGATTGCTACAGTGTACACTTCTGTCACATGACCTGCATTCAGGGAGGAGGTTGTGCGGTTTACATGTGTGGTACATGTTGGTGTCAAGGTACACCTCACTGTCTGCTGCCTTTCACTGCGTGCCAGTACATACATGTGTGGCAATGGCATGAAACTCAGATATCATTGTGCACATTCAATGTCATGCATGCGTATTGTCTATTGGGGGAGATTATCATGACTCACATAGAGTCACAGCAATGTGTGCACAATGTCTGTCATCTATTCCCTGGACCTGGCTGCCAGTGGACATGGATGAGCAATAAGGTCTTGTCCATAGACGCTTGAGGCCGTCTTCCAGATGGGACGACATGTGGATGACCAATAATTGTTTCAGTGTAGTACATTCCACATTTGGAGCATAAATGAAGCAGTGGCCCTGCACCAGTGCCTTGGTCAGTTGTCAGCTCCATGTTGCAGTCTCCTCACACATGATTGCGAGGCATGTGATTGTGACCAACCATGTATCTTGCATGTCACTTTGTTGCACTGGTGGATGGGGAGATCATGGCAACACACAGGCCTGCATTTAAGTTTGGGTCAGCAGATGTACAGTTCACACTTCCACAGGTTGCAGCAAGAAAATGTCGTAGCGGAGTATGGGCTCACTGATGATGCACAGATCTCCATCCTTCCACTAACGTGAATTACTGCCAATCATGTCAGTGTGTATGTGTGTACTCTTGATCCCACGAAACATGCTATGTTTCACAGCCTGATTTAGCCAGCCATGATTGCACAGGTCACTGAATGCCATTCATCTGTGCTGTACAGGTCACAGTTTGCTCAGTCACAATGTGTGATGTATGTGTGTTTGGCCGTTTTTTGTCTGTATACATTGTAAGGCACATTTGCATGTTCTGCCAGGTACTCATGCCTCAGAATGTTGTTGTCTGTCTTTTTGCAGGTGATGATGCCGCAGATGAAGAGGCAGAGGAGGAAAAGGAGGCGGTCACACAACAGACCGCCAGTGGTAGCTGGGGTGTTGAGCCGTATGGGAATCCACAGGTGCTGCAGGCACTCCTTGGTAGGGTTGTCAAATCCTTAGACTCCTCATTCTCTTCAAATGCAGCTTTTGATTCAGATGTGGAGGACACACTGAGGGACAGGGAGGGTGCCCCAATGGGTACGCTGGACGAGGCAGTTGAGTCTGAGGAGGTGAGCCTGGAGGCACAGGTCCAGTCAGTGGGAAGCCCTGCATCTGCGTTGGTTACAGCTGCAATATCGCCTTTGCCTATGTCAGAATCAGCAGCAGGAGCTGATGTCCAAGGGAGGTTTGCAGACCTGCAGCCAAGGACAAGGGTTCCCCTGTGACAGGCCTGGACCCTTGCATCCCACTGCTATTGGTCCTGCAAATGTGGTGGACGTGTACATGATGGACAGTGCAGTGGGAGCAGAAGCTGGAAATGCTGGTGTCTCGGAACTCCCATTGCCGTGAGATGGAGAGCTTGAGGGCTTCAGTGCATGATGAGCTTCTGGCTACAAGGACCCACCTCCATCAGGAGATGGATGCCTTGAGGCAGACACTCTCCCAGCAGGCTGATGCATCACGAGTGAATGCACATGCGGGTAATGTGGCCACTCGGGAGGAAGTTCATCGTGACCTCTCTGCCACTGGGTTACTCATGCATGCATCTGTGTCATGAGTGGCACTAGCCAATGAAGACCAGGCTTTGGCACTGCCAGGACAGGATGCTCCACCACCACCCCTACCACCACCTGAGAAACCACCACAGGATCGCAGTCCCAGATGACCCACGCAACCTCAACCACCTGTGCCCTTATGTACATGAGCCCATGGAGTGGGTATTGTTAGGAAAGATTCTCTTTACTTCACCTTTCCTTCCATCCTTATGGAACCCCTAAACCTTTTGCTTTTATTTTTGAATCTGACCTGTACTTTTTTCAGTACAGTGAAGCCTTAAGCTTCACTGCACTGGTATTTTCTCATATGTTATGGGGAAAGTTATATGTCTTTCAGGTTATCAGTACTGGGAAACAGTGTTTCCCTTAGTCGTGTTACTACTTTTGGTTACTTTTTATCACTGCAGTGCAATGGGGAGCATTTTATTTTGCCCTAAACTAACACTTAGAGGATTTGTGGTTACTCCTACTAACTGTGGCTACTGGTCAAACATGGCTGTGCCACAAGACTTTTCACGTGTTCTTTTTCCATCTTGTTGTTTAGCCTTCTTCCTGGCCTCAAAGGCCAGGAAATCCTTATAAGGACTTGGCGGGCTACTGGAGGGCTATGTGTGTTTGCAGGCAGGATCTGGGCTGGGTCAGTCTGACTCCAATACACATACTGGTTTCTGTGTGTCTGAGTGGTATGCATGAATGTCCTCGCCAGTGGTCCTGATTGGACCACTGCTGAGGTGTGTGTGTGGGCTAGTCCTTCTATTGGCTAGTGGGAGTTTCAACTCCTACCTGGCTTTTACGATCAGAAGAGGACCCCTGTATCCATTCTTCAGAGATCCTGGAGAAACCTGAAGGAGCCAAGTATCCTGTCCAACTATGAGACCCATGAAGAAACCTGAAACCTGACTGAAGGAGGCCTGGCAACCAACTTCTGCTGCACCCCTGGTGGAGCCCTGTTTTGCTTGTGATCTTTAGTAGTCCTGCAAAGGTACTACGACCCTTGGAGTGGAGAGACCATCCATTCCCGACGTCTGCTTGGTGCCCTGCCAAAGATAGCCTTCAAAAGTGCTCAGGAACCTTCTAGTGGCTGACCAGCTGCAATGCTCCCACCTGCGATATTTTGGCATCCTAACACAAAGGGGACCCGAGATATACCGGAAAGTCCGACCACGGCTGCTGAGTCCTGTTACATTGCTGTGCGCAGTGTGCACCGTCTGAAAACTGCTTATCTGACCCAAGTGCAGTCCTGAGAGGTGTGCTGCATCAAGAGTTTTTGCATTCTTCAACCGAGAGTCCTTGCACCAGCAAAAGACACCAACTGGAGTGAAGCTCGAACCTGCAACTCCTGGAAATCGAGGACCACATATTTTCATGGGAAAAGCAATGTAGGGCACCCTTCCTTCTGTTCTACAAAGTCTGGGAAATATTCAGAGTAAAGGGGGTAAATTACTGAGCTTCCAACCTATCCGTATTCTCCCATTATAAGTCAAGGGGCTTATAATAAACCTAATTCTAACATTTTGGCTTTACCATTACTTGCCTATGCAAGACTTCTGACTGTTGGGCCTAATTTTGGGCATCCGTCTACATTGAACCCTACATTGAACCTTAACTCTAAGAACCCTTTACTGGACCCCAGAGACCCTCCTGAATTTTTTTCCTGCATCCTAAGCTCTGAAGAAAGGTATCCTGAACAATAGGGCACAAGGCCTGAGGGAACTTAGGACTGGACAATTTTAGCTAGGGATCATCTGTGTGGACCTTTTGTGTATAATACTTGTCTAACCATTCCTTTGCAGGAGTATTTGATTTGTATTATGCTTTACACCCAAGTGAATGTATATATGTATTTAGTTTAATACAACTGCCTGCTTGTAGTCATTTCATAGCTAACTAACTGTATTTGTATGCATCCTCTCTAAGTGCAATTTGTGATGCCCATTGTGTGACCTCATTGTGGAACCTTTACAAGCTCACCCCCT
This sequence comes from Ambystoma mexicanum, assembly GCF_040938575.1. Lineage (NCBI taxonomy): Eukaryota > Metazoa > Chordata > Amphibia > Caudata > Ambystomatidae > Ambystoma > Ambystoma mexicanum. The sequence continues at coordinate 332,894,661 of NC_090925.1, read as the reverse complement.
CTGAAGAACTTAGCTTAGATCGCCAGTCACTGCTACCTAAACTGGTTTGGCTACAGCTTCCCAGAGTTGTTCCTGTCACAATATAGGTTGGCCTTCTATACATCTGTCTGCCAGGCCAGAGTAAAGAAAATCAGTCTTAACAGGTATGATTTGTATGTTTTTCTGTGGACTATTTTCAGTTCACTTATGTGGACACAACCCCCCACCTCCCACTCCAGGGTGCACATATTTCTGTTGACCCATGTCGAAGATGGAGACTTTTTCATTTTTCTCTTTTCACCTGGAGGAATGTGCCATTACCCTCTTGAGGCCTTCCTGCATGGAGGACTGGATATGCAGCCGTGCACAGTGGAGTCACCTGCCGTGGTTTACTTGACTCCAACAGCCTTGCACATACAAGTACAGATTACATGTTATATTGATGTACACATGTGCAGTCTACATAAATGGCTCCTTTTGCTAGTACAATCCAATGTCCTATGCAATTACAGGTATCTTGCCTCATCGAGCACCTGCACTCCCTCAGAGGTCCACCCAGCACCCTTTTTCCACCCTAGTCCCCATACCTTCTGCCGGACACTTGCCCTCTGTTACCCAATGCAGTCACAGTGTTAGGTGGAGGTGGTGGGGAAATCACAGCACAACAGCTCTGGCAGCAGGTAAGGTTCGGCACTGTCACTCATGTTCGTGATTGTTGACGTTTGCACCCCATATTGGTGTGTAGTGACACACGTAGGGTTTGCATGGATCATGTGATTTCATGATGCTAACTGTCACTGAAGATGTGATTTGGGCAACATGCCTGTATGTGTGCATGTCCTCTTGATCATCCATGCATGTTCTATGTGTTTCTGGTTGCACTTTTTAAAAGACAGTAGACTCAGAAGTCTGTGCTGCACTTAATCCTCCTTGAGCCATTGGCAGCCTTTGACACTATCAACGACAGCATCCTCCACTCTCTGGGTGGCACGAACTCTGAATTTAGATTGTTCACCTCTTACCTTGCTGACTGTTCACTAATCTTGTTCTTACCACCCTTCTCCTCTCCCCCCTCGCCATGTCCCCAACAGGGTCACTGCAGGTGGACTGCCTATCCACCATACTCCAACTTGTGCCTGAGCCCCCTCACCACCCTTATGCGCTCACATGACCTGTCTTGCTACAACTACACTCATTACACCTGCATCCTTTCAAAGATCCCCAACACCTCGGCTGCTCCCCATCGTGAACTCACCCTGCACCGTACTGATTTTTAGACACTACCTGGCAGCTAACCACCGCCTCCTACATACTGGTGGAGGTGGAATCATGAAATGCAATAAGACAGCACTCTTCCACCAACCCACCCCCTGGCTGTGCTCCCTGGAGAAGGAGTCTCACGGCTATACCATAAGGACAGGACAGTTTCTCTGTCCTTATTTATCCTTCCGATTTTTTAAGAGCTAGGGATTGAATGGCCTGGGACGGGCATTCGTTCCATTGATCTCTCCCATGGCTATAACACAGCACATGGCGGTTCTAGAAATGTAAGCACTTTATGTAGAAGCACACCTCAGGGAGCTTATTTTTTACACAGAGACAGATAACTATGCCACTTGTTGCGCTCGTTTTAGCCACTTATGAACGAACTCAGATTATGTCCCAAATGGCCGCCTATGGCCGTCCCATTAAACACTATCACAAATGCTGAATCAATGCCGGAACTTCCTAATTGTATCAACATTGTTTAGCGGCCCCGCTGAATGAATGTGTTTATTATATATCTTCCATACACAGACTGGTTGGGCATATAGAGGAATAAATGAAACCTGCAGAATAGGACCGTCATTCATTTGGAGAATGGGATTAACAGTGTGTGATTTATGGTAGCGCAACGGGTGATGGGATGACATCACCACATCGCAGAGCACGCCATTCATAATGGCAGCCATTTTCAAGAGCCGCGAAACAGCATTTCCAATGGGACAGCGGACTAGCTGGATGTTTTAAAGTGGTGAAAAGCTCCATAAGGTGAGTTCTTTAACACACCACAAAAAAGACCTGGGACAATCTTTTATTAGTTGAGCTCCTATTCTAACTAAGGACCCTAGTGATTATTATTGGTATTCCTTACCCTGTCATAGGTTCCTTTATTGTCTGGGCAACATTGATGACTTTCTACTTCTGCATAGACATTTTGGAAAGGATAAGACTCCTAGGTGAGACTGAGTTTGCTTTTTTCGGTACCCATGATTGTGTCTTGACATCAGTATGGTGATGGAGGCATAAGTGACTCATTATGCTTTCATTTGCCAGGCACAGGGAACCTCTCCTTTTTTCTTAGGAGTGACTGAATATAAGCAACCCATTATTTTGACCTGTGGCTATACGCCGCGTGTCAAGATCATTAATCCACACCCATATTTATGAAACGACACCGGAAGGATTTTCTGGTGAGGCATAGTTTCTCTTACCTATCATTCATTTTGGCATCATCACTGTATTATATGAGTAATTACAGATATGCTGCTGCCCTTTAAGCCTGTATAGGGTTCACTTGATTGCTCTATGAGCTACTTGGTGAGAATATCCGGTAATTCGAGTCAAGATTTAAGGATCCCTTATTGGGTAAGGTTACCTTCAGTCAAATTGTGTACATTTACCTATATGTACGGAGAGGGATGGCCGATTTTCTAATTGTAGTTCCTCTTTCTTTCATAGATTCACACATTCTTCGCGCTAGAAGCATAGAAGAATTGTCAGGAAGTCGCACTCCCCGTTTCAACGTTACGATTGGAATTTTAAACACGTGAGGTGACTCATCAAGCCTACTATGCATTATCCACGATGACATCATATATACTTAATATGAATATTGTGATAATCTATTGATACATTCTCTTACACCAACTCTTACAGCAACTCTCTCTGATTAATTACAGATTTGGATAAAGATTATACCCCTGATGAAGAGAATTGTTTCTCGAAATGCGTTGGGTCCTGTTGCTTTATTTGTTCGATATTATTTAAGATTGAATACTTCATGTCTAAATTGGATGCCAAGAAGAATTTCTTTCATATTTATGGAATGAGTAATCTTATGTATATATTTCCGTTTAACCATTCTTGCATACTTTATATTGTACTGTTTAGCCTATTTAGGCGTCAGACAGTGTGAACTTTTTTTCTTTCAAGGGTATGTCCCCTCAGGTGGGCCCCCAGACATGGGTGTCTTCCCCCTAGAGGCAGGGCAGAGGCTGGGCCTCCTGGAAGCTCACTTCATAGTGGACAGAGTTGGTTGTTGTTTGCTCCAGTGAGGGCACCCTCAGCCATACTGTTCTGCCTTCGCCACAGAGCATATATGTGTAGCAGTTCAGAAGAAACGTTTTGTGGGGTGCCAACCCACCATGCCACCAAACTGGTGTTTGCACGTGGCGTGGCCTCTCCCACTTTAATTTGTGCCTGAGGCCAGTCCCTCCCCTTCCACCACCACCCTCAGTGCAGGCTGGCCTGCTGGTGCACGTGTGGTTGACCTGTCCACCCCCCAAGTGTTGGGGCTTTGCATGCTCTCTTCCTTCTGTCCCACAGAAGTCCCTGAGTGTGTTCAGGATATCCCGAGGCGGGTACAAGGCGCCCCATTCCTACACTCAGGCAGGAGCTGCTACTGTGAGTATACAACGAGTGAGCCATACACAGGTTTGTTCACATGGCTAGTACGGTGACAGTGCAAATGGGTCATTGAGTTAGTGATGTCCCTGTTGATGGCAGGCTCAGTTACGTTGATTTCCGTGGTGGATGTACAGCTAATATATGCCAGCAGACGCTGACTTCCTGGGATGCGTGCATTGGTCAAACCAAGTGCAATATGGCATATCATGGCCGCTTCAGTGACTGTGGCTACCCTCCCTTTGATGGTAGCCATGCATAGTGATGTTTGGCAAGTCAATTTTCCGTGATTACTATGGTGCTCACAGGTAAGGGTGAATCATGCTTCAGTTCAAGTAAGTGATCCTGACAAACAGTCACCACATCCACCACATCCAAGGAAGGCAGCAGGCATGGTAATTGTCCAATTCCACTTTGTAGAGGTAGTGACTTTAATCGATGTCACCGGATTCTTTGAATTCCCTGTGAATGGAATGTGTTCAGTTCACATCCTTTCACTGGGAATCATTAGGGGGCAAGTCTGGTGGCAACAGCCATGGTGAGTCCACGCCCACAGGCATATGTTTCAGTTGCTGCACTTGTAATTGTCCACAGGGGGTGGGGTCTGGGAAACTCTCTACCAGCATGAACACAGCCCATTGACTTGTTATTGGGTGGATGGCCGCTGGGAGAGTCTTAACCAAGTCTTTAGCTCACTGTTCTTTTCACAGAGAAGAAATATCCCCACATATCAGTCTTTGTCTTGCCCAGGGGAAGTCCACCACCGAAATGCTAGGCAATTCTCTTCTGAACAAGAGTAGCACAGCAACCCCATACACGTGTTTCAGCCTTGTTGGACATCGTCAGTGAGGTGAAGCTGCGCCTCTCTAAGAGCAGTGGGCAAGGGGTCCACGTCTGGAGTCCCCTGGTAACTTAGGATGAGACCCAAAGTTACTTGGCATGCAAAACAGGGGGGGGTGTCTGGGAAACTCTCTACCAGCACAAACACAGCCCATCGACTTGTTCTTGGGTGGATGGCCCCTGGGAGTCTCAACCAAGTCTTTAGCTCACTGTTCTTTTCACAGAGAAGAAATATCCCCACATATCAGTTTTTGTTCTGCCCAGGGGCAGTCCAGCACCGGAATGCTAGGCAATTCTCCTCTGAACAAGAGTACCACAGCAACCCTATACTCGTGTTTCAGCCTAGTCAGGCATCATCAGTGAGGTGAAGCTGAGCCTCTCTAAGAGCAGTGAGCAAGGGGTCCACGTCTGGAGTCCCCTGGTAAGTTAGGGTGAGACCCACAGTTACTTGGTATGCAAAACAGGGGGGGTCTGGGAAACTCTCTACCAGCATGAACACAGCCCATTCACTTGTTCTTGGGTGGATGGCCCCTGGGAGAGTCTCAACCAAGTCTTTAGCTCACTGTTCTTTTCACAGAGAAGAAATATCCCCACGTATCAGTCTTTGTGTCAGGTAAGGACAAAGGCAGTGAATATGGCAAGGGAAATGTGCACAAAATCACACAGTGAATAGCTTTGAGTCAAACAACATGCACACAGGAACCAAGACTCATGTATACTAAAACACAGGAGCGCAAACAGAGTGTGACAACAATACAAATGTATGAAAAGGGATGTGGGTTAAGCACTTAGATGCTCCTTATGATTGCAAGGAAAGTCGGCAAGCGCCTTACCCACAATTGCTATTACAGGTACTGACAGCGCTAAGACCACGTAGAGGGCAAGCAACGACAGGCTCTGTGATTTAACACTCTTGATGGTATTAAATAAGGAAACTTAAAAACAGTACTCACGAGGACGAGAAATACCACTTGAATGTCAGCAAGCCCACGAACCCTGTTGATCAAACAGGGACCCAGAAAGGCTATAACAGCAATGGAAGGATAACTAAATACATAAGACTCAAGACAAGGGGCAAGTAGGAACAGTGATTACAGAATAGTGAGGAAAATATAGGCATTCACACAGGAGCTAACTACAACAGCACACCACACCTAATAATCAATGGGAAATAAATGCAGAAGTGCAAGGGAAAACATGGAAAGTAAAGGAACAGGAGCAGGGAGAACGAAATTACAAAGGCAAACATCCCCCACCCATCCAAGTAAAAAGGCAGGAAGCTAATCTATAAAGAGGAAAGACTAAAGCATCAGGGTTTACAGCAGCAAAGGACAAAGTCAAGGAAATATAGAACACAGGCAAACTGGGCTGCACCAAAAGGGAAAGCACTGAGAAATGCTGCCTGCAAACAGAGGAAGACAGAAAGGGGATCTGGGAAGCAGAAATCAATTAAGCAGATACATTTGAAATCCAAGGATAAGGAACAGGGAATAGAAACTTGGAACTAGGCACAAGGCTAAGAACCAGGAACAAAGGACCTGCCACAAGCAGGAACACTGCATCAATGACCAGCGCTGGACTGAAGCAAACTGAGGCTTTTAAACCTGCTTAATGAGCACACGCCGCAGGTGTGCTGCTTGCTGCACCTGCAGCCACATGTGTTGCCTATCCTCCACCCAGCCTTGTCCTGCAAGGGTGGAGATGAATCTGTGGGCCAGGCATTCTGGGAAGCATAGTCATTTGATTAAAGCAGCATACTGGCTGCCAAAAACCTGGAATGGATCCGGAAGGAAAGTAACTTGGAAAATAAGGAGTTAGCGCTCTCAGTTCATCACAGCACTGTAGCATAAGGTTCGGAAGGAGAATCCAGTAGGGAATAAACCCTAAATCATGCCCCCAGGTTGTGGGAATGGGAGCGAAGGGAGCAAATTGTGACACTTTGTCCTGCCCAGGGGCAGTCCAGCACCGAAATGCAAGGCAATTCTCCTCTGAACAAGAGCCACAGCAACCCCATAGACGTGTTTCAGCCTAGTTGGGCATCATCAGTGAGGTGAAGCTGTATCTCTCTAAGAGCAGTGAGAAAGGGGTCCATGTGTGGAGTCCCCTGGTAACTTAGGGTGAGACCCAAAGTTACTTGGTATGCAAAAGAGGGGGGGGGGGTTTGGGAAACTCTCTACCAGCACGAACACAGCCCATTGACTTGCTCTTAGGTGGATAACCCCTGGGAGAGTCTCAACTAAGTCTTTAGCTCACTGTTCTTTTCACAGAGAAGAAATATCCCCACATATCAGCCTTTGTCCTGCCCAGGGGCAGTCCAGCACTGAAATGCTAGGCAATTCTCCTCTGAACAAGAGTCTTTAGTTGTATCTTGTGATGGGGCTGATGCTCTTGCACAAGTCACACACAAAAAGAGAATACAAATACACATATACTTATTCCAGCCCTGGCCACCATCACCATGTGAATGGCCATCGTGCTGCCACAGATACCAGCAAGCAGACGTAGAGGTCAGTACACTGGGAACAAACTCAATTGTTGTGTTACACAATGTTCTTGTTGGACACCCAAGTGTGGATGCTGATAAGGCCAGTTATTGCATGTCACTCGGGGGGGGGGGCACACATTGGTGGTGTGGTGGGTGGTGATGCAGTCACTGTGTGGAGTGTTTCTCATTGTGTTGTCCTGAGGTGAGCAGGTTCATCTGCATTGGGTGCAGGGGAAGGCATGGAGATGGGGGGCTGGCAAGTCATTGCTTGCAGTTGTTGCATGGCACTCAAGGGAACCCAGGATACAGTGTCATTGGGTGCAGGGTGTATTACATGCTCTGACCTTGTTTTTCCATTTCCTCTGAGGCATTCTGCTCGGGGACTTGGCTGTTGCTATGCAAGTACACAGGGCTGTGGAATGCCTGCATATACCAGGCCTCGGCAGCGTGAGCTGTTTTGAACACCTAGATCGAAGTGCATTGCTGAATGACAGCAGGAGCAGACTCTCAAGGGAAAAGAGCTGAGGTGAGATGGGCGTCTTTCTTGAACTGCACCTGCACTTTTCTCAGTCTATATGACTATTTCTATGTAGATGTATTTTATGAGCTGTGTTGTTGTTAGGGAATGGAGTAACCACTCCACCTGCTTATTGGAATAAGACACACCGAGGGTGGCCAGAGCAGGTGTTCCTGCTTACATTCTCTGCTGTGCCTTTCTACTTGTGTCCTCCTGTATGTTGTTGGGTGTCTGGGTGCACAATTGTTGTTGGTGAGCATGTGGAATGATTACAGGTTTCATTGTGTTGTGTGCTTTTGTGTAAGCGACAAGGATACTGTTGTTTGCTCTTGCTATGACTCTGTCAGTGGTTTGTGCAGTTGATTTGATGGCTATGGACACACACGCGGTTTGCCTCTCCCAGACACACATTCTCAGGGTGTTGTTATGGTCAAGGTGGATTAGCCCAGATTAATCATTGAAGGGCACCAGGGATGCGGCTTCACTGTGTGTGCTTCACAGGGACTGCTATTCATGTTGAGTATGTTTGCACAAGCTGGTTGCGTGTATCCTGTCCCTGTGCCATTTTGCCTGCCAAGGGGATGGGTTGTCCCTGTCGCTGTGGACGATGTCCCTCATGCAGCTCTACTGGTTTGTGATGTTGTGTGGCAACATTGTGCAGGACACAAGATGCCACGATGATCTTGACTACTACTGGTGGGGCAAATTGCAATACGCCACTGGAGTGGTCAAGGCAGCGGAAGCGTGACTTGAACAGCCTGAACATGTGTTCCACTACGCCCCTAGTGGCTATGTGTGCTGTGTTACATCTTACCTCAGCTGGGGTGGCATGATTGCTGAATGGCATGAGCAGGAATGGTGAAAGCGGGCAGGCACTGGCCCCTGCCAAGGTGGAAATGGTTGCTGTAAGCACTGATTGTCATGGTGTGTTATTCTGTGTGTCATGTGACTGCGTGCATGTGCGTGATAGTTGATACTCACGGATGAGCCAGGTGTTGCCAAAGATTCCCGACTCCAGGGCCCGTGTATAGTAGTGACCGGCGGTAAATGAAGCTATCTTGTGTGCTTCCGGGGAAATTGTTATTCAGATACATGATGACTCCCTTTGCATCGCAGATGACCTGTACATGTATCGAATGCCAATGCTTGCGGTTGCGGTACATGTGCTTGGTCACTAAGGGGGGCTGTAGCGCAACATGCGTGCAATCCAATGTCTCCCACTACCCATGGGAATTGTGCTATGGCATAAAACTCCTGGCACACTCTCTGCCTTGCCTGTGGCATATATATGTGCCCATGCAGATGTGATGTAAAGCAGCGCAATACCTGGTGTAGGCACTGGGATTGCGTAGCCTGCGATATGCCTCCAACATGTGTGCTGGAATGAGCCCGTAGCCAAGAAATGTAGGGTTGTCAGCACCTTCTGCAGTGGTGTAAGTGCACAAGAGCAGATGGTGGGTGATGTAAGGTCTACCTCCCACACTGTGACCAGGTCTAGGATGACATGGGGAGCGACTTTGTACCTTACATACACCTAGTCATCTGGCATCCCAAAAAGTGTTGGGTGAGGATGGAAAATATTGTCCCTCACCATCCCCCTCCTCCTTCTTTCATGAACATGTACAATTGCTGCCACCACAGCTGGATTCCTCCTGGGAGCGCATCTTTAAAATGGTGTGCATTGGTTGCTTGTATAAGTCTTTGTGCTTTGTACGTTGCCACGTGTATCATGTGGTGGTACGATCACAAGGTTTGCTTGTGCCTCTTAGCTCCGGGAAGTTGCAGTGATTGATCCATTAATTGGTTCTGTTTGCGCTTGACTGGGCGTGCAATTTTCTTTTTTTGATATTAGATTTCTATTTGTTTTTCAGCAATATAATCATCAATACAACAACTCAAAATGTTAATGCACACCGATGCAACAGCATGGACCTTTTAAAGTAACAATACAGCCATGCCCGTCCTTTACCAACTTTCCTGTGTGCTGTGAAACAGAAATTATAATAACACCTCCAGCGGCAATGACACGATACTAAGAACTCAGGTACGTATTGTAAGCTAATCAAAGAAGTAAATCCCCCAAAAGCCCCCCCCCAAACTTTAATGTAGCAGAATTATGGTTACTGCCCCAAAACAGGGGCTTTTGGTGCTGATAAGTAAACAATTTTAAAAGGCAAATTGGCAAATTAGGTTTCTCATGGCACTTAGCAGGTCTTTCTGGTGTTTCCTCATTGTTGTTCCTCTTTAGGAGTGACAGTTGCATAATTCGAGATTGTGTAAAAAAAAAATAAACGTATGTCTAGAGTTAGCTTTGTGTTCGCTGCTGTAATCATCCCAAAACTTGTGTCTGGACACTCCCCAGTTTCTCATTCCTATAAAATTCCATGAAGGGGAGCCATTTGGCCTCCACGTGTGTGTGCGTTTCCAGGAAGGTTGCTGTGAGTCTCTCCATCTCGTAAATGTCAAATGCTTTATTGAGCCAGTCTACTTTGGATGGTAGCAAATAGTGTCTCTTCTTAGCCTCGAATAGCAACAATAGAGGAGCATGCACTCTGTCTATCTTTTCGATTACATGGACCCAACCCAACAGATCCTTCGAATAAGTCTGCACCTTTGGGCAAGCCCACCATTGATGCCAGTAATCTGAGACCTGTGTGCATCCCCTCAACAAACCCGGCTGACCCCTGCATACATTTTTGAGAGCCTGAGCGCGGTCAAGTGCCAACAAAACAGGAGCCTAGAATTCAACATTTGATACTGCATTACGACTGTTGATGATCAGACCACTCTGCCAAGAAGGCAGCCAATATCAGGTGGGTCTTGATCTTTTTGGTAAGTCTGCTCTGGGGGACCCACAACCATTCTCCCACCATGACAGGGGCAAAAATAATGTTTTCACATGTGACCCATTATTTCTCTTTATTTTCCCTCAAGTGGTCCACTATTATCCTGAGCTGGGCTACTCCTTTATATCCGGGTAGCTCATCCCGCCTTCTTTCTTGGGAAGAACAAGAGATTTGTACGCAATTCGTTGTCTTTGTCCTGACCAAAGAAAGGAGAGCGGTTCCCTTTTCCTCTTTGGTAAGACCTTCCTGGGGACCGTTACTGTAAGGGCTTGTAATAGAAACAATAATCTTGGGAGCACGTTCATTTTGATTGATGTAAAGCATGCTCCCAGGATAGAGTTATTCTTGACCATGTAATGAGATTACGGGTGATGGCGTGTAGTTTGTTTCATATAGATCGCCTATCTGTTTTATGAGCGTTACACCCAGGTACCTGATGCTAGTTGTGCTAATTTGTAGACAATGTATGTTGTGTTTGGTGTGGAAGTTGTCTGTCGATAATGGTAGTGCTGTTGGTTTGTGAATGTTGATACAAAACCCTGAGTGTGGGCCATAATTATCAACTATTTGCAACAAGGTAGGGACTGAGACCTCAAGGAATGCAATGTATGCTAGGATGTCATCCGCAAACATGGCAAGTTTATGTTTACTACCACCCCTCGAAAACCTTTCACACTGGTGTTGTGGTGGATTTCCTGGGCCAGTGGTTTAATCACGAGGTACCTCTGCTTAGTAGAAAATGTGCTGATGCTACTCCATTTACAGCTACCTGGGCCGATGTATTTCTGTATAGTGCTAAAGCTCCTGTGATCCATTGCTCCCCCAGGCCCGCCTTTCTGAGAATTGCACCCAAGAATGTACATTGGACCCTATCGAATGTCTTTTCGGCATCTATTGAGATAAGGCATGGGCTTATGTCTTCCTCACTCAAGCCGGCTATTAGATCTAATGTTTTGCGGATATTATCTGAGCCCTGTCTTCTCTGGATATACCCAGTCTGATTGTTATGTATAAGCTTCGGCAAAATGCTGCCCAAGCAGTTCGCTAAGATACTCGCGTATATCTTTGCATCAACGTTAATTAAAGAAATTGGGTGCTGAGGCGCAATCCGTTTTGTTTTTCCCTTCTTTAGGTATCACTATAATTTTGTCTTGCGTAAAGGATGATGGTGCTTCTCCAGTTGCTAATATGTCATTGTATAGTTTGACCAAAAATGGGCTAAAGATTGGCCAAATGTTTTATAGAAGGCTGTGGTATAGCCGTCATGGCCAGGCACCGACCCAGCTTTGAGCTTAGTGATTGCTTGCAGAACTTCTGTCCTATTAATTGGGACATTTAATGCCTCACGGTTCTCAGGGGGGATCAATTTGAGTGGTATTTTCGCTAAATAATGAGGCTTGTGATTGTGGTCATCTTAACTTTCCGATGTGTATAGTGCAGCATAGAACTGCGCGAAGCACTGGGTAATTTCTAGTGGGGAGATTATGGGAGTTCCTGTTGAGCTCTTGATCTTCAGCACTGCTCTGTTTGCTCTTTGCTCCCTCCGTTTAACTGCTAACATAGAATGGGACTTACCTCTTTTTGTAGTATCTTTGCTTCAAGTAGCGACGCTGGGTCAAGACTTTCCCTTTTCCTAGTTCACCTAATTCTTTCGTAAGCTGTTCTATTCCTCTGACCTTCTCTTCGGGTGGATCTACTTGTTTGAGTAGCAGGACCTCCTCACTCCTAAATTCCTGCTTTAATGTGGACTCCTGTAACATACACATCCCTTTTTTGCCGCCCCTTCCGCTATCAACACTTCCCTTAAGGCTGCTTTGGCTGCTTCCCAGACTATATTACGTGCTGTTTCCCTGGTGTCATTGTTTGTGAAGTATTCCCTTATGTGTTCTTGCAGCTATGTGGGTCTCGGCTGAGGGTGTCGTTGAATACCCATCTATGGGACAATGGCATGGTGGGTCCCACGTCTAATGTGAGTACCACCATATCATGGTCCGACTATCCCACAATCGCTATGTCCATGGATATAATTTTGTATGCATGTATTGCTTCCATGAGGACATCATCGATACAGGAATATGTCCTATGCAGTGGTGGGAAAAATGTGGATGTTCTAGCTGTAGAAACAGAAGTGTTGCCACGTGTCTATTAGGTGTGCTTCTTTTAATTTGTCTATCTAACCACCTTTGTGGGGGATGTGTGCCGACTCAGAGTCCGGGCGCTGCGATCACCAATCCACCGAGGAAGCTATTATCATGTTGAAATACCCCCCACAGATGAATAGTCCTTTCCCCTCATTCCCCTGATCTGCAAAAGGAAAATTGTTGTTGGTTAGGTGCGTATACTGAAACTGGTGCGACTGTGGTGTGACCAATGGAGCCCTTTACCGCCACATATCTACCTTCCTCCTGCCCGAAAGTGTTGGTAATAGTGAGTCCCAAGGAGGCCTTGTACAGAATGCCTACTCCACCCTTCTTAACCACGTTAGAGGCCCAGACCACTCCTCCCAGTTGCCTTACTTTAGCCAGTAATTCTTCCCCTTTTTAAATTTCGTTTCCTGTACAAACAAGAGGTCCAACTTTGCTTGCTTGAACTCTCTTATCAACATTGAGCATTTCTGGGGGGAGTTAAGTCCCTTTACATTTAGTGTGCCGCATTTAATCAAAGTGCTAACTGACATCTATGTTTGAGGATGTGCTATTGACTGACCAAAATCTATGAAACCAACTGCCCAATATGTTCTTTAGGTAGTAACCACTGCCTATAATAGAACATACTGTTTGCACAGAACATGCTTTCCAGAAAGTTAACAATTTTGCCAATTTGCTTATACCATTCTCCCAAATGTTCACTGCCCTTCCCACCCCTAATTTCCTGAAAAGAAAAGAAAAAAAAAGTTCATGCTTTTTGGTGGTTCCTTCTCCCTCTGGGTGCTGAGTTTCTATGATCCTTTTGTGACAGGTGCAGTGAGTCGTTTTAACTGGTAGCACATGTGGTTTCGACAGAGCTTTCCCAGGTGCCTGCCTCTGGCCCTCTTCTTCTAATGCTAGACCATGTTTCGAGGGACGTCGAAAGAAAGCCCTTGTGTATGCGTTGCCTTCCCATAGGCTGCCCTCGGTTGGGGCGACACAAAGTTATTTGTCCCCCTGCCCGGCTAGATTATGATGTAATAAATCTTAGATACTTCCTTGATGCTCCTGTTTTTCCTCGTTTTGGAGGGTGTTTAGAGCCCATGCCTCTTTGTTCAGCACCTCTCATATTTTCGCCTAAATTGGTGCTTCTGTCCTCTCCTTGCAATCGCTCCAGTACCCCTGCTGCTTCCTCGCCAGGTGTAATTCTGTAGTCTTTTCCTCTGTTTTCGAAATTCAATGAAAAGGGGAATCCCCAGCAGTATTTTATGCCCTGGTCGCGTAGCCTTGTTGTTAACGGTGCACAATATCTCCTTTTTTGTAAAGTGATTATGGACAGGTCTTGGCAGATACTTATACTCCATCCCTCAAAGTTGTTACTATCCCGGCTTCTTGCTTTATTGATGGTCAGCTTTCTGCTTGTAGTGGTGGCATTTTGCGATCACCGATCTTGGGCCATTGGGGGGACCTCCTCCTCTATGTACTCTGTTGAACTCTATGGCTGGTGTAAAGAGGGCCTTTATGAGAGCTTGGAGTTTGTTTTCTAATAACTGCGGAGTCTCTCCCTGAGGTTCTTTTAATCCAAGTATCCTAATGTTTGTGCGCTGCTCTCAGTTTTCTAGGTCGTCCACATTTGAGGCTAGGTCTGCCTCCCGTTGCTCCAGGTCCTGAAAGCAGCCTTCGGTCTTCATTTCTGCAATTGCTGCTGACTGATGGTCATTTTCAAACGCTTCTACTCTATCTTCCAGCTTGGTTACCCTTGCCTGGACTGCTGATATCGATACTGCAATACTGGTTTTCATCGATCTAATCCCCTCGAGTAGCAGCCGAATATCTGCTTTCGTTTAGGTGTCGTTGTCTTCACCTGTTTTGGCGGCCTTGACCACCTGTGGAGGTTCCCCCATGGCTGTGGGGTCATGTCGGAGTGATTGCAACACTGTCTTTGTCCTGGGATCCAGCTCTGTCTGCAAAGTAGCGATGTTTGCTTTAGGCTCCTTTCTCCCCTAATGCAGTGCCAGGCTGAAGTAGGGCTAAAGGTTTGCTGTAAATTGTCCTTTTGTGATTTGTTTGCTGCTTTGGGATGTAGTTATGCGCCGGGTAGTCCTTTTGTTCAGAGCCGTGTTCCTGATCACTTTTTCTCGTGCTTTTCTATGGGGGTCTAGGCACTATGGCGGTTGTTTTGTTGCTACCATGCAGGGCGTTAACTTACTGATCTGTCTGGATCTCTTGGGGAAGTCTTCGTTTTCCTTTGTCATATGTGCGTTGTGCAGCTTTTCTCTGTGGTCTCCCTACAGCTAGTTCTCTTTGGTTTCAGCGCATCTTTGGAGACCACAGCCTACTCAACCTCATGGTCTCCCTAACCTGGTGGGGTTGGTGTGATTTGTAACAGAAGGAGGACCACTCACTCTGACTTCATTGGTTTGGCACATAGACTCTAGCTTTGGAGAGGTGCACCATGCGTCTCACTCTGATCTACGCTGCCCATGTGGGTGCACCACGTATCTATGCTCCTTTACTAGTCATTTCTCTGGGCTCTTGCAGTCGCGCATTAGTTTTAAGGTAGTAGTGGGGGACACGCGGGGGTGCCAATTACCTTTATTATTGCATATACTTTCTCCCGCCACCGGCTGGGTGCCTTGCCATGTTGCTGGGGGGCCGCTCCTTTCCCTTCTCACTATTTGCTTCTTCGCGTGCCGTATGGCCGCTCTGGATCACGTGACTGGGCTTTGCCCAGCAGCCGGTACTGGCGGAGGGCAGCTGCCGTCTCTCGCCAGCAGGGCCCCACCCCTCGAGGACGCTGAGCTGACATGTCGCTTTGGGGGTTGCAGGCCCCGCTGTCCTTGCCTCTCCAAGTTACGCTCACCGCTTTCCCCCCGATGCTCTCTTTTTATCCGATACGATGGTGCCCCTGGGGGCTTCACCAATGCTCCAATGCTCAAAGTCGAAACTTTCTGTGGATTTAGCCGCAACCTGCCACCTTACTACCCAGACGGCAAGGGAGGGTTACATCAGGCAGCCATCTTGCCTCCGCCACCTAGCGGTCTACAGGGAGTGCTATTTTTTAACTTGCTGCGTCCCTCAACACGCCCACGTTACTCCTCGTTCTTCCTCATTTTGCTTGGGGAATGGGGAATATGCATGTTCCGCCCCCTGTTTGTATCTTTGCGCAGGCCCTGCCCACGCTTTCCGCAGTGTGTCGGCGACATGAGTTTTGCGTGTCGCAACGTGCACTTTTTCTGCAGAGTGATTTGCGTGCCGCAACGTGCACTTTTCCTGCAGTGATGTTGCAGCACACAAAACATTCCATGAATCAGGGCCTAAATCTTATATTGTGTAGGAAAAGTGGCTAAAAATTCGGATACATCAATGGAAGAGTGGCGATACAGTGTTTCACTCATTAAGGGGGTTGTCAAAGAAGCGTTAAGAAAATCAAAGCTTCTGGCTCTTATTATGTGCCATCTGCAGCCACATGTGTCTAGCCACACCCATCATATGCTTAGGGGTAGCCTTTCTGATCTAGATACTTGCATCATGTGCCCGATGCAGCATCAGATGTATCGGTTCTCACTCCCACTCCAAAACAAGCCCCATATGATATGATATGATACGATATGGCATTTGTAACGCGCCTATACACAAGTGTTTCAAGGCGCGACGAGGCAGGGAGGGGGGACAAAGGGAGACAGACAACGATCCTACTAGGCCAGGTGTCATTCAGATCGCGCAAGTGCAAGATTAAGGGGACGGGAAAAGTGCAATGGGGAAAGGGAGGGGGGAAAGTGCAGTACACGGTTAGTAACGAACAAGATAAATAATAAGGGCCAGCTGGTGGCAAGCTGCCTTTCCTCCACTCCACCCGTTTTACAACTGTACCACCAAGACTGAAGGAAACACAGAGAAAGACAATGCTTCTTAAATGCACCATTACTCCAGTCCTTGTCCCCCCAGCATATATCTTAATGCACCCTTCCCTTTCTAATCACCCCACCCGCCATTCAGATTTCCTAAGGCACACGCCAATGACTAAAGCAACCCCTCCCACCCGCCCTTTAGCTGCACACAGCTGTGCCTGCAGCAATGTTGTGTTAATCATGCCCAAATGCAGAGGACAAACTCTGATCACTGTTGGAGTGCACGCGACTGGAATAAACATTAGCAAGTCAGCCCGTCGTGATATGGCAGTCCCACAGTCCCAGCAGGGCCCACGTTCGAATCCCCAGCAAGGGGGCAACAAAAACCAAGAACCCTTTGCTCTCCGTCCAGGGCGATATAAAGTAAGGGAACAATGTCTGGTTTTATCAAAGAGCAGAGGAATGCAGTGCCCTTTATCCTACCCACTTCTACCTCTGGATACTACTATTATATGCCGATGAAGCCCCGTGTGCTCATGTACAGCCCGCATAAGCCCCGGCCGGCGGGCACATGGAGAACCATGCCTCACTGCACATTGGTGCCACATCCAGAGCTGCAAGCAAAACAACCTGAGAAGACAAGGATAAATATTAAAACCTGACTGCACAAATAGGAGGTGTGCACAGTAAAATAAACCTAGGCCCAGCAACAAACTCATTTGCTCGATACAGCCTCGCATTTATTATTTATTTATCGGGCATTCCGCATTTGATAACCTCTCATGCTGCCCGGTGTGTGGCCTCAGAGCGCGTTATGGGGAGATTCAGGATGGAGGCTGGGGGAAAGATGAGGTGGTGGGGTGGATGGAGAGGAGGGGGACTGGCGTTTCACAGCTGGAAACGGTAGGAGCGTTCTGCACATGTGTCAGGGGTGTGCAGGCAAGGATTCCACAGGTGGACAAGCCTGTAACCGCTGAGGAGTTGCGTTTGACCATTGGCAACTTCAGGCAGACCCGCCAGCGTATTGTGATTTTATGTTAGCGCGACCTGCTGCGAAAACAGCTGTTTTACACAAAAACGTCTCTGAAAACAGCCTTTTTTAAAAAAAAAAAAAGATGCAGGGCCAGCATTCAAAATGCATTTTTGGCCCAAGTGACAAGATGTGGGAGTGCATTTTATAACTTCCACCAAAGAAAGGAGCATGGCAATCCACAAAGAATGCGTGCATCTTATATGTGCACTTCCAGGTACTCTTTTTCATCCTTTTGTGCATTTGCGCAAATTAGGCGATTCTGCACATTTAAAAGCACATCTCGAATTCACAAACAGGATGTGCTTTAAAAGCACCAAAAACTAAGGTAAATTCATCTGGCGGTTTGCTTATAGGGGGTGCGCATTGCATGACCCCCTCATGCCTTTTAAACTGCTGCTGTCTCCCTTGCATTTCTATTCCTCAACAGGGATAGAAATGTTTTTTTTGTGCTCCCGACACAGCCTGTAGAACATTAGGTTTGGGAGAACGCTCCCAAGACTAATGTATTCAAGGCTGCTGGCTAGTCATCATTTGCACTACAGCCCTGTATATGCCAGGGTCACTTTTTGGAATAAGGTAACCCGCGAATTTCCAAAAATGGGGCATCTGAAATCAGCCCATCCTCTGCTCTATTTTTATATATAGCCCATTTTTTGAGGATCTGGCTCAAAATCTATATTTAAAAAAAAAATTATAGTCATGATATGAGGAGCAAACGAAAAAGCGGGGAAGCGAGGGGTCAGATGGCGAGAGTGATGGGCAAGAAAGCAGAGGGAGACAAGTGGACCAGAGGGGCAAGCCACTGCAAGAGAGCAGAAAGGGAGTGGTGGGCTAGAGGCATGCACATTAAACCAAAATAAATAGAGCAAAACAAACACTGTTCTGTCAAGCCAGGGACATCGGGGACTCTTCCTATTAAATTGACACAAAAGGTGTAAATAATGGCAACATGGCTCTCCTGTAGGCTCACACACTGCCTCTTTCTTGCAACCTACCAATTGTACACTTCTGATCAATACATATGATTTTGTGCCTCAAAATGTGCTTTTTATGCAGTAAAATGTCCACGTCTGGTGGCATAGAAGCTGGACAGATAATGTTACAAAGGAACTAGGAAAATCTGAGAGCAAATTAACAGGTGGCCAAAGGCCGGTGGCCCCTTCCTGCTTCTCACACCACCACACCACCACTAACACTCTGCACGGCACCACCTGGCTTCATGTGCCTGCCTTTTGGCACTCTATGGCCCTTGTTGGTGTGCTTATTCTCTTTTAGATGCATTAGATGAGCGTGAGAGATAAATCAATGTACAGCTGGGCTTTATAAACATGGGATCTGCAGAGCTCTCAAGTTGTCCCTGGTTAGTCATGACAGGTGTCTGGTCCTGTTGTTATCCTTTGTGTCTTGCTACTTGCAGTTTGGTTTACCCCACTTTAAACGCAGGATTACACGCCAGAGAATGGCCAGGGCGCACGTGGGAAGCGTGGAGGACACGTTAGCGTGAATCAGTTGTTCAGTCTGTAGCATGGAGGCCCGTGTTATGTGTCTATTGTTCCCATTAGGCATAGTTGTGTTATCCTAGGAAAGAAATTCCATGGACCGGACTTTGGGAAAAGCTTGGAGCACTGGATGTAAACAGCCTTGTAGAATTGAACATTTACACCGGCTCTCCTTGTTTGGTCGTCTTTGGGAGCCACTACTTAGGCATTTGCTCTGTCAAAAGACAATGTTATATTATGTTATATGGCATTTGTATAGCGCCTACTGCCATTCGTATGGCCTTGAAGCACTGCGTGGATGAACGCCCTTTGGGAGACTGTAGTCAGAGATGTGAGAAAGGGATTTCTAAAATGCATGCCTGCATCTTTAGCCAGCAGGAAGGTAGGTGGGGAGTGGCTGGGTGCCTAACAGCAGCCCATAGTTATGGGGGTGGGGGGGAAACGGTGCCGGGCAAAATGGTGCAGGGAGCAGGAGAGTCAGAAGAGTCAGCAATGGGCAGGAGGTCATTATTTGGAGGGTTATGGACTGGTTCGGGCATGGGTGGGTCAGACCGGGCTTGATTTACACAGTGCAATGGTGACTGTGAACGTGAACACGCAGATGTCCGGTTGCACGTCGTCGTGCGCAGCCTAAACCCCTCACACCGGCTATTTGATAACTGGATGTATCCCGGCGGGAAGAAATAAGGAAAGAAGAGAACTCCACGAGACTCCTGGACAGCAAGTACTTACATGCCCGCTTCTCAAAACGCCTCTTAGCAACTAGAAAACACGCTGCGTTTAGTTATACGTTTCTACAGCTTTACAGAAAGAAAAGAAGTGTACCCGCCTCTTCTGTTTGTGCTATTTTGAATGTTCACGTGTGGGGCGGGGTTACAGTTGTGATTAGGCATGAAATATCTAAGCGGACCAAACAATTTAAATGAGACCACCTGCGAAGCCGCGTTCTCAAGTTTCTATTTCCAAGCATGAAAAAGCCATCCAATCCTGTTTTTTCTTGGATTCGTGGTACTTGTCGTTTTGACTTTTCCATTTTAAATTTGGACTACAAATCCCACAATTCCAATAAAAAAGCAGGATTGTATGGCTTTCTCGCAGACTAGCACCGCATTGTTAATGTTAATGTTAATGTTAAAGGTCATTTGTACCGCGCACTATCACCACCGGAGTGGTCCCCTGGCGCTCTGGCGGCTCTGAAAGAGGGGGGGGTGGTGGGTTAGTGGGTGGAGGCTGGAAAAGTGCAAGATTGCAGTGATGTGCTGTTGGCAGCCTCAGCCCGGTGGTTCCGTCGGCTGGGCCTGGGGTGTATGCGGCCGGTAGTCGTCGTGTGCTGATGTGCGAGTCTATGTGTTTTTTGTTTTGTTGTTGCAGTGTAGTGAAGTTCGTGCGGTTTGCTGCGCTAGAGGTTTGTGGTTGCGTTTGGTTCGGAGTTTGAGAGGTGTATGCAGAGAAGGAAATTGTTAATGGTATGCGTTAGTCATCTCTATCCTGGACTGAACCGGTTGGGCTCGTGTAATCTTACCCGACGGGATGCTTGTACACCCTGAGCCTCAGGAGGTATGTGCCCGATTTTCCATTCGAGGCCGTTTGAGGATCTAGCTGTCCCCTCCGCCCGCTCCCTTAATAACCTTGCATGCTCCTCCCCCCTTCCACATGACTGGCGCCGCTGCTAGTGTCCATACACCCGGTTGTGTGGTGATTGGTGGTATGTTGTCTGTTCCACAGCCTCGTGGGACCTAGTTGTGGCTGTAAGGGCGGTGGGGGATGGTAAGGGTTGGCTGGAGTAGTTGTATCCGTTTCTCTGGGTCTCGCGGGTGGACCCCTGTGTCCAGCGTCAGCCCTGCTGGTGCCCCGGGTACTTCTGTCGGTTCTAGCGGTTTGTCACTGTCCTTTTTTGATGATTCGTTTGTCTTATTGTTGTTTCGGTTTTAGTCTCCGGTGTTGAAGAGGTAGGTTTTTAGTAATTTTCTGAATTTAAGGTGGTCTTCGGTGTTCCTTATTAATTTTGGGATGTTGTTCCAGGTTTTCGCGGCTAGGTGGTAGAAAGCGGTGCCTCCGAGTTTCTTCTTGATGTAAGGTTTTTGTTCCAGTCGGATTTCGTTGGTTGACCTGAGTGGTCTCGTTGGCTTGTAGATTGTTATTTTTTTTGTAGGAATTCAGCTCCTTGTCCGCTGATTGCCCTGTGCGTTATGCACATTGTTTTGAAGATGATACGCTGTTTTACTGGGAGCCAGTGTAGTGTTTTTAGGGCCGGGGTGATGTGGTCTCTTCTGGATAGTTTGAGGAGTAGTCTGGCTGCAGTGTTTTGGATCCGTTGTAGCTTCTTCAGTAGGTATTCCGGTATACCGAGGTAGAGGCTGTTTGCATAGTCGATACTCGACATGATGAGGCCGACGATGGTGAGTGTTTTGTGTGTGAAGGAGAGGAAAGGTAGTATTTTTCTTGCCGTGTGGAGGAGGAAGAAGCATTTCTTGACTGTTGCGTTTATTTGCGGTTCTAAGGTTAGGGTGTTGTCCATCAGGACTCCCAGATTTTTTACTACCTTAGATGGTGATGGTATAGATCCCATTTCCGTTGGCCACGGGATGGCGGTTTCCTTCTCTTGGTCTTTGGATATGATCATGATTTCTGTTTTTCCTGGGTTGATTTTCAGGTTGTTGGCATTCATCCAGTTGAAGACTTCTTTTAGACAGTCGGTTAGGTTTGAATGATCGGCTTGGGTGTCTTCGATCTTGTAGATGATTTGAGTGTCGTCTGCATAGTTGTAGCATTTGATGTTGCGTTTCTTGAAGATTCTGATTACAGGGGTTTGGTAGATGTTGAAGTACAATGGAGATAGTGAGGATCCTTGTGGTACTCCACAGTCGTTGACTCGTGGGGTGGATTTGAAGGGTTTGATCCAGACGGTTTCAGTTCTGTCTGCTAGGAATGATTTAGTCCAGTGTAGCGCTGTGTCTGTTATGCCTATGTCTTCTAGTCTTTTGGTTAGGGTGTCATGGCTAACTGTGTCGAAGGCTGCTGAGAGGTCGAGCAGGATAAGGGCAGATGTTGTGTTGGAGTCTGCGTTTGTTTTTAGGTCATCCCAGATGGATAGTAGTGCTGTTTCTGTACCTCTTGTGGGTCTGTAGCCGACTTGAGCTTGGTCTAGCAGGTGGTGTTCTTCAACGTATTCTTGGGTTAGTTTGTATACGTAGGTTTCGAGGAGTTTGGCTGGGTAGGGGATGTTGGAGATTGGTCTGTAGTTGGAGAGGTCATCTACGTCCCCGCTTGTGTTTTTCAGAAGAGGTTTGATGTAAGCCGATTTGAAGATCCTTGGTACTGTCCCTGTTGCCAGTGATAGATTTAGAAGGTTTCTGAAGTATTCTGCTGGTGTTCCTTGTCCGAGGATGGATTTGTAGATGTCCGGGGGCAGGGATCCATCGGTGAGCCCGCTTTCTTGCTGTGTTTTATTAGCATTGCGAATGCCTCTGCTGATATTTGAGGGTAGTTATTGAGTTTGTGCTGCGGTTCTGATTTGGGTTCGTTTGGTTGTAAGTCGCTGCTGGTTGGTCTCTGTTGGATGGTTTGTCGGATGTCATTGATCTTCTTTTTGAAGTGGTCTGCAAGGTTGTTGCATAGTTTCTCCGAGGGGGTTGGGGTGTTGTCACATCCTGGTGGGTTTCTCATTTCTTTAATGATACGGAACATTTCTTTTTGTGTGTTGGTGGCATTTGTGATTCTGTCATCATAATGCTTTCTCTTTGCCTTTTGAATTTCCTTCTTGTATGCGCGAATGTGCTTCTGGAACATTGTTTTTTTTGTCTGGATTGTAATCTTTCCTCCATTCCGTTTCCATCTTTTTGTTTTTCTTTTTCATGGTGCTTAGTAGTGGGGTAAACCATTTTGCCATTGCTCTTTTTTTTGATGGTGTGAATGGTTTTTCTGGGGCCATCTTGTCGATTGTATCTGCAATCCATTTGTGTAGTATCTCCGCTTTCCCGTCTAGGTCAGCTAGGTCTAGTTCTGTTGTTGAGGGCTTGGTTAACTCTAGTTGTTCGAATAGGTTGCCTTTTTTGACGTCTTTCCAGTTTCTTTTTGTGGTGGCTGTGAGTTTGGGAGGTTGGATGTAGACTTGAGTAGGCAGAGTGATTACGAATGGGATGATGAGATGGTCACTCCACAGTATTTGTATCGGCGGTGCCATGGTGATGAGTTTTTCCTCTGCGAATATTGCGTCCAAGGTGTGTCCTGCCGAGTGAGTTGCCCCTTTTACTAGTTGTCGTAGTTTCATGGTGGCGAGTTGTTCAGTCAGTGAGTTTTGGGAGTTGGCATGACTGTCTTCGAACCAGATGTTGAAATCCCCCAGTATGATTAGGTGTTCGTGGTTGATGGCTATGTTGGTTATGGCTTCTATGAAGTTGTCGACGAAGGATGCATCATAGGTTGGGGGTCTGTACACCAGGATGAATGTTATGTTGGTTTTTGGGCTAGTTGTTAGGTGTATGATCATGGACTCGCAGTTGGGGATGTTGAGTGGTTCGTCTGTTCTTATTGTTAGCTGCTCTTTAAATGCTATTGCGATGCCTCCTCCTTTTCTGTTTTTCCTGTTTATTTGAAGGCATTTAAAGTTTGCTGGGAGGCAGCTTTGGAGTGTGATTTTGTAGTTGTCGTCCAGCCAAGTTTCTGTGATGAAGAGGATGTCGATGCCGTTGTCGTCGAGTAGGTCGAAGATCTCTGTAGAGTGTTTTGACATGGATCTTGCATTTATTAGATTGCAGTGGAGTTTAGAGGTGTAGCTTGGTTTGCCTTTTTTTGTTAGGGTCGTTTTCTGATCTTGTTCAGGAGCAGGTTTCGGGTTGTCAGTGTTCTCAAGTAGTACTTCTAGGTTTAGCCTGGGGTTTTTGTTTTCATCTGGTTCGTCTTCCAGGGGACATGGTTGTGGGTTGGGAGTTCTTCTTGCTTTGGTGATGTATGGTGTTATCGCTTCAGTTGTGCGCATGTTGTATCTGGTGGAGTTTGTCATTCTTCGTGATGTTGGTAGGTTGTTCAGTGTAGATGGTTTTGGCGTCGCGTTGTTTCGATCTGGTGAGTAGGTCTCAGTGAGGTATGGAGTTAGGTAAAGGGATTTGTCTCTTCTTTCAGTGTTGGTCCGATCTTTGAACCTGTCTGTGGGGGTGTGTTCTGTTGTTGCGGTTCTTAGTTGAAGTTTCGGGGTGTTTGTTCTTTCTTCTCTTCTTTCCCTCTGGGTGGGTCGTTTGCGGCATTGTACGATTCTGAGTTGTTTAAGTTTAGTTGTTGTCTTGGTCGGGGTGTAAGGGTGGAGTTAAGGGTTGTATAGTTATGTAGTTGGGTTCTAACAGTGGCTCTCTTTAGTCTCCGTCTCCCTTAGCGACAATGCAGATTTGGGCACGGCGGCCCTGCTAGGTTTGAGACACCTGTATAGTGTGGGAGTGGCCTATCAGTGCAGTTTGGAGAACAGACAATGCACTTTGGGCACGGCGGCCCAGCTAAATTTGAGGCAACTGTATAGAGGGAGAGGGGCCTATCAATGCAGTTTGGGGGACAGACAATGTAATTTGGGCGCGGTGGCCCTGCTAAGTTTGAGACACCTGTATAGTGGGAGAAAAGCCTATCAGTGTAGTCTGGAGAACAGACAATGCAATTTGGGCACGGCGGCCCTGCTAGGTTTGAGACACCTGTGTAGTGTGGGGTGGCCTATCAGTGCAGTTTGGAGAACAGAAAAATACACTTTGGGCACGGCCGCCCTGCTAAGTTTGAGACATCTGTACGGTGTGGGAGAGGCCTATCAGTGCAGTTTGGAGAACAGACAATACACTTTGGGCACGGCGGCCCAGCTAAATTTGAGACAACTGTATAGAGGGAGAGAGGCCTATCAATGCAGTTTGGAGAACAAACAATGGAATTTGGGCACGGTGGCCCTGCCAAGTTTGCGACACCTGTATAGTGGGAGAAAAGCCTATCAGTGCAGTTTGGAGAACAGACAATACACTTTGGGCACGGCGGCCCTGCTAAGTTTGAGACACCTGTATAGTGGGAGAAAAAGCCTATCAATGCAGTTTGGAGAACAGACAATACACTTTGGGCGCGGCGGCCCTGCTAAGTTTGAGACACCTGTATAGTGGGAGAAAAGCCTATCAATGCAGTTTGGAGAACAGACAATACACTTTGGGCGCGGCGGCCCTGCTAAGTTTGAGACACCTGTATAGTGGGAGAAAAGCCTATCAATGCAGTTTGGAGAACAGACAATACACTTTGGGCGCGGCGGCCCTGCTAAGTTTGAGACACCTGTATAGTGGGAGAAAAGCCTATCAATGCAGTTTGGAGAACAGACAATACACTTTGGGCGCGGCGGCCCTGCTAAGTTTGAGACACCTGTATAGTGGGAGAATAATAACAGCTCTCCTTCACACCACTGCCCTTTCTCTTTACAGGCGGGAGTAGTTCAGCCAGTGGCGGGTTTTAATTTGCTTCCGGGTACTTGCACACTTTCTTTTACTAGATTCCAAGGAATGTCCAGCGGATGAAAGGAAGTGTAGAGGCACTGAATGACCTAAACACCTGCAATTTCTGTACAGCAAAAAAAGGCAACTGGGACACCGCGCGCAGGGGAACACCGTCGTTCTTGTCACAGATGGCACAATGATGATTGCAAGTCTCAGAGGCGACACGAGGGTGTTTATGAAATAAATCACCTGCTCCCTGGCCCAGGCACCCCTCATCTCTGGTGAGTAGATGGCGGCTGCTTGTGCCTCAGTATGCTGACAGCTAACTCAGCCCCCATCATGACCTGAATGCAGATTGCCTCATCTGCCTGAACTCCACCATGGACTTCCCAACTGCCCCTGCTCCAGCCAATGCTCAGTGTTCTACAGCGATGGACATGATGCTCGGTCAGTCTCCTCCTTCCACGCTCTTCTTTTGCTCTCCCTCGCCTCACCTCTCACTACATTCTCTTCTCCGACTCCACCCTTTCACGTTGCTACTCTTCCCTTCTTCATACTACTACCACCTCTACACCACTACCTCCTCCAATACACCACAACTCCCTCCTCCACACTCCTACTCCCTCCTCCACATTTCTACTCCCTCCTCCACACTACTCCCTCCTCCACACTCCTACTCCCTCCTCCACACTCCTACTCCTTCTTCCACACTCTTACTCCCTCCTCCACACTACTCCCTCATCCACACTACTCACTAATCTACACTACTACCTCATCCACACTCCTGCTCCCTCCTCCACAACACTACCTCCTCCAATACGCCATTACTCCCTCCTCCACACTCCTACTCCCTCCTCCACACTCCTTCTCCTTCCTCCACACTCCTACTCCCTCCTCCACACTACTCCCTCATCCACACTACTCACTAATCCACACCACTCCCTCATCCACACTCCTACTCCCTCCTCCACACCACTACTCTCTCCTCAACAGCACTACTCTCTCCTCCAGACTACTCCCTCCTCCACACTACTCCCTCCTCCACACTCCTACTCCCTCCTCCACACTTCTACTCCCTCCTCCACACTTTTACTCCCTCCCCCTCCTCCACACTTCTCCTCCCTCCCCTCCTCCACACTCCTCCTCCCTCCTCCTCCTCCACACTCCTACTCCCTCCCCTCCTCCACACTCCTAATACCTCCCCTCCTCCACACTCCTACTCCCTCCCCCTCCTCCACACTCCTACTCCCTCCTCCACACTACTACTCCCTCATCCACACTACTACTCCTGCCTCCACACTACTACTCCCTCCTCCATACTCCTACTCCCTCCTCCACACCACTACTCTCTCCTGCAAACTCCTACTCCCTCCTCCACACTTCTACTCCCTCCTCCACACTTTTACTCCCTCCCCCTCCTCCACACTCCTACTCCCTCCCATCCTCCACACTCCTCCTCCCTCCTCCTCCTCCACACTCCTACTCCCTCCCCTCCTCCACACTCCTACTACCTCCCCTCCTCCACACTCCTACTCCCTCCCCCTCCTCCACACTCCTACTCCCTCCTCCACACTACTACTCCCTTATCCACACTACTACTCCTGCCTCCACACTACTACTCCCTCCTCCATACTCCTACTCCCTCCTCCACACCACTACTCTCTCCTGCAAACTCCTACTCCCTCCTCCACACTTCTACTCCCTCCTCCACACTTTTACTCCCTCCCCCTCCTCCACACTCCTACTCCCTCCCCTCCTCCACACTCCTACTCCCTCCCCTCCTCCACACTCCTACTCCCTCCCCCTCCTCCACACTCCTACTCCCTCCCCCTCCTTCACACTCCTACTACCTCCCCTCCTCCACACTCCTACTACCTCCCCTCCTCCACACTCCTACTCCCTCATCCACATTACTACTCTATCCTCTATACTTCTACTCTCTCCTCCACATCCTACTCCCTCCTCCACATTATTACTCTCTCTGCCACACTCCTACTCCCTCCTCCACACTTCTACTCCTTTCTCTACAATACTACCCACAACACCTATTTTCACTCCTCCTACCTCTTATTCGGCTGCCCTCCTTCCACCCAGACACACACACTCCACATACACTCATTACACTCTCTCGCCAATCACACTCGCCACACCATCAGACACGCTCACACCGCAGTACCTCCTGCGCTCACTAACCAATACCTCCACTTCCCCAGCAATTGTCTACACACTCAGCTGCTCCTTCCTTCTTCCTGATGGTCTCGTGGCCTGACACCTCCTCCTCTCGCCTCAACTGAAAAACCCACACCTTCCTGCTTCCTGTCTTTCCTTTTATGCCCCCAATCGTCCTGCCACTGGTTTACTTTAGCTGTCCAATCTATCCCTGTGTTTGCCACCCGGGGGTGTGGCACAATCAGAAGGTCTGTTCAATAGTGGGCAAAGCCCTGCCCCTTTTTGCAACGCGGGCCCATCGCAGAATACTGATGGCAGCACGAAGCATTCAGTGTCCATGTTGGGTTAGGGGACTTGGTCCCGGAGACCGGCCCGTGTAAGTGCAGTCTGTTCGGTGGTCAAGGCCCTGTTATAATATCCCTGGTGGTCTAGGGCAGGAATCTGCGGTGGTGGACCTGTCCAGTTGCATTGCCTCTGACGCCGGTGAGCCTTGCGCGGCATCACTTGCTGCTATGTAGCTGCAGCACTACCGGGTTCTTCTCACCATTTCTCAGGTTCCAGACACCGGCAGCGGTGGACACTGTAGGGTGACCCCTGTTTAGTTGGGACCAGGCCTCTGACAACAGCTTAAGGACCGCCTGTGGCCCTGGGTGGGTTTTCCTCCTTGGTGATGCTTGCTTTTGTTCATATCAGGCACATTGACTCTACGAGAAAAAAGAGCGCAGTGAGCATTTTGTACTGGGGGCATGGTGCCAGCCAAATGCATAGCAACATACTGGCGTGGAAGGAATAGGAGGTGTGACCCTCTCACCTGCCACCGCGCTCCTTAGGGGTAAGGGCGGGCTCCTACCCTCAGTAGAGAGGGGCTCCCATCTCCTCCTGTCAGGGCCAGGGCACTGCCCATGTCGCACTGTGCGGCAATAAAACAACTACAACACAACTGTCAACTAGGAAAATCCAAGAGAGGTTTTAATAAATATTTTAGAAGACAAAAGCAGGAAGGGAGTACTTTATTTTGGCTTACATCATTTACAAGTAAAACTTTCAACACAAATATAAACATAATTAAAACAGATTAAAACCAGGTAATATTAAAATGATATTTCTTTAAATATGCTAAGTGCTCCTTGATACATTCTTAGTAATAAAACTAGATAAAAAAATCCTTTCCAATCGTTTCAAGGAGTCAATAATGTCCTTGCATAAACCAGTTACAAAATGTGCATCAGTGCATGACAATACAAAAACCATTGCCTCTGAAACCGATCTAATATTATTACATATAAAATGCATTCTCAACCACTGCCTTCTTAAATCTAATATTTTCAAATGATCAAAAAGGAGGTAGATCCTCGATAGCACGGCTACCGCAGATACAATACTTTAGTCTTGAATTGCCACAACATCCTGCGCCTTAATGGTAAAACATTTCATCTTACCTTAGCCAGGATACGCCTTTGAGTAGGTAACTGAATCGAGCTCATAGTGTGTTCCGCCTGCCACCATTAAATGTCTCACTGAGCATACATCTATCATGCTCTTCATGACTTGCTCAAATTCTAGCTTTCTTGCTTTTGTTTTCAGCTGTCGATTAGTGATCGCGTCTCCCCTGAGTTGTTTGGTAGCTATGCCCCACTTTCTGCATAATGAGGAGCATTTCTTATGCCAAGGATAAATGTCATAAGAGGCATTTATAGCAAATGTTTCCATTACTAATATTCAGATTTTCCAAGGGGCTTGAATGTAATTTCCGAAAAGATTCCAGAAATCTAAATTCGGCCCATACCCCGATATTCAATACCCCAGATTCAAGGCTTAGGGCTAGACCGGGGGCACTCAGGCCCAAGCCCATGAGCTCCCTCAAATAGATACGTAAAATGTGATCCAGGACTGAGCAATTCACGCTGCCCCAGATTTCACTGCTATACAAAACAGACGTGTCTACCTTGGCTTCAAGAGCCTGAATGATTTATGAAGGCGGTAACCACAATACTTATAATAATTAACATCTCATCAAGCTGCCCAGGCCTGAGCCTATCCGATTTCTAAGTGACTTTAGGTGCACTGACCATGTGCAGTTACTTGCAAAGAGCACCCCTAAGTAGCAATATGAGTCAGCTACATTGATACTGGTGTTGTTTTTTGACTGTTGTAATGGAATGTAGTTGGGGCAGCCTGAATTCCTGGTCCAGAGACTCCAGATCCTCAAAACCTTGGCAGCTGGGCAGGCGCTAGGTGCACCCAAACTTGCTCACTCCGTCCTGCTGCTTGGCAAGCTTCATTGGCTCCCGCTTAGGAGCCGGATCCCTTTCAAGGTATTGTGCGCCGCGCCTTTCATTCTGTAGGTCCTGCTTTCCTCCAGTCTAAACTTAAGGCTTACGTGCCTACTCGTAGTCTTCGTTCAGCTGGTAAACATCTCTTAAAAATTCAGAGCTTCCACAAGGTGGGGTCTGGGGGACGTTCCTTCTCTGTCCTGGTGCCTACGCTATGGAACTCTCTTCCTCAGACCTTGTGCGAGGTCTCAGATCACCTCTGTTTTCGGAAAGCACTGAAGACTTTCTTGTTTAGGGCTTAACTTTCCTGCCTCTTTTGGTCTCCTGCCAGCGCCTAGATGCCCTCGAGCCTTGGTGTTTTGTGCTCTACAAATTTAAATATATACATACATACCAGATATATTTCCTTTTATTGTAGCCCAAAACACTTTTTTTTTCTTTTATTTAAATTCAGGCTTAAACCATTGGCTTCAAAGTATCCGACTGCTATATCCTAGAACCTTTGGTGTAAAATCAAATAAAATGGCACCATCGGCATAGAGTAGGTTGGGAGACATAACTCAGTTCAAGAGTGGCGGAGACAACCCTATCTGCAGCGAGTCCGACATACAATCCAGAAGAAAAAATAATAGAAAGCAATGGGGCCAATGGACAGCCCTGGCAAACACCTTTATTAGTGGCAAACTCTTTGGTAGCCCCACGTCTAGAGTGCCCAATGACAGAGGCACTAGTATTAGAATAAAGACAGATACTTATCTGCAAAAGAGAGTTTGCTCGACAGAAGAGATCGATCCAGGCAGTGGAAGGCCTTGACTTAATCTAACAACCCTGCATATACTACACCCCCTCTTAACCTCACATATTTGTCCATAATAGTTGCAAGAACAAATACCTGATCAATTGCTGTAAAGCTTTTTCTAAAGCCTGCTTGATAAGAGTGTCATATATCATTTCCACCATTCACAACCCAAGCCTGGCCACCAGGCAACTGGCAACTATCTTGGAGGCATTATCCAGTAACGATATATGGCGGTAGCAATGGGGGTCTGCATATGAGCCCTTCTTTCTTAAAGATGGTTTTTGGGTTTGATGAGGCTCTTATCCCAAGAAGACAGGAGAGTCAGAGAAGAGGCAAAACCATTGAACACTTTCAGCAAAACTGGAGCCCACCACCCCAGGAACCACTTATAGATTTCTGGCCTGACGGCATTCGGGCCCGGGGCCTTACCTTGCTTAGGAACATTGATGGCACGCAGGACCTCCTGAATTGAGAAGATCGCTCAGGTACTGGGGTTCATTGTCACGCTCGTGAAGAACAGGGCAATCCGTCAGCATTGAACAGAATGACCCTGTAGTGCCACACCCACTCTGAAGGCAGTATTGGGCTAACAGCCTCCTGTGCACCATCAAGAAAACCACAAGCAACGAGATTCCAAAAACCCTTGATATTCTTGTTCCTTATTGCCTCTTCCAGCCGCTCCCACTGCAGCTCGATACATCATTTTTTCTTTGCCTTCAAGAGTTTCTTGACCTCAAAATCTGACACCCTCTCAAAAGAATAACAGTCCACCAGACAATAGTTGATCAAGGAAGCTATGGTGCCTGAACTATAGGTACGTTTCGTGGGA
This sequence comes from Ambystoma mexicanum, assembly GCF_040938575.1. Classification (NCBI taxonomy): domain Eukaryota; kingdom Metazoa; phylum Chordata; class Amphibia; order Caudata; family Ambystomatidae; genus Ambystoma; species Ambystoma mexicanum. Next base: position 332,863,306 of record NC_090925.1, on the reverse strand, counting down.
TCGTTGCCAGAAAACCTCCCATTGACTTCTACAAAGCAGTTATGATGCACAAAGGAGTCAAGTAAAGCCCCACGCATGTCCCCAATGGGTATATACTTATTTCTCTTCGGCTTTTTTTCCAAAGAGTCCTACTTTATCCCAATCAGGATCACCTTCTTGGGGACCCCGCAATTTGAAGTCTCCCATAATAATTGCGCTAAAATCACTAGCAGTAGTAAACAAGGCCGCTAACCACCCATTCGATGCTATATTTTTTTAATCCTCCTTTGGATGCAAATAGATATAACCATTAAAAAGCTTGTGATCAGCCTTACTGCTGGGGGAAGTGGAGATTACTAAAGCTTGATCACAGGGGCTGGAAATATATGGACGGTTGCAAGGCCCTTTCGTGTTCTGCCAAGCCCATCCTGAGTGGCCGCACATGTAATTACTCAATACTCCGGGAACAGACTGACGAGTTGAGAATTATCCGTAAACCAGGTCTCTTGCAGGTATAGTATATCATATTTATTTTGCCAATTTAGCCAATCTGTACCACCCAGGGTATTGCGTACACCAGCCACTTTCAATGAAGCACTTTCACTAAAGCAACTAGACACTCCAGCTTTGGCGCCATAAAACATTTTTTACACCAGGCTTGACTGAAATACTACAGCTCAAATCAGGTTTGGTTATACCTAAAGCGATTTTATAGGAGAACCTTGCTGAGCGTAAGCATAGACCTTCTCCTGCGTGTGTTTTGATACATTAAAATTTAAAGGAGATAGCTGGGCCAATCTCTGTTCTAACTCATCTCTAGTCAAATTGATAATTAAGCAATTGGGGTCTAAAATTGATGAGGAAAATAATTTTTGCTACTTCATGCTAAGATCAGGCTCAGCCAAATCATAAGGGATGAGCCATGTGTCATGTAGATGACATAGAATGGACTGTACATCCTCATGGACATCAATCCCTTTGAATGACAGGGCCTCCCTGCAATTTAAATTACAAGAGCGAAAAAAGTAATTAGAAAAACAAAAAGAAACATTGCAGGCCTTACAATACATACAATCGGAAAGAATACTAACACTTGGAAACAATTTAAAAGATATATCATTAACTCCCAGTACATCAGGCAGGGCTTTGACTAGAGTTCTTTTATATGAGTTCCTTTTTCCATGCGTGAGACCCTTGAAGCACAAAATTAAATTATTTTCCCTCCATCAAGCCAAGAGATCTTCACTCAAAGCAGTTTCTCTTATATCAGATTTACCCGGGGCTTTTATTGAATAGCAGCACCTACATTCACAAGCAGCGGCAAAGAGTTTGTGAATGCCGCTGGGCGACAATTTCCAAGATCTTTACCCCAACCAGTATGAGGGAGAGAATCGGTATTGCCGTCAAAGACTGGGTTCGATTACGCAATAATGGTGCACCAGTAGAGCGGCGAAAGCAGCATCTCCTGTGCCGCCTGACCCTAGGAGATTGTCCAGGCAGCCTCTCTGAGATATTTATTTATTTATTTATCATTTGTAGCGCGCACCAAACCCGTAGGTATCTGGGCGCTGGAGAGCAGGTAATACACATTACAGGGTTTCTCATAAATCATATTACACATATTTACAGACATAAGATATTTACATATACATTTTTCCATAGTACATGATCAGTATTATTTGCATGTGCAACCTTATTAACATAATATTAAGCAAATGAGATAGAGCAGATATATTCACATGAGCATGTTGTGTAGGATGACATTGTGATCATTAAGGCATTGGAGGTGCGTAACCAGGTTTTAAGTTTTCTGCGGACTGAGGTGTGGGACGGGTCAGATCTAATGTCTGGAGGTAGGGTGTTCCAGCCTTTGGCTGCCACAACTGGGAGTACCCCGGCCTTTGTTATTTTGAATTTCGGGACAGAGAGAAGGAAGGCTGAAGCGGAGTGGGGGTGGTCTTGATGTTTTAGGTTGGAGTTAACAGGTTGGTAAGATATTTTGTAGCTATGTTAATGAGGAATTTGTGGGTGGTTGCCATTGTTTTGAATTTGATCTGGTCTTGATTTTGGAAGTGGGCACTGGGGAGCTGCTCATCTGCGTATCCTGTCCTTGGGATAAGAGCTGGATGTTCTTAATTGCTATCTTATGGGCCGCGATTTTAGCCATGAAGCCATTGTGGATTTCTTGGCACCAGGCAGAGTCTTTTATAGGGCCTTGATTGTTCAGAGAAGGGTCTTGGAAATCTGCCAGGACTTTGAAAAGTTTGCTGACATTAGAACAGGCGCTGGCAATCTTTTTGTTGTAATATGAAGGTTTGGATTGAACAATTGCGGATTTAAAATCCTTCACTGCTAGAGTGATCTTGTTAGGTTTTTGGGGCCAGGCTCTTTCTTGGGCTCTCTTAATCTGTCAGGCAGAGATAGTGGGCCTCATTACAAGTCAGCCGGTCCGGAAACAACGGTGGCAGTAAATCCACCGCCACTGTTGTTTCCGGACGGGCTGATTCCGAGTCCTGCAGGCGGGAGGCGTCACTCCCGCCAGGTCTGACCTGGCGGAAATAACACCACACACCTGCAGGCTGACATGTAAACACTGGCTCCGTCATAGACGGAACCAGTGTTTCCATGGTCCCCATCCCCATTCAGTCCTATCAGACTCCATGGGAATGGGGATTTACAGAATTCGGCCTCCAGAATTACCGGGTCACCGGGGTTGTAATGCCCCGGTGATTCCGGCAATCACGGAGGCGGAGTGGTATTACCGGTCCGGCGGCAACCTTCCGGTATTTCCGGCACGGCTACCGCCGGACTCATAATGAGGCCCAATGTCATCAGAGAACCAGGTGTTCTGATGTGCCTCTGACTTTATGAGTCTAAGGGCCTCATTACACGGACGGCGGTAAGGGTTAACGGTCACCGTTAATGGCAACGGTGACCGTTAACCCTTACCGCCGTACTACGAGGTCCCTTAGCGGGTTGGTGCTCTAACGCCTGCTTTTTGCAGGCGTTAAAAACCAACCCGCTAAGGGACCTCGGAGCTAATTACGGCACCGCAAAATTGCGGTGCCGTAATTAGCGCCTTCCCCATTCCCATAGAGCCCTATGGGGCAGAAATGGGAATGGGGAAGGGCAATGGCGGAAGGGGGATTTACCGCCCCACCGACCTTGGAATGGGGCGGTAAATCCCCTTACCGCCAAGGCGGTGCCGGTAATTTACCGGCATGGTCCAGGGTGCTTATAGCACCCTGGATCACCGCCTTCCGTGTAATGAGGCCCTAAGTTTCAGTGGGGCCAGATCTGACATGACTTCTTTTATGGAGGTGGAGATATGTAGCGCAATGGCTGAGGATTCGGAGAAGGAAGAAAGGGGTTTCAGCCTGGATGTTAGGTGTGCTGAAAAATTGGTGGCATTAACATTTTTTAAATTACGAGCCAATTTTTGGATACAGGGTACTGTGTTCATTTTTGCTGGGGGGGAGGTAGAGTTATAGTGGCCTGGATCAGGAAATGGTCTGACCAAACACAGGGTGATACCTGCAGTTGGGAGATGGATAGGTTTTGGGATAACAGCCAGTCGAGGATATGACCACCTTTATGTGTGGGCAGCTCCACCCATTGTCTGAGTCCAATGGCTGTCAAGGAATCAGTAAGCGAACAGCCGAGTTTGTCCGAGAGGTCATTGGCCCAGCGATGAAAATCGCCCATATTAATCGGTGGGAGTTTAGATTTGGTGATAAGTGCCAAGAGCTCAGAGAGCTGTTCTTTGAAGTGCGGCATGTCCCCAGGGGGTCTATAGAGGGTCAGTACATTCAAAGTTGTGCTAGCTGAGGTTTTCATCTTTATCCATAAGGATTCACACTCGTCAGCGCTGGTATGGGGGGTGGGCGCTTACATAAGAGCGCTAACGTCCTCCTTTACCGCTGGTACGGTCAGCGCGGAAGCTTTCATAGTTAGCAGGTGTAGATAGAGTAACACTACTGGGTACAGCTGGATTGAGCCATGTTTCAGTAATCCCAAGTAGGTCCGGGCCGTGCTCGAGCAGGCGGTCAGCCACCTCTACTCCATGTTTCAGTAGGGATCTTGAATTTAGTAGGGAGAGAGCGAGAACCAACATAGGTGAAATATTTTTAATACGCGAGTTTAGCACATCAGAGTTGTTATTAAGGTGGTTGGCCTCAACCTCCTGTAACGGCGTGGGTCCTTTGGTACAGGCTGAGGGGGCTTTGGGACACATAATGCAAAGAGGGATAGCCAGGCAGATCGGAGCAAACATTGATTTGGTTTGGTCAGGGCAAAGGGATCTGCTGGAAGTCAAGAGCTGGTATCAACATGCTGCATGTGAGCTTCTTAGTAACATCCCCAACTGCAGAACAATAATGCACACCGACAAGGAATGGATTGGAAGTAAACGTGCAACTTTAATCAAGCGGCTTATCCTTTCTCTTGCATAGCGGAAACTGAAAGTCCTCTCTCTCTGTCCCCCACATGTTTCCTCACACGTGGTCTGTCTGCCAGAACAACTAGACCGGGTACACAGGACCCTGCAACCTTATAACACTGCAATGCATCAGCTCTGCTTTAGAAGGTCCCCATCGAGCTAAGCAGAAACAGCTGTGCAGGAGTTCCCTCAACCTGGATGCAACACTTTAATTGGGCACTGCTTCCACCTAGTTCTGCAAGCATTTTGATGTGCAGGATCATTCTCTGTAATGCCAAATAGCTCAGCACGTAGCATCCTGGGAGATGTAGTTTCTGGCTGCATAGTATCCAGTATGAAACATTAGACTAGCTGAACCATTTATATAGTGGTCCCAGGCCTTTCAGTGGATCAGTGCAGTGCAGTGTAGGAGAGGCGGTTGTTTCCCAACATCACACCACCAGGAAGGCTACAAAATGAATAGTTGGCTTCCACGTGTTCCACACCATTGATTGGGAAGGATGGGCTCCAAAGTGTGTCTGCCTCTTCCAGGGCTTCGCGTTAACTGGCACCGTGAACTGTGGCAAAAACAGTGTTTCAACAACAGCTATCACTTGCAGATCATAGACTAGACCAGCACGGTGGACTGTCCGGGTGTGGTGGTGGCAGGCCATGCAGCCGAGCAACACAGTGGATCGAGGGTGATGTGGTGTGTTTGTTTTGTGCATAGATTGCTGATGATAGGTTCTTGAAAGACATCGGCCTCATTACGAGTTTGGAGGTAGCCATGGGCTACCCCCAAACTCGGGTCCTGCTCCCGAAAAATTAGAATTACCGTGCCATTCCGACCTTTGCGGGCCCGGTAATTCCCATTCACGTGACCCGGACCTGGTACGTCCCCATTCCCATTTGAGCCCGCATAGGGCTCAATGAGAATGGGGAGGATGGTAACAACGGTCCCGTTAATAACGGGGCCGTTGCTACCATCCGGTACTGCTCGCGGGTCTGGCCAGGCGTGCAGAGCGGCACCCGCGAGCAGGACTTGTAATGTTGTGGCGAGGTAACAACGGCGCCGGTAGCACTACCGGCGCCATTGTTGCCTTACCGCAACACTCATAATGAGGCATATTGTCTGCAATTCGAGCCCTGCATTTCTAAGCTGTTATATATACACTCTGCCAATCACCCGCCTGTTTTTCAGATACATGTCTATGTAGCCCAGAATGCATTTATCTGCTCAATAGCCAGACACCACATGACTGCATTTCCCATAATGCACATCGCTCAGAGAGGAGGGTTGTGAACCACAAATGAAAGAGTGACCTTTTTAGTCGCCGCATTCCTATAGATAACCCCACACGCACGCAGGCTCCCATTGTAGGGAGAGGAGATTGATGGTGTGGTCACAGAACACCTGACTCTTTCAGCGAATTCATGAGGAGGTAGCCAGCCACTGGGGAGGGTAATGCTTGGCTTATGCCATCTTACCCTGCCACATGGACTCTGAAGAACCTGTCTACCCCGTATTTTATTCGCATGCCAAAGCCATTTAATTCTACTTTTCTTGTTTTCCTAATGCATTAGACCCGACTGTCTCAAGCCAGATCACAAGTCTTTCTGTCAGACATTATGCTCTGACAGGCTGTTATTGTGCAATAATTCATGTCTACATGATTAGTCATTGTGCCCATCATCTATTTCCCAAAGGCGGCAATTATGAGTAACATCGGACAACACTTGGGACATTATTCAGCCCTCATCCGACAGGTATTGTGCCACGTCAGCCATTGCACCACTAAATAGCCATGCCAGGCACTGATTGTGACAGGAATTAGCCACATCTGACAACTATTGTGCCAATAATCAGCACAGGTAGTTATTGTGGCAGTAATCCATTCAAATGGCTTTGGGCTGGCAAATGGAATACATTGAAATGTCTGACAACGTCCCTTTGGGGAGACCAGGAGAGAAGGAACAGGAAAATCTGGGGGCCAGGAGAATTGGTCCACTATGCGATGGGACCCCTGGAGGCAGTATAGGGGGGATCTCCAAGGCTCCCCCACACTTCCCATAGACCAGACAGATGGAAGGAAGGTGCCTTCACCCACCACACCAATATCCCACACCCCATTTCGTTCAATGGAACCCCAGGTTAAACAAGGAAACTCATTTCAATAATTTCTTCCCAATACTGACGTGGGAGGTCTGGCATTGGGTTGTCCTGCTGCGACAATGTAGAGTCGTGCCCTTCTGCTGGCCTTCCTGTTTTGGAGGCTAGTTCCGATTGCAATGTTGAGCAGTGCTCAAGTCACAAGTCTCGTCACTTTTGGGAACATCTGTGCAGATTTTGTCTTGTTTTAATACATGCTTCTTGTGGTCTTCATTGAGTTGAGCCTTCCGTTCTTTGTACAACATACAAAATAGGGAGGCGACGTGAGATAATTCATGAATTGCCATTTTCCTATGAAGTGTTGCACACAGGTGTGTGTGCAGGTGGAAACACCTATTCTCTTGGTGGTGGGCGGGAAGCAAAATGCTGTTTTGACTGGGGTTTTACCCGGGTAAAGAACAGCCCTGGCTGTTACCCATGCACTTTGAGTGCAGCTTTGTGGGCTTTGTCTTTCTATGCAGTTTGTGTGTGCGTGTACCTGCGTGTGCTTCTGTGTGTGTCTGATTGTAATTGTTTCTAATCTTGGTGTCTGTGTGTGTGTGTTTGTGCCTGTGTGTGAGAGAGAGAGAGACAATACTTGCAGATAACACATGAGTGATGACGCGGTGGCGGCATCTGAGGGGTGGCGTGCATGTGCTATGGTTTTGCACAGCTGCGGCAGGGTATGCGATGGACAGGTTAGCAGAGCCCACGGGCAGAAAACTGGCATTTCGATTACTGTGGCAAAAGGACTTGCACAAGCCCTGATTGATGGGGCAGAGTGAGGCCTGTCTATGTGAGCCACATAGTCTTCTATCTATGGATGGTGAACAGGGGGCGCAGGGGCACCAAGGATGGGGAGACCAGGGGTACAATGCATGTGGCACATTTACAGTGGGCACCTCACATACAATTGTCTGTAAATGCCTGACATGTTATTGCCGGTTTATAGTCATAATGTCGAAACAAAAATGTCGAAAACAATAATGTCGACATCCTATACATATAATGTAAAAAGTCATTTTTTAGAAAAAAAAATGTCGACAAAAAAAATGTCAATTAGAACTATCAACACCTCACCCAACACCCCCCTGCCACCACACCCCCCACCACCCTCTCACCCCTCATACTCAACACATTCTAATTATATATTTATTTATCTATTTATTTATTTTTTCAATAAATAATTAAACAAAAAGAGTATCATTTACTATGGGGGGGTCCCCCCAACCCCCCCTCACCCAACACCCCCCTGCCACCCCCCCATACCCCCTCACCACCCTCTCACCCCTCATACTCAACACATTCTAATTATATATGTATTTATTTATTTATTCAATAAATAAATAAACAAAAAGAGTATCATTTACTATGGGGGGGTCACCCCCAACCCCCCTCACCCAACACCCCCCTGCCACCCCCCCACCCTCTCACCCCTCATTCTCAACACATAGTAATTATATATTTATTTATTTATTCAATAATTAAATAAATAAAAAGAGTATCATTTACTATGGGGGTGTCCCCCCCAAACCCCCTCCCCCAACACCCCCTGCTACCCCCCACTCCCCCCACCACCCTCTCACCCCTCATACTCAACACATTTTAGTTATATATATATTTATTTATACAATAAACAGTCAAAATTTCGAAAAAATATCGAAAAAATGTCGACATTATTGTTTGTCGACATTATTTTTTTCGACATTTATTTTTCGAAATTTTGACTGTCGACATTTTTACTGTCGAAATTATGACTGCCCACCGTTATTGCCCTACACGATAATACACATTTTATCAACCATGGGATGATAAGATGGTCATCCTGTCAGTGTTTAAAACTGTTGCCTGCAGGCCTCTGCTAAATCCACTGAGATCTTGCCAGTTGCATTTCTAATGCAAAATGCCCTCAGCACAGGGGGGTGCTCATGCAGTTTAGCAGCCTTTTACAGCAGATGAGGAAGAGTGTGTGGTTTGTGACCACCTTGTTGTGATGCCTTTTTGGTCATTGTACTGATGTCTCTTGTTGTGATCCCACTTCCGGTAATGCCACACGCCATGGCGCCATTGGAGATGAAAGGCCAAGACAAACCCCTTCTCTGATGTTGCTTCGAGCGAGGTCACTTCATATGCAATCTCTGCGGACACACATATCCTGTGCTGCACGTGGCCTCCTAAATCCTGTGACGGGCCCTGACAACTTGATGTATAGACATTACCTGTCATACATGACATTATTGTCAGCAAGACTTGGTCAGAAGACAAAGCTGTTTCCAGCCAAATAATGAGTCCTCTAAACACAGATGCCCAAACATTGTTAGAAATAGAAACTAAAATAATCATTGGAACATCCTTCTCTACAATACATCAGTGTTGCATCAACGACCACCCTAATCTCTACCAATGCCAAGCCCCCCACATGACCATCCGACTCCCGGCCCATCTCTGTAGATCCTGCTTATGGAGCTTTTTCCCTAAATCTGTAACTGCTTGTTACATATTAACTGCATAGTTATGGTTTTCCAAAGTGCTGGATCTAAGCGATTACCCAAAGGGGTTGCATGCTCAGTTGTGGTATTCTTCTAGGCTGGTTGGGTTCATTTCCACTGCAACACGGGTTCTTGGTGTGAACATGGTGACAGAGTCGCAGGGAAGGCTTTGCCGGTTCTGCGGTGCACTGCCTTTCTCTCCAGTGAGGCAGAGCCTTGGCTCTGGCAACAGAGACAGTGCAGGCAGTCCCAGCAGAGACGAACACAAGGCAAGTGCATTGGGCAGAGTGCCGGCCCTATGACAGTAACACTGGATACGTATCACAGGATTCGTGTGCACTAACTCAGAGTGCAGGCCCCATGGAGGTGACATCTTTCTGATGTTGGTTAGGTGAGTGTCTCGTGCCTTTGCTGGATGTCAGCCTAGGATTTGCAGCTGAAGGGTATGGGCTGTCATTTACAGGCTGGTCTGGTGTATATTCTTGTGCTTAGTCGTTACCTGGGTCAACATAGAGCGGGGTAAGGAAAACCTCCCAAAGGGCACCAGGGTTGAGGCTTGGACAAAGGGATTGAGCAAGTGTCTTGGTCTTTTCCTGATAGATTGGGAGGCTGCTTCCTCCGAGGGTTGGACAGAGCGTACTGCCAGGGGGGCTACTGGAGATTTGCAGGGACTCTCCTCACCTCCAGTCTTTGGACATCCTCACCATCCTTCTCCAAATGTTCAGCTTTTCTTATAACGTCTTCTACAAGTAATTGGAGAAAGCCTATGGGTCTATAAGGAATTGGGGCACGGGCTGATAACCTGGCCTCATTCTCAGGGGGCAATACATTCAGACATTCTGAGTATGACCTCTGATGAATCCAGTGAGACCATCACTAGAAACCTGGTATGGACCTCATCTCCTGTGGCCTGGGAAAGGCAGCTGCTCCCTGACCCTGGGGTTGGTTTCACGAGGGAGGATCACGCTGGAGGAGACTCATGCCATGAAACAGAAGTGGTTTCTTTACATCACCATCCACCTATATTCCTGAATTGACAATAGCTTACTGTAAAGTGGAACAACTTCATATCATTCTTAAGAACTCTAATTCCCCGGATATCAAAAGTACTGGGACAAAGAAGAGGAATTCAGAGGGAATGGGGACTCAGAAGTGTGAGTATCCGAAGGTGTGGTCTAGTCATTACCAATTAGAGCATGTGAGTGGGATATTGAAAGCCCAGGATAAAAACCAGCTGGAGAGGTCGTGGTCGTGTTGTGATGAAGTTGAAGCCGAAGAAGAAGCAGTTTTGATCCATGCGGAAGGCATAGCAGAGGAAGCTCAAGCCATCCACGGTGCAGGCGCAGCCAAGGAGTGAAGCCCAGCAGCAGAATTCATCCCAACGGGTCAAAATCCAAACAACTGCAGAGTACACGCCGAGGAAGACAACACACTAAAGAGAAGCCCAGCTGCATGGAAGACTCATACCGAAGCAACGTGAAGCAGACTGGGGAAGCCGCATAAGATCAATGGAGCTTCTCTTGCTCCCAGAGACCACCACGCTGCTTACCTGAGGCTTGCTGAGGCAGGAGAAGGGACAGAGTGAAGTCCAAATCACCACCAGGAGATCTGGCAGCTGAAAGGAGCCACTGCAAAGAACCAGTGAGTGTTCAGAGAGTGAGTACTGACACCAGGGCACTCTGTGAAAGAAAGTTGCCACAATTCAATGATTTTGAATACCGAACATTTAATGAATCCAAGCAGAACATATTACATTAAAATCAATTAATGAAAATAAACGAAGATAAGTTGCAATAGAACCAGTATTGCCAACAGCCAAAAGGCTGTTGTAAGACTTTGTGCAAACACCAAGAAGGGAAAGATTGTTAACAGTGTTGCCTACATCCAAGAGGCAGTCACAAGTCTTTGGGCAAAGTACCACTGGGGGAAGTTTTTAAACACCATTACCTTTCACCAAGAAATTACAGGTCTAGCAAATCAAGACAGCACTGGGGAAATGTGCATATCAAGCATTACCAACAGCCAAAAGGTTATGGGAGACTCTTAATAAAACAACCAAGGCATATAGTTCTGGAAAGCTTGTATCTGACATTGTCAGCAGTCAAAGAATTGTGAAACCATGTCAGAAGACTGGTGTGGAGATAACTGGAATCAAACCAACAAGTTGGAAGTTAGTGGTAGGAGTTTTCTTTCATACGAGGAAAGGGCGTATAGTAGTTACTCCTGGTAGGCGAGTGGACCAGGAAAGAATTTGGCAACTTCATAACCTTGTGGCAGAAAGAGTTGCAGAAAGCACCTTTGTTGAATGAAAATAACTCAAAAGCTTTATTTAATGTTGACAAATCATATCATCAATGAAACAAATTGTTTGCTATCCTGTCAAAATAATGGTATTTTGACAAGGAGAGGATTTCTATGATAACAGAGCAATTGCATTTAGGTTTTGCGCTAGTGTGCTGGAAGAAAGTCTGGAAGAAATTATTTTGTGTTGTTCAAACTATTAGCCAGTTGTGGTAAAATTTACATTTGTTGTTTCTTCAAGAAAGACTCTGTGGTTGGAAAATACTTTTCTATTCCTCTGAACAGAACTTTGTTGGAACAGACTTATAATTTGAGTATTCCTGAGTATTCCTGAATTGATCCAGGGGAAAGGAATACAATCCTGATCCCAAGGAGTGCTTCCCAGACATATTTGAGTCTGAATTGTAAAACTGTCTTTTTTGGTTGAATCAAAAGTCAGCCATATTTTCCTTGCATATGTTGATTGTATGTATTAACGTGAGGGCCAGAAGGATTTTGGAAACTAGGACAATTTTCTTTAGTTTTAGTTTGCTAGGCAGGGACCTCTCTGTTAGGTTAGTGAAAGTGGGGCGTTTATCAGAACCCTTTTTACTTTCAATGAATGGCAAACTTTGAGAAAACGTTACCTTTGTGTCCGTCTCACATTTCTGACCCCTAACACAACCAACCAGTCAGTGTCACCACATGCAACTTTCCTGTGCTTCTACCCCATAGAACACACTCATGTCTATGGACATTCCATTAACGCATTCCATTCTTGAGACTGCAAACGCATGACCATGCATGGCATATTTCTGTCTTTTTCATGTAAGTAATACAGAATCAGCAACATTTGGAAAAGAGGATGTACAGTATGACATACTTTAATAGCCAGCAAGAGGATATGGAAAGGGAAAGGCAGACTGGTGGAAGAGGGGAAGAATATTTTGGGATAAATTAATGCAAAATCATCAGTTAATTAGTTGTAGTCTGTTGTTCAATCATCCTAGATTTAGATGAGAGCTAAAGTAATACCCATGAAGAATGCCTATGCCAATAGGTCTGGATCTATTACATGCTGTGTACAGTCTTGTATACCCAGCTACATCCATCATATGCCCAGGTGCATCCTTGCATATCCAGATATTGGCATCTTATGCCAGACACAGCCACAAATGCCCCAGTACTGCCATTATACGCTAGGAAAATTCTCCCTGCACTTTGGCACCACATACAGCGGTGCTAAATGGCCTTTAAGTTCCAGGACTTGAGAACACGTTACTTAATATAAATATGTACGGTAATCTCAGTGCACAAAAGGGCCTGTTGACATGTTAAAATCTGGCCCAGCCCAGGTCTGTGCTCATGTGCAGAAGAATAGCCATCACATGCCATAAACAAACTAGTTTGCAAGATACAGCCAAACAGTTATCATGCATTGATTGGATATTTGTAAGAAGCTGATTCAAAACCCCCGCACACCTCAGAGCTGTCATGGCCGGTGGATTGATAGATACCTCTAGACTCAGAACGTTTAGGGAACAAGGGTTTATTGTGCAACCCAAATTGTCCAAGGGTTTAGGGTGTACTGGTTGCAAGAATGAAGGACAGGCAAGGAAATCAATGAATTGCAATTCTAGCTTTAAGGACTGTAGTCCATCAGATGTTGCCTCTCACCTCTTGGGCTCTGCCTACCGGTGGTTGGATGGAAGTCACTCATAGTGTGTGTGGTTTTAAGCGTCTCCTGCCCTTCCATCTTGCCTTGGTTGAATGGTCACTCTATCATCTCCTGGTCAGGATGTTGATCCTCCGGATGACCGCCTCCACATGCCAGTGATAGAGGGCCCATGGTCATTGACCTTGGCTCCATCCCTGGATAAGGCGGTGTCAGCACCCCTGTGGGCCTCAGTATGCTGTAGTGTAGGCCCCAGGGTGCTGGTGGCAGAACCAGCCGCAATCCTTAGCCGCATGTTGGAGTCAGGAATGCTTTGGACACCTCATCTATCCCATGCCCTTTCTCCTCCCTACTCTTGCACCCCTCTTACTTTCTCATCTGTGCCCTGCAATGATCAGGCACTCTTCACCTCTCCTCTTAGTTTACAGGCCTCCTTCTCTCTCCTTCTCCTTCTTCTCCCTTCTCCCTTCTCATTCTTTCTCCTTCTCCTTCTTCTTCTCCTTCTCCTTCTGTCTTCTCCTTCTTTCTCCTTCCTTCTCCTTCTTCTCCTACTCCTTCTTCTCCTTTTCCTTCGCCTTCTCCCTTATTCTTTCTCCTTCTCCCTTCCTTCTCTCTTCTTCTCCTTCAACTTCTTCTCCCTTCTCCTTCTTTCTTCACCTTCTTCTCCCTTCTCCTTCTTTCTCCTTCTCCTACCCCTTTTGCTTCTTTCTCCCTCTCCTTCTCCACCTCATTTCTTCTCCTTCTCCTTCCTCCTCCTCCTTCCTTCTCCTTCTTTCTGTTTCTTTCGGTTTCTTTCTCTTTCTTTCTGTTTCTTTCTGTTTCTTTCTCCTTCTCCTTCTGTCTTCTCCTTCTTTCTCCTTCCTTCTCCTTCTTCTCCTACTCCTTCTTCTCCTTTTCCTTCGCCTTCTCCCTTCTTCTTTCTCCTTCTCCTTCCTTCTCTCTTCTTCTCCTTCAACTTCTTCTCCCTTCGCCTTCTTTCTTCACCTTCTTCTCCCGTCTCCTTCTTTCTCCTTCTTCTACTTCTGTCTTCTCCTTCTTTCTCCTTCTCCTACCCCTTCTGCTTCTTTCTCCCTCTCCTTCTCCACCTCATGTCTTCTCCTTCTCCTTCCTCCTCCTCCTTCCTTCTCCTTCTTTCTGGTTATTTCTGTTTCTTTCTCTTTCCTTCTCCTTCTTCTTCTTCTTTCCTCTCTGGCTCTCTTGAACGCTATTTGCTTTCCTTCCGTCTACTACTTCACTCTGCTTTTCACAGCGTCCTCCTTCTGATGTGCTTCTTGTCTTTCACCTTTCTCCCAGTCTCCCCCTCTTCTCTAGATCCCGTCTCCACTTTTACTGTTGGCCTCATCTCTCCTTCTGATCCTCCTATCTCTTTATCTCTCTCCCCAAAATGTTCAACTGTTCTCCTACTTCTCCTCTCACTCCCAGGTCTTTATTCTCTTTTCTCCCTCGTTCAGGTGTTCCACTCTTCTCTTCCTCGCACTTTCTGTCCCTCGAGGTCTTTGTTCTCCTGCGCCTCCACCTCCCCTACTGTTGCCCCTCTGTCCGCTCTCCCTTCTTCACTGCTACATGCCACCACCACTTTTCTCTCTCAACCTCTCTTTCTCAACTTGAAGAACTATTTTAGTTTGGGCTACGAGGTGGCATTGGAGCGTGACCTATAAGCAGAAACTATTGCATTGAAGTACAGGTAGGAGGGAGATGACATGTGAGAGACACACAGCTTGGGGATGTTTTTTGGTTATTTACCCACCCACTGACTGCCTATGGCCATGCTAGTCCATATGGCCATTCCCACCCACTTCTTGCCCCTCTCCACTAAAAACACATCCTCCTGGGTATCTCTTTGAGCCAGCTTTATCAAGCAGTAACATCAAAACATGTGCTCAAAGTGCCTATCAGTTTCATTTCAAAGCAGTCCCCTGCTACCGATGTAGTAAAAATGTCTTAATCAAGTGTGCCTTCAGCCACTAGATTTATAAATCTTCCATGCACTGAAGTCCTCTTAAAAACAAGCATCAAGAAAGCCAACAGTTTTGGTTTGAGATATTAGATAGGCATTTGCCATCTTCTGACATTATATGCCTAGGTAATCTAATGTTCCAGCTTTTGCGATGTTATGTCCAAGTAATCGCTCTATAACAGTGTGTGGCAAATGCCTATGCCATACCTACACAAAACCTGAAGCAAGTATGTTCATATGATAATTTGGGGATTAGGTTTACAGAACATTTAACATGGACAGCCCACTGCACAAAGGCAGTGACTACTAAATGTAGCAGTGGAATACGACACTTTTTCATTACACATGGGAGAAGTGCAATTTCTCCTGCCCACAATCTATATAAAGCCCAGGGATGGGCTGCAACCCTTCATGGAGCCGAATTGTGGGGTTATCATGTTAGTGCACAGTTAAGAGTGGCAGATAACCATTTTTTGAGGATGTTACTTATGCAACCCAAGGGTGCCCCAATGGCTAGCTTGCGGTGGGAGTGAGATCTTAAGCACCTGCTTGAAGTTGTACCAAGCAAACCATTCTTATATTGGGCCAGAGCCCAGATTGTAGAGTGCACCGAAATGGCTAAATACAAGGAAGCTATTGTTAGCCTGCAGAATGCCCCCAGTGCCAATTCACTCCAATGATTTAAGATTATCCGCAATGGGTTTTTAGGATCTCAATTTACCAACATTTTGTTCCAATCCAGTGGAAATGTCGCCCATATCAAAAATGGTGGTTAAAACAAAATGTAATGATGTAATGATTAGGAATATGGTCAGGGCATGTGCTGAACTGAAGACCGGTGTACCAGACTTAATGTTGAAACAAACTGAGGGCTTTGAGCAGTATGTAGATGGTGTGGTGCTTGGGTACCCGCGAGCCTTGTTCTTTCAGTGCCGTACAAATACACTAAAGGTGGCCTCTTTAACAGCCAGGTGGTCACGATCCTCAAACTCTTATTGCAAAGTCCATGGTAACCCGGAGGAAACAATAAAACCATTTTTGTTTCTTTGCACTGGGTACAAGGATCTCAGGAAATGTTATCTTGTTCCATTACTAAGGCTAAAAGGCGTTAGACAAGTTGAAGCAGCCCTGACACTCTGTAAAAGTACTCATGATGTGAATGCAGTCTGTTCTCTCGCAAGGTTTCTTCATAGGGCATGGTTGAGAAGAGGGAAGTTGGCACTGTGAGAAAATGTGACCAGCCAAAAACAGAAGTCTGTTTTTTAAAAAGTGTCAATACCTTTAGACTTTCTCTTTCGTTTTAGCTGCACTTTGATGTGCACTTTTATTGCATTAGCTGGAAATGAATTGTAACTTTTCTTTTCATTATTTTCCTAGTTTATGGTTGCTGTTATTGTGATAATGTAGTAATGTAATGCTTTTATGGTTAATATTGCTGACTACAGCTTGTTTGAATAAAAAAGCCCAAACTGTTGGCTTGGCCAATGTTTGTTTTGTATCAGTGCAGACAAGCCCCTGGGCCTGCAAACAGCACACTATACCCAGCTGTGGAGCTAACCAAGCTGAGCACGGGGATCAGCTCACTGGTTTCAAGCAGTGTCCCACAGCTGCTCCTGGTTAGTCTGTTTTTCCTCTCTGGATCAGAGGAGAGGAACTTAAATATTGAGGTCTGCCATTTTGTTTAGCCCTTTTTTTACTACAGTTGTTGCCCCGAGCTCTTCCCTTAAATGCGCCATTCAATGCCACCTGCACCCCTCAAGCAATCCTCTTAACGGCGCACGGGTTGTGCCAGAGAAGTGGGCAACTGTTTTCGGAGTTATCCATGCATTAACCCATTGTGTGTCGTACATTTTTCCATGTTGGTATGGGGACCCCCGCATCTTCATGGTCCCACTGCTGATAATGTGTCAATTGTGGTAAATAGATGGACATTCGGGTTCTAGACACACATCGCCAGGACAAACTTGCTTAGTAAAAGGATTGTTGTCTTCGTGGTCCTAACAAAGATGGGTGAGGTGTAGATCTTATAAAGAGAGGGGGGAACAGGATCTGCTCAGACATAGGTGCTTTTGGGAGTTGGAGAAAATGAATGACATATCACTGGTTAGAGACATACTGGGACAGCCTGGGGGTTCCCTTAATTACCTCTTCTAGGCGCTAGATCACGCATTAGTGGCATCTGGCATCCGTTGCTATCTTGTAACCCCAAACGTGGGACTTCATCACAGAGCCCATGATGTCAGGAGGCAGGCTGATCATCAATTTGCAACTGGAGGAGGTAATTGGGACTGTAGGGGCTGGTGGCATTCCCCAGGACTGGAGCCTGCTCCGCAAACCTGTGACGCTGTATTACCTCTTATTTCTGGAGATATTTTCACAAGCGAAGTGGAGCCAGAGACTCAGGGAAAGAAAGGTGTCTGCGATTATGGGGTCCAAACCTCAATGCATAGTCATCCTTGGAGAATTTGGATACGTCAGCGGGTGATCCAAAGCACACTCACCGTAGGCAGCAAAGGTGATCATACGGTGATCCAAAGCCCACTCACCGTAGGCAGCACTGGTGGCATTCCTCTTGTGTGTTGGGATAGATGGTTATAGCCTATTTGACCTAAAACAATTGACCTAATGACCAATTTGGTCGAATTTTGCATGGGTAATTTGGCCTTTGGGGCAAATTGGTTGCATGTATTGCAAAATACCAACCATGGAGAGCGGTAGTTGCGGGGTGTCCCCTGCTCTCCATGTTTGATATTTTGCAATTTTGGGTGTCCAGGGGTGTCCCCAGCTTCCTTAAAATTGGAGGCGCATGTGCGTTTAAATTGGGACCAGAGCAAATGAATTTTCGGTAAGTTTGCAGCGATAAATCAAAAATGGGTAAAACATACCCAAACCGCAATAGATACGATGGCTGTGATAGGACTTGGTCTTTTGTTGCCTTGGTGGAGTGCCTGTGATCTGAGACACATTGAGGGCACTGCGAGCACACCCTCATTTGGGTGTAGCTGTTTGACATTCCCCCATACTACATTCCTGAATACCTTTAAAAATGCAACTCTCAAAAAGGACATATTTGAGGAAGCCAATATCGTATTTAAAGTACCAGGACAAATTTGAGTCTAAGAACTCTGTGGAGTCAAATCGGGTGCCGAGCGCCCTAAGCAGTGTATTATAATAATAGCCTGTGGCACGACGGCAAAGCCGGGGATGATACACTTCCTCTGAGCCTTTCTCCTTAATTTTCAACAAAACACCTACCTCACAAACCGGGGCATCAAATCAAAAAGCGTTGATCTCTGCAGGCTTACTTGGGGACACTGGGCGGTTTCTCCCACCGACTGTATCTAGGCAACTGCTAAAGTTAAGTATTATTAACTTGAGATGCTCCCAGTCCATCACCCCTTTTGTTTTGTTGTAGTCACCCCGAGTGGGATGGATATGCTCAGACGTGGGTCACGAGCCGGCTGGGCCTAGAGATCCCAGCTACCCCTCACTGATGAGGCCCAACAAGGCCGAAACATGTTTGGGGATTCTTGTGGTCTCGTGAAGAAGCGATGTGATGTAGCAGTTCAGGCTGGCCTGCCCCTTTTGGGGTGGGACCAAGCCTGATTTGCATATGATCTTTCCCTTTCTGTAATGGCTTGACAGGTGAAGAACGATGGTCTGGAGGGTTGCCCAGAGCAATGCCAGAGGATAAGACTCATTCTAAACCTTCCAGCCATCACCTCTTTTGTTTTGCAGCATTATGCTAGAGAGAGAGGGTTTTAGCGGCAGCTATCTTATAAACTCCCTGGCAGGTACGTTGGATCGTCCTCAAACCTCAGCAGAAGTGTACAGCCCTTTTTCGAAATCCATTGCGCAATTGTCTTCTTCCCCTAGTGATCCATGTGCGCCTGCGCAGTGTGGTATGTGCAATCTTAAATCTAGGGTTTCCCCTAAAAGAGAACAGCCACACTGCATCACTACTACCCCCCCTCCCCCCTCCAATGCTGTATTTAGTGGCCAAGGGGATGTTTTTGCTGCTGCTAGTATGGAGGAGTTTGGGCGTTAGGGATTTATGGGGGGCAGGAGTGGCTTGATGGCAGCTGTGGACCGGAGATAACCTTTAATTGTAGCATCTATGGGCATCGGTATAAGTGTGGTGGTATTGATAAAAAAGGTGGTATCTAACAAATACTGCCTGTCATAGCACCCACCACATTACAGGCTTGGCATATACATCCTGGCAGTATTTCAAGAGAATGCCACAGGCAGTAAAGATGCCCATATTGCAAGGGCAGAATGCTTGCTGTGAAAATCTTCCACTTTTGACCTCTATCCCAGAGGTGGAGGTGAACATTGTTAAAAAGAGGAAGTGCATGCGCTACTTGGAAACATTCAAGTAGTGTGAAAAGTTGGGCCTTCTGACCTCACACCCATTGCAATGTGCTGCAGCGATGGGTCTCCCCTCTCTGCATTATGGACAATTGGACAATAGCTTTATGGTCCACTGCTATATATTGTCCACTCCATCCTCGCAATGTGGATGTAATGTTATATTATGCTAAATTTGTACTGCGCCCATCACCACCGTAGTGGTTTTATGCCGTCGGGCATTTGTTCGAGAGGCAGCGTATTGTGATCCCGCCAGTGCGTCGCTAGGCCAAATTCTGCAGATGGTAAAGATGCTAGCGGTTGGGGAGGGATGGTGATAGAAAAAGAGCGATTGGCCAATAAACAAACAATTCAGGTGGGGAAAGAATAGGTGTGAAGAGGAGGAGGTAACATGATTCTGGAAGAATTAATGTTTGTTTAACTGTAAAACTGTGATTAGTATAATGGCACAAAAAAAGATGTGCAAGATAAATGCCATTACCACCACTATGGCAGTGAAACTATCATGGGGTGACACCCACAGATAATTGTACTATAACAAAAGAGGGCCCCGTAATTCAATTATAGACCACAGGGTTATTTTTCGGTAAGGATAATCGATTATTTAGACCAATGTAACCCTACATGTCTTCCTCTATTGTTGCTGGCACTTCCAGTAAAATATAATAATAGTTGGAATGAAAATAGAAAAAAAAGTTTATAATGTAATACTTCAATATAATCATCACATTCTTTTTTTAAAAAACAAATCTATTTCTTTTCTTTTTTTATGTTACCCAACACACATTCCACAATATCTCCTGGTATATATCTCATATTAATCGCACCTTAAAGCTAGGGTATCCAATATTTCTTTACACCTGAACACTGTCAGAATGCACAATGCTTTTCATTATTCATGATCTAATTCTGATATCTGGAGTATTTTGGTACCAGTTGACATGTTATTTATATTCTCTTCGGAATGCAACCCAAGTGTGGCATTTCATCTCAAGCCTCAACATGTTTCGGTTCATCTCTTGAAATCTTGAACCTTCAACAGGAGTTCCAATTCTTCAACAGCCGTAATTTAAAACATAAATTACTGCAAACCAACAATGGACAACACAAAACAATTGAATCTAGGAAATATTTCTCTCTTCTGGAAGGACCTGCAAAATGACATATTTTACATTAATCATTTTAAATATGATTACATCCTTTAAATGTGTAAGACACACTGTAGTTGTTAATATATTACCTATGGCTTCTTCAGAATTCCATAAAGGATAACTTCTTCTGGTAAGCCACAAAAATTGTCATATTCATTCTGAAATTTAATTACAAATGCGAAATGTCATTGCTGAACTCTTTGCACCTCATCTCACACCTGTTGCTCCACAAACAGCTCAGACAGGTGTTCAGAAAAGTACCTGTTTTAACTGTGTGTCAAAAATGCATTGTTGCATTGTTTCGTTTATTATAATTCAACTCCAAACGTTTCCTTTCACTAAGAAACAGAAGAGCGCCATTAATCTTTCACACATTACATTCCTTATTTTTTTAATGGTGTTAATGAACACAGATGTGTTCACCTTATTGTGTTCATATCTCGAGGCCCACATTCCTGTATGCTCTGCCCTGGTTAAAGTTTTCACGTCCACTATGAAACCTACATGGTTTCCCTTGATGCTCCTGCAATGTTTAATGCTTGGGATCAATGTTCAAATGCATATTCTAAGCTACAATGTAATACATGTTTTTCATTCCCTACTTCTCTATTTTGCCCATTTCTGTGTCGAATAAATCAGCACTATCACTGATGATTATCCAGTTCCACCGGGGACGCCGGATATGCAGCTTTATTAGGAAGCCGGTAGAACATCATGTGATGTCATGAAGTAGACGTCTCTATTTCCTTTCGCCTATAGGAACCACCATCTTGGAGCGGTTGAACTGTAATCGCAATCCCCATGACAACCAGCGATACCATTGCAAAAATCTGTAAAGCCTTTAATGAGGACTGGAGAGGACTTGATTTGGAGAATGTCAACAAAATGATGGTCTGTAATGTTTGCAAATATCCTTGATATTTAGGGAAGTCTGGGGCTTCAAGTCCACCCTCATCTTCCTTTCAAAAGATGTCTTTAAATTCTGGAAAGTGATTCGGGGTCTTTCCCGATTCCATATTAAGTGACATTAAAATGTTAACTTGTTAGAATTATTTGTAACTGGAGGGACAGCCCTAAAATCGGGCAGGAACTAATGGGCTGGAAAAACAAGATGTATATACATTGAGTGTTCCTGTCCTCTCTAATTCCATACTGCAGTATTTTAGAGCAGTGTATGTTTTGAACCTTGCAAGGAGACCCATGCATTAGTGTTTAATCCTAATCATGTGGTAATGAAACAACCATTAACAATGTTAGGTTTTTTAGTGGTAGCCTCTTTTTTATTTTCGTGGCTAGTCTTTTTAGTTATATTCTTAAAACAAGAACAAATCAAATGTTCAGATAAAACAAGGTTGCACAGAAGATCACCATGATTTTAACTTGACATGACTTGGTCAAAAACAGGTCCACAACTGTGCATATGTATAGAGGTAAAGAAAAAAAGAATAAAGCAAAAGAAAAACATGAAAACCTGTGCAGTTCTTTTCTGGTCTGTACAAACAATATATAGTAATTATTTGTGTTTGTTAGAATAGAGCTAGAGGTGAACACAATATTACTTCATAAAGGACACCATTCCATAGATTCGATGCTGTGACGTATTGTATTCAATTACTGTTTTTCTCAATACAATCAGACATAACAGTGAAGTTAGAAAAGCACAAAATTCAAGCAATTATATTTGTTTATATAACCGTGGTTAGAAAATCAGGATGTCAAGAGAGACTGGTCCGACGTCTATTAAACAATGGAGGTAATTCAGTGTGGTCCTAAAAAGGTGGTATGCAATCAATTTCCCACAAGGATCACTGACGTTTCGATTGTTTAAATTCACAATCTTCTTCTGGGGCCTTATATATGCAGGTCTCCCTAAGGATAGACAAAGACAAAAGTGTCCACTCAGAAGAGGGTACCAAGTGTTTCCATAAAAAATGCAAGTGAAAGGATAAAAAAGCTTCATATTGCTGTAGCTGCAATAAAGAAGTGAAGGGCTGTGGGCCCTCAGAGTTCAGAGACTGACCTTTCCTAGGAGCTACGTAGAACTTCCTGTGGTTCCCGAGTTCTGTGGGGGTGGTAATTCCTAGGCTGTGCATAAGAGTCGCAGTCTGGGCAGGCTGGATATGAAATTCAAAACATTGCCTGGGGGTGTGGGTCCTTTAAGCGGCCCTGTAAATGAGAGTGGGAAGAAAGGCAAGACGGAGCTGTGTAAGTAAGTAGTTATGCCCTATGTTGAGTGCTTGCTCAGGTCATGACTACCTATATGGAAAATCAGGTGCCTATCCTTAACGGGAGTTTAAGGGAGGCTTAAGAGAGACTACGAAGAGAGCTCACCTGTATCAAATTTGGTTTGGATGGGACTTGGGCGACTCCTCCGTGTGCATGTCGTCCGGTGGGGAGCCGTAATAGAATAAGAGAGAGCGCGCGCTGCTCGTCATATGTCTAATTGAGCAAGCGCGTCTGCATAGTGTCAAGGCTGGCGCGCATGCATGAGACAGGGCACGCTAGTGTCTGCAATATGCGCGCGCGTACTGGATAGTGTAAAGGCTGGCGCGCATGCGTGAGGCAGGGCAGGCTAGTGTCTACAATGTGCGCGCGCGTACTATGGTACAATGCGACTGGGCGTCCATGTGTGGCGCGGCGCTGAAGCCACTACCCTGCAATACGACTGGGCGTCCATGTATGACGCGGCGCTGAAGCCACTCCCCTGAAGAGAGGAGCACGGGCGCAGGTGGCTGTATCGCTGTGCCACCGGACCTGATACTGAAGTGATTAAAGTATGGCCTGTGGATATCTCAGGGGAAGGCGGCAGTTATATCTAAAAAGCGATGCGTACTGTCTTAGTGTAGGCAAATGTGCATAATTGGGGCCCCCTTCTGGCTGGCACTGGTAAGGGGGGCCTGGTCAGTAGTATATGAAGTCCACCCATTTGCCAGAGTCAATTAATTTGCTGCTGGTCCTGGCTACTCGGCCAGTACTGGATGGTCAAATACACCATGGGAGGTCTTGGGAACACTATCAGGTGGTAGTCTGGTAGTCCAAGGGGGCTGCTTCATTAAGACCATTTGTCAGGGTCTGTAATTTGAATATCCACCAGGATTCCTTAAGTTTAAGGGAGTTGGATATGTTGGTGGTACCTATGACTCGGTCAATCACCCACCATTTAAACGAATCATGGGCATGTTGTAGTTCCATGAAGTGTGAGACCAATGGTGCATTGTGTACTCTGCACCTTATCCTTGATTTGTGTTCACTTATTCTTTTGTGCACAGGTCTGGACGTTTGGCCCACGTATCTGAGTCCACAGGTGCACTCAATGAGATAGATCACATTAGATGTTTTGCAGTTAGTAAATTGTCTGAGCTCCCATTCCTTGTCTCCTATAGGGAAGGATTTCATTTTTAGCGTCTGTCTGCAAGCCATACATGAGCCACATGGGTGATGCCCACGTATTTCCTGCATGTTCCATAGTAGGGACCTTGATGATTTTCTTCGGGACCTAGCATGGGTCAGTAGGTCCTTCAGGTTCTTATTCCTCTTCAGGGCCATCCTTGGTAATGGTTCGTCTGGTAAATTTAGTTGGACGATGGGCCAGTATTTTTTGATCATGTGCCTGAATTGCAAGGTGTTTGCACCGAATGTTGAAATGCATGCCAGTATATTATCTGTGTCGGAATCAGCATCCTGATTTTTGGTGGTGAGCAGTGTTTCTCTCGGTGTATAGAGGGCCCTCTTCAATGTGTTTTTGAGCAGTTTCTTGGGGTAGCCCCTAGTCACCAATTTCTGTTGAAGCAAGTTCGCGTGTATCTTGAATTCTCCTGTTTCGGTACAATTTCTGCGTATTCTGAGGAATTGTCCGTATGGCAGGTTGTCGCGTAGGTTTCTGGGATGGTGGCTATTATAGTGTAAGATGGTATTTCTGTCTGTTTCTTTTTTATAGATAGAGCAAATCAGCTGGTTTTCTTTCGCTTTGATTATGAGATCCAGAAAGTTGACTTTTATGTTACTGTGTTCCATGGTGAATTGTATATCTTCTGATCTCCCATTAAGCCATGTAAAGAAACTTAGTAGCTTGGTGTTCTCTCCTTCCCAAACGAAAATGATGTCATCAATGTACCTACGCCAAAGATGGATGTTATCTTTAAATGGGTTGTTCACGTTCAAAATGAAGCTTTGCTCGTATTTAGCCATGAAAATAATCGCCATGCTTGGAGCATATGCTGCGCCCATTGCGGTTCCACTAATTTGTAGATAAAATGACTCATTAAAACTAAAAAAGTTGTTGGTGAGTGCTAGTTCTAATAGTTCCACGATGAAATTGATGGGCACTCTCCTTTGTGTCATATGTCTGGTAAGATGGTGTCGAATGCTTTCAATGGCTTGGTCTTGCGGAATGCTCGTATAGAGGCTCTTAATGTCCATTGTGACAAGTTGATTTCTAGTATTGTCAAAGGGTTGATGTTCAAAGGTAGTAATAGTCATCATAGTATCTTTCAAGTATGAGGCTGTTTTTTGGCAGAGTGGTTTGAGGAAGTAGTCAATAAATTTGCAGGTGGGTTCCAGTATGGAGCCGCATCCTGAGACTATAGGTCTTCCTGGAGGCGTGAGGCTGCTTTTATGGATTTTGGGTAAAGCATAGAAAGCAGGAGTGCGTCCCTCTGTGGTATTGAGGAACGCCTCCTCTTTCTCTGAAATCCAATTCCTTTCTTGAGCAAATTTGGTTATTTCTTGTATCTTAGCTCTGATTTGGTTGGTTGGATCTTTTTTCAGTTTTTTGTAATTATTTTCATCATTCAACAGGGTCATTACCATGTGGTTGTATTGGTCTGTACTTTGTATCACTATTCCTCCTCCTTTGTCCGCCGACTTGATGACCAAAGTATCATTATTCGCAAGATTTTTGAGAGCTTGTCGTTCTCCATTGGTAAGGTTTTGTCTCTGATGTTGCTGATTTTTTTGGAGTTTTATAACCTCTGATCTGATGCATTTTTCAAAGGTAAGTATGGAAGCGGGTAGTTGATTATCTCTTGGGTTGAAGTTGGATTTCAGTCTCAGCCCTGTGTCTTCTTCTGCCTGTGTGGCTTCTTGGTTCAGGAAAAATATTTTTCTACGGATCGAGCGGAAGAAATTTTGAAATTCCTCATCAATCTTGAACCAATCTGTATTGTTCGTTGGTACAAAGGATAAACCTCTGGTGAGTAGTGTAGTTTCTTCCTGCGTGAGGAGGGTGTCTGATAGATTGAAGATAGGTATGTTATTTAGCGTCTCCTGTTGCCTCTCCGTCCCCGGCTGGGGTGGTTCCACTGTGGGTAGTTGAAAAATGGTATTTGAGGTGGTGGGGGTCCCCAGTAACTTCCTCTGGGGCCCCCTTGCCCTAAAAAAGGCATCATGGGAGGTGGTGGTTGGAACTGGCCCATGCCTGAGTTCCTGCCTCTGGTCTGGGGTGGGTCTTCTGATGATGAGTCGGAACCAGAGGTTCCTGAAAATGAAACTCCCTTTCGTCTACTCCTGTTGATGCCTCCTTGCCTGGCCGTTCTTTCCTTTTCCTTGTTGTCCTTATAATCGTCTGAGAGATATGGGTACACCGCTTCCAGTTTGAAGTTCTTAATATCTTTTGCCAGTTTTTTATGTTTTTTCTCTAAAGTAGAAGCCATGAAAGTATCTAATGTCTTATCAATTTCTTTAAGCTTTTCTCTGGCATCTGTTATTGTATCATCCGTAATAAATTTGGTCTCTTCTGTTTTGAGGTCAGTAAGCAGCTGGGTATGGATTCTTTTGGCTGTGGTTATTGTGAGTGCCATTAAATCTCTACTACATTTGGTGGCAATTTTACTGAAATCCATCATATATACTTTATCCTCCAGAAAGAGTGCCGGTTCATTCCTGATAAGTCCGGCTGGCACCATATTAACTCTCAAATATTCGCGTAGAAAGTGGCCATGGACTTCCGTTCTAAAACACCTCTTTTTTAGGTTAAGGAGATCTTCACCCGTGGCTGTGGAGTCGAGGTGAGCTTGGGCTCCCACCATATTGAATAGGCTGGGGCCCTGAATAATGTCATTTATTTGTTCTTCTGAAAAACTTAAAATGTGCTCCATGTTAAGGGTAAGGTCAGAAAATCTGGGCTACAAGGGCCCAAGTGCTGGGTGCGCAAGCGATCAATCACTAAAAGGAAAGGATCCTTTAGTATGTGTCCCTCGAAAAAGGGAATAGAAGTGAAAAGAACACGGAGTGTGTTCAGTCCCTATTATAGCTGGGCTATATCTAGAATATTTGTAACTGGAGGGACAGCCCTAAAATCGGGCAGGAACTAATGGGCTGGAAAAACAAGATGTATATACATTGAGTGTTCCTGTCCTCTCTAATTCCATACTGCAGTATTTTAGAGCAGTGTATGTTTTGAACCTTCCAAGGAGACCCATGCATTAGTGTTTAATCCTAATCATGTGGTAATGAAACAACCATTAACAATGTTAGGTTTTTTAGTGATAGCCTCTTTATTATTTTCGTGGCTAGTCTTTTTAGTTATATTCTTAAAACAAGAACAAATCAAATGTTCAGATAAAACAAGGTTGCACAGAAGATCACCATGATTTTAACTTGACATGACTTGGTCAAAAACAGGTCCACAACTGTGCATATGTATAGAGGTAAAGAAAAAAAGAATAAAGCAAAAGAAAAACATGAAAACCTGTGCAGTTCTTTTCTGGTCTGTACAAACAATATATAGTAATTATTTGTGTTTGTTAGAATAGAGCTAGAGGTGAACACAATATTACTTCATAAAGGACACCATTCCATAGATTCGATGCTGTGACGTATTGTATTCAATTACTGTTTTTCTCAATACAATCAGACATAACAGTGAAGTTAGAAAAGCACAAAATTCAAGCAATTATATTTGTTTATATAACCGTGGTTAGAAAATCAGGATGTCAAGAGAGACTGGTCCGACGTCTATTAAACAATGGAGGTAATTCAGTGTGGTCCTAAAAAGGTGGTATGCAATCAATTTCCCACAAGGATCACTGACGTTTCGATTGTTTAAATTCACAATCTTCTTCTGGGGCCTTATATATGCAGGTCTCCCTAAGGATAGACAAAGACAAAAGTGTCCACTCAGAAGAGGGTACCAAGTGTTTCCATAAAAAATGCAAGTGAAAGGATAAAAAAGCTTCATATTGCTGTAGCTGCAATAAAGAAGTGAAGGGCTGTGGGCCCTCAGAGTTCAGAGACTGACCTTTCCTAGGAGCTACGTAGAACTTCCTGTGGTTCCCGAGTTCTGTGGGGGTGGTAATTCCTAGGCTGTGCATAAGAGTCGCAGTCTGGGCAGGCTGGATATGAAATTCAAAACATTTCCTGGGGGTGTGGGTCCTTTGTGGCGGCCCTGTAAATGAGAGTGGGAAGAAAGGCAAGACGGAGCTGTGTAAGTAAGTAGTTATGCCCTATGTTGAGTGCTTGCTCAGGTCATGACTACCTATATGGAAAATCAGGTGCCTATCCTTAACGGGAGTTTAAGAGAGGCTTAAGAGAGACTACGAAGAGAGCTCACCTGTATCAAATTTGGTTTGGATGGGACTTGGGCGACTCCTCCGTGTGCATGTCGTCCGGTGGGGAGCCGTAATAGAATAAGAGAGAGCGCGCGCTGCTCGTCATATGTCTAATTGAGCAAGCGCGTCTGCATAGTGTCAAGGCTGGCGCGCATGCATGAGACAGGGCACGCTAGTGTCTGCAATATGCGCGCGCGTACTGGATAGTGTAAAGGCTGGCGCGCATGCGTGAGGCAGGGCAGGCTAGTGTCTACAATGTGCGCGCGCGTACTATGGTACAATGCGACTGGGCGTCCATGTGTGGCGCGGCGCTGAAGCCACTACCCTGCAATACGACTGGGCGTCCATGTATGACGCGGCGCTGAAGCCACTCCCCTGAAGAGAGGAGCACGGGCGCAGGTGGCTGTATCGCTGTGCCACCGGACCTGATACTGAAGTGATTAAAGTATGGCCTGTGGATATCTCAGGGGAAGGCGGCAGTTATATCTAAAAAGCGATGCGTACTGTCTTAGTGTAGGCAAATGTGCATAATTGGGGCCCCCTTCTGGCTGGCACTGGTAAGGGGGGCCTGGTCAGTAGTATATGAAGTCCACCCATTTGCCAGAGTCAATTAATTCGCTGCTGGTCCTGGCTACTCGGCCAGTACTGGATGGTCAAATACACCATGGGAGGTCTTGGGAACACTATCAGTTGGTAGTCTGGTAGTCCAAGGGGGCTGCTTCATTAAGACCATTTGTCAGGGTCTGTAATTTGAATATCCACCAGGATTCCTTATGTTTAAGGGAGTTGGATATGTTGGTGGTACCTATGACTCGGTCAATCACCCACCATTTAAACGAATCATGGGCATGTTGTAGTTCCATGAAGTGTGAGACCAATGGTGCATTGTGTACTCTGCACCTTATCCTTGATTTGTGTTCACTCATTCTTTTGTGCACAGGTCTGGACGTTTGGCCCACGTATCTGAGTCCACAGGTGCACTCAATGAGATAGATCACATTAGATGTTTTGCAGTTAGTAAATTGTCTGAGCTCCCATTCCTTGTCTCCTATAGGGAAGGATTTCATTTTTAGCGTCTGTCTGCAAGCCATACATGAGCCACATGGGTGATGCCCACGTATTTCCCGCATGTTCCATAGTAGGGACCTTGATGATTTTCTTCGGGACCTAGCATGGGTCAGTAGGTCCTTCAGGTTCTTATTCCTCTTCAGGGCCATCCTTGGTAATGGTTCGTCTGGTAAATTTAGTTGGACGATGGGCCAGTATTTTTTGATCATGTGCCTGAATTGCGAGGTGTTTGCACCGAATGTTGAAATGCATGCCAGTATATTATCTGTGTCGGAATCAGCATCCTGATTTTTGGTGGTGAGCAGTGTTTCTCTCGGTGTATAGAGGGCCCTCTTCATTGTGTTTTTGAGCAGTTTCTTGGGGTAGCCCCTAGTCACCACTTTCTGTTGAAGCAAGTTCGCGTGTATCTTGAATTCTCCTGTTTCGGTACAATTTCTGCGTATTCTGAGGAATTGTCCGTATGGCAGGTTGTCGCGTAGGTTTCTGGGATGGTGGCTATTATAGTGTAAGATGGTATTTCTGTCTGTTTCTTTTTTATAGATAGAGCAAATCAGCTGGTTTTCTTTCGCTTTGATTATGAGATCCAGAAAGTTGACTTTTATGTTACTGTGTTCCATGGTGAATTGTATATCTTCTGATCTCCCATTAAGCCATGTAAAGAAACTTAGTAGCTTGGTGTTCTCTCCTTCCCAAACGAAAATGATGTCATCAATGTACCTACGCCAAAGATGGATGTTATCTTTAAATGGGTTGTTCACGTTCAAAATGAAGCTTTGCTCGTATTCAGCCATGAAAATAATCGCCATGCTTGGAGCAAATGCTGCACCCATTGCGGTTCCACTAATTTGTAGATAAAATGACTCATTAAAACTAAAAAAGTTGTTGGTGAGTGCTAGTTCTAATAGTTCCACGATGAAATTGATGGGCACTCTCCTTTGTGTCATATGTCTGGTAAGATGGTGTCGAATGCTTTCAATGGCTTGGTCTTGCGGAATGCTCGTATAGAGGCTCTTAATGTCCATTGTGACAAGTTGATTTCTAGTATTGTCAAAGGGTTGATGTTCAAAGGTAGTAATAGTCATCATAGTATCTTTCAAGTATGAGGCTGTTTTTTGGCAGAGTGGTTTGAGGAAGTAGTCAATAAATTTGCAGGTGGGTTCCAGTATGGAGCCGCATCCTGAGACTATAGGTCTTCCTGGAGGCGTGAGGCTGCTTTTATGGATTTTGGGTAAAGCATAGAAAGCAGGAGTGCGTCCCTCTGTGGTATTGAGGAACGCCTCCTCTTTCTCTGAAATCCAATTCCTTTCTTGAGCAAATTTGGTTATTTCTTGTATCTTAGCTCTGATTTGGTTGGTTGGATCTTTTTTCAGTTTTTTGTAATTATTTTCATCATTCAACAGGGTCATTACCATGTGGTTGTATTGGTCTGTACTTTGTATCACTATTCCTCCTCCTTTGTCCGCCGACTTGATGACCAAAGTATCATTATTCGCAAGATTTTTGAGAGCTTGTCGTTCTCCATTGGTAAGGTTTTGTCTCTGATGTTGCTGATTTTTTTGGAGTTTTATAACCTCTGATCTGATGCATTTTTCAAAGGTAAGTATGGAAGCGGGTAGTTGATTATCTCTTGGGTTGAAGTTGGATTTCAGTCTCAGCCCTGTGTCTTCTTCTGCCTGTGTGGCTTCTTGGTTCAGGAAAAATATTTTTCTACGGATCGAGCGGAAGAAATTTTGAAATTCCTCATCAATCTTGAACCAATCTGTATTGTTCGTTGGTACAAAGGATAAACCTCTGGTGAGTAGTGTAGTTTCTTCCTGCGTGAGGAGGGTGTCTGATAGATTGAAGATAGGTATGTTATTTAGCGTCTCCTGTTGCCTCTCCGTCCCCGGCTGGGGTGGTTCCACTGTGGGTAGTTGAAAAATGGTATTTGAGGTGGTGGGGGTCCCCAGTAACCTCCTCTGGGGCCCCATTGCCCTAAAAAAGGCATCATGGGAGGTGGTGGTTGGAACTGGCCCATGCCTGAGTTCCTGCCTCTGGTCTGGGGTGGGTCTTCTGATGATGAGTCGGAACCAGAGGTTCCTGAAAATGAAACTCCCTTTCGTCTACTCCTGTTGATGCCTCCTTGCCTGGCCGTGTTAGAATTGTTAGAATTAGGCATCAGAGTTCTAAGGAGCAGGAGGCTGATAGCATAATAGGTTTACAGAGCAGCAACAGTCGTCACGGCTTCTATGCACACCCACTATGAGAGGTAAATAGGTGACATTTTGGGTAGTTTTCAGAATGCGTTCCATAATTTTAGTGGAATTTAGGGAAATTGTTTAAAATATGATATTTGTTAACAGTACACCAAGATACCTAATACGTTCCATGTCACATTGTTTTACCGTCAGAATTGAAGATGAATGGGAGTGCAAGCAAGTCTGACTTACTCCCGTTAAGAGATTAACCCGACTGTATGCTGCAATTGGAGATTTCAGTAAGTTTATTTGGAATGGAAGGGTTAGGGTCCTCTTCGGGACTACATATGCTGATAACATGGAGTTTCGACCTGATGCAAGAATGCCTTTCTCACTCTCACAGTTTCTTATCTTCCATATGAGAGATTCCAGACCAAGTAGGAAAAGGATTGGGGAAAGAGAATAACTATCCCTGCATGGTATCCCTGGTGAGCTTGAAACATAGAGAGATGTCCATTAACCAGGATGGCTGCATGCACTACAAGCAGAATAAAGCGCTTTATCCATATTGACATACCTTCCCTCTAATTCCAAGGCCTTGTGGCTTTGAAAAGGAAGCCCCACGCCACACAGTCAAAAGCCTTCTCTGAATCAAGGGCCATCAGACCACTGAGCGAGTCCAAATATAAGCAGTTGGCAATGGTGGGGCAATGCCCCCTGGGTGATAACAGAGGATTCCTGCCCCCTTAAGACTCCACACTGGACCACTTTACTTAGTGTGTCTGCAAGCATACTGACATATGGCCCATAATCTTGGTTGATATATGACCTATATCTAAAGTTTGGTACTTACGTCGAATCTTTCCATGGCTTTGTGATGGTGACAATGATGACGTTGTTTAAGGATCCTATTATCTTGGCTGTTTGTGCGCTATTTTTGATTAGTTGTTTAAAACTAGGAACTAGTAGATCACTGAGTGCCTTTTTAAAATGGGCCAGAATCTCATCAAGCCCTGTGGCCTTACTGGAGGTCATTCTCTATATCTCTGATATGATTTAGACCTCACTTATTCAGGTTCCAAAGACAGTATTGCTTGGGAGGTTTGTGGCTTCCAGATCCTGCTCCATCACCAGATTAGACAGGACGGAAAGCTCTTTGTAGAGGGAGCGATAACAATCCAGACACTCCAGGGTAGCGGATTCCCCTTGACCTCTAGATTGCCATCTTTCCTACGAAGAACAGCTATTTGTGTTCTTTTTCTTCTAATTCCCAAGTAACTGGTCATGACTGGCCGTGATCTATTGCCTTCCAATTAGCATCTCTTTGATGTTAGCCAATATGTCACACATTCTTTTCCTAAGAACCTAATTGAGTTTGTACAACAGTTTTTTCAGAGCTTTGGAAAACATGCTTTCTATGGGAAATGAAGAGACTGTGGTAATATCTTTCAGAAGAAATGACACTCTTGCATTAGATTATGATACCCTATTACCATCTGCAGAGAGGGGGACAGATGCGCCTCTTACAGAAACCCTAACTGCATCCCAGTTCTTTGTCACACACGTCCTTGTTGGGCCGTTAAACCAAAAGAACGCAACAATAGAGTTTTATAATTTGAATACATTCATTATCTATCTCTGATTCTTTTAAATGAGAAGACTAAGACCAGAGGAATGGCAGCAGGATCTGACACACACACAGGTTCCATGCTCGGTTCATGTGTGTGAGCCCCAATAATCACATTGGTTCCCTAAAGCAGTGCCATCAGCATCCTCATCATTAGGTGGTCCAAAAACAGGGGAGTATTCCGCTCAGCATTTCAACCAGGGCTCAAGTCGAGGGTACAAGTGGGGGATGGAAACCACCCACTTTATTTAGAAGGTGGACACGTTTCTAAAAACACTATTAGAAGAAAATACCCTCTCTTGGTTTTGTGTGTGTGTGTGTGTGTGTGTGTTGATTTTATGAAAGGCAAATGCCATTCAACCTATGCAATGTGGGTGGTTATGCAAAGCCAATTTAATGAAACCTGCATATTTTACCTTGATATGCTATTTGCTGGCAACGTCACATCCCATTGCTTTTGTTGATGAGTCCCCCCACTTAAATTTTTAGGACTTGACCCCTGATTTCAACGCACTTGGGTGGGTGGGGGAGATCTCTTTTCTACTATTGATGCGCTGCAATAAAGTCAATTTTAAGTTAGGAAATGTTGTAAAATGTGAACAGTTTGAGTTACAAAATTGGAAATCTCTCCACAATTGGGAAAGCGGGTCCTATACAGAGAAGTATCTAATGGCGGCATGTACCTATTGATGCAGTGCATTTTGACCCCCTAATCTTCACTTACCTCTCACTTACCTATCCTTAATCTCAGGAGGATAGCTCAGCGGCAACGTGCTCGCCTTCAAAGCGATCCCTGGGTCTGCGCTTAGAAACCTCTGGGTATTAAGCACGTTATAAATAACCTATCATATCATATGTCATCATACCCATCACCCCACTCTGTCAGTTTCCTGTATCATATCATGGTGGTCAGTCATAATTTAAAAAAAAAATGTCGACTGACAAAAATGTCGAAAAGAAAATGTCGAAAAAAGAAATGTCGAATTACGTTTTTTTTAACTATATATTTATTTTGGGGTCTGGGAGTAAAACAAAGGGGTAAAACAAAACAAAAAAATCAATAAAGGGGTGTTGGGGGGGAACCCCCCCATTTCGAAAAAAACGTATTGAAAAAAAAATTCGACATTTATTTTTTCGACATTTTTTTCTCGAAATAATGACTTTCGACATTTTTGTTTTCGAAATTATCACTATAAACCTCTTATCATATCTCATCATACCCATCACCCCACTCTGTCAGTTTCCTGTATCATATCATATGTCATCATACCCATCACCCCACTCTGTCAGTTTCCTGTTCTTAAATGCTTGGTTGGCATAATTTAGCCGACAGAATATTACACTGTTTGTATGCTGATGCGACAAAAGCCACAAAAAAAGGCAATATAGCATCCTTTACGTCTTACGGTGTTACTAATGTTTGTGTGCTTATATGAATCGTCATCATTCAGCTTAATGACTACTAAAGTAATGCACTATTTTGACTTTACCACAGGGTGTCTGATTCCGTTAACATTTAAGGACATCATCTCTAGCTTTGTCTGAGCCGCCGTGTGAGGAATATACGCATTACACCGCAGTGAGGAGTTAGATAGGCCATCCTATAGCACTGACATGATTTGCACATTGCCAGGGAATGGGATCGTTGGTGTACCTGCGTGCACTGATACTGCAATAGTGGCCGGATAACAGACCAAGCCCTTCACCATTGGCGTCCCTCACAGCCATCTTTCATGGTATCATGTTTGCATCAGGATTGCTTTGCTTTGCTATTATCTGGCCTCTTTCTGCACTCGGGATTGTGTTGCAAATAGTCTCTAAAGCTCAGAGATTCTTGTCTATTATTACCTTTTCTCGTACAGTGAAAGTTCCCAATCGTTGACTCTGCAAGAACCGTCTGATGAAGAAGTCCATGGGACTTTGAAAGCTATTGCTTTGTAAGATCTCAGTGCAGTATTTTCAGTTAGTCCAATAAAACGTATCAAAACTTGGATTCTGTTGCATTTCCTTTGGTAGTTCTAATAAAAATGTAAGCACATCTAACTGAAGGAGTTCTTCGATGGTATCATGTGGCACTTTACTTTTAAGATGGCTGCCGCTTTTTTCCAGATTAAAAAAGCACATGTAACATTCCAGCCTTCATTGCTTTTAATGGAAATGAAATGCTGTTGTTGTCTTTCACTCAATACATTCGACTTGCACTCACACAGGACGTGCGTAAAATGGATGGATTTTTCATAAAGGAGAAAAAAGGAAAAGAAAGAGTGCAGCTCTCTTCATGGACTAGCAAGAGTGTCTCCGTCTCTCCAAAAAGGAAAATGAATATAGTACAGAGGGTAAGAGAACGCAGACACTGACTGGGAAGCGGAGGAAGACAGGATACCTCTAAGATTCACTATTCCAATACATTTCCAAGCCTCACACAATGCAGAATGTGTTCAACTATAGACAACAAATGAACGACACATTGGATACAGGTGCGTAAATCAAGCAGCACCTCATCCAAAATCAGGTATCGGCTAATTTTAGGATAATTCTCTGAAAGAGGAAAAAGTTGAACACAATATAGTTTTTTTTTAAATATATATATTTTTTTTTTTTTTTTTTTATTTATGTTTTATTCAAGTATAAATACTTGAATTTTTCAACAGTAATTTATACAAAATTTCATAATTCATAAAATACATAAGATTTTTTGTAATAACAGCATGATACAAATATGCAATATACAAAAGCAATTGATTCCATAAGAGGAAGGATAAAGAAAAAAGAAAAATAATAAAAGATGTGATTAAAGAACGAAAGCCCACAAAAGGCTATTCATTAATTCTTCGTGTTTTAGTCTTATTTGTTTAAAAAATTTAAAACATCAAAACAATTTCATTCTTGCATTTCGTGAAATCAGGTTGAAATTAAGTTTGATTTTCTTTCTCCTATGTCTCCATTTGTGCGTAGTTTTAAGCTGTATAAAAAATTTAAAATAGCATATCTGACTGATTTTCTAGTTGTATGAAATAATAGATTCCACAATTCTAGTGATGATTCAATGGTTGACCCCTCAAATAAATGTTTAAAATAAATAATTCTTCGCGGTAGCAAATAAATACATTCAGTGCATAGATGAAATAAAGTTTCTTTTTCTGTAGAGCAAAATCTACAACTCACCGCCTCTAGTGGTAACATTTTTCTCTTGCATAGAATCTCGTTGGTTGGCCATATATTTAGACGAAAGCGCAGAAAGTCATCTCTTTGCCGCGCATTTGGAAACAAAATCAAGTATGGTTCTGTTAGGCCATAGCGCTTTAATCTAAAGGGATTTGTTTCAAAGGATTTGTACTTAAGGCACGTCTCTCTTGTTTTTATCCAATCTAATTTCCAAAGTTGTTTTTTAACCAAATTTGGATTTGCAATCAAGGTTGCATCAGAGCTGTTAAGGTTAGTTAAGACTTTCTGCGCTTTCTTTCTCCATAGTGTTGGAAAGGTGTGATCTGATTTTAGCAGATAGATAGATATAATATACATCATCCCTTTATAGGCTCGAGTGCTTGCTATTAGGCATTTTCTATATAAAGTACAAAGTTTCCATTTATAAATTGCATACAAAGATAGAAGGCCCAATTCATGTCTCAGGATCACCATAGGAGTGGACATGGGTAAATATAAAAGTCGCTTCCAAAAGCTACCCTCTAAGACAGTCCAATATGCATAAGATTTTATTTTTAGAGTTTCGCTACCATATGTGACAACTGGCACAAATTTTTGTTTGTAATATATTATAAGTGGTTTTAGCGAAAATTTACAAAATTTGACTTTGATCAATTTGGCTTGGGACAAGGTCATCATTGCTTTTTTTTTAACCTGATTGCCTTGATCTAGGACGCTGAACTGATGAGTTATTAAAATTCCCAGATATACATAAGAATGTACTGATTCTAGATCTTTCGATTGTAAAGGCCAGTGGTGGTGTTTAAATTTTTGCTTAGATGTACCGAATTGGATCACTTTTGTTTTTGCTGGGTTTACAGAGATGTAATTTTGTTCACAGTATGATTCTAAGGACTTGAGTAAAACACGCAGCCCATTAGGCGTTTTAGAGAGTAAAACCATATCATCTGCATATAGTAAGTGCTTGATAGCATTGTTATTTATTTTTGGTGAGTCTGATGTGAGCGGACTAAATCTGCTATGAATATCTGAAATGAAGAAGTTGAATAGAGCCGAGGCCAAAAGGCACCCCTGTTTTAACCCACGGGATGTTTTAACTGGATCAGATAAAAGACCATTACTATCCAGTCTAATCTGGATGGTGGTATTAGAATGGAATTCTATAATCCATTTAAGAATGTACCAAGGGCAGCCTTTGTTCATTAATTTTAGATATAGCAGTTCTCTAGGTACGGCGTCAAATGCCGTACGAAAGTCAATGAAGGCAATATAGAGTGGTTCACGCTTCTCTTGAGATCTATAGATAATACTGTTCAGAGTAATGATATTAATTCCAGTTCCTACTTCAGGAATAAAACCTGTTTGAAAAGGGTCACGTAGGATATACTTATCTAGCCATGCATTGAAATTTTTAAGAATCAGTCGACCAAAGATTTTACCTGGACAATCTAAGAGAGCTATTGGTCTGTATGCTTTTGGATCTGTTCTATTTCCTTTTTTAAAAATCGGTACTATTACAGATTTTTGCCATGAGGATGGAATTTGCATAGTGGAGAATATATTTTGATAGATTTGCATGAGAATAATAGCCCATTGATGGGAATGTGCTTTTAACATTCTATTATGAATACCATCAGGTCCACTAGCTCTGGAGTTACTCAGAGTTTTTATGCAATTAAGGATGTCAGATAAATTAATTGGAAAGGAACAATCTGTGATGTGCAATTGAAACCAACTCTCTAAATTCAGGAATGGGGATCGATATAAGTCTTCAAAATAGATTTGCCAAGTTTCTTTTGGCACAGAGTTAATCATAATCGCAAGTTGCGGACTCACAGATGCACTGTTCATACAAGACCAAATGCCACTCGTTGATTTTTCCACCATTTGCTTCAGTATGTATTCACTATTTTGCTGATATTGACTAATCTTTATACTTTTTAACCATTGATAATATGATTTCTTAAGTTGTTTTTTCATCACATTTCTGAGACCAATAGGATGGTGTGCTAGGTCTCGTATGGCTTTCCTTAGACTAATCTTAGCTTGTTGGATTTGAGCATTAAACGGGTGACGATGGCTGATTCTCACATACGATTCATTCGACTTGGATTGTTTAAATAATTGCATTTTAGTTACATAACAATCATCATGATTAACCAATTTTCCATTATACATTTCATAGAGCAACCCCTCAAACTGCCTCAAGCTCTGGCTGGTCCATTTCAGTCGATTGCCCTGATTGTTAGTGGCAATATCTGTGATGTTTCGATTGGTTTCTTGTGCAAAGTTTGGTATAGCCAAATGAAACTGTAATTCTAATTGGTTGTGATCACTCAAATGTGTAGGTATTATTATTAGAGAGTCTACTTGTGGCAGAAATTCTTTATTTACATATATATAATCCAAAATAGCTCCAGATGAACCTCTTTGCCATGTGTTCAGCAGTGTAGTACCTTGATTGTAGGTATCATTTAACATTATTAAACCTCGTTCTTCCATGATGGTTTTCCACGTATTTTCGTCGCTCGTAAGTGATGATTTCTGTGTTGATAATAGATGTAGATTTAAGTCACCCATTATAATAGTGTGTCCAGAGTGTTTATTTGATGCGATATTATCTAAATGCCATAAGAGGGTGGCAAAAAAATCTTCAGACCTGAGATTGAGTTTACTCCAATAAATATTGATGATGGTTAGCTGTATATGCACCGCTATTAGAGTTACTACCTGAAAATATGGGGATGGAGAAGGATGTATTCTTCCCATGAAGCCACTTGTTTTTTTAATTGCTAATAGAAGCCCTCCTGACGGTCTACCTGTTGCTTTTTTCGTGGCTATGGTATCATAGATGATATGCGAATCCCATGTTGGAGAATTTACTAGCCATGTTTCTTGTAACGCTACAATGTCATACTCCTCCAAGGCACTTTGTTTTGAATTGATGAAATGACTATTGCCTCTCGTGTTCCATGATATTAATTTAATACTGGATTGAGCATTGAATTGTTATGATCTTTTTCCATTGTTTATATATTGAGTTGCTTGAATTTGTTTTCTATTGTTCGGTTGATAAATATTCACATAAGGTTTATCGTCCTGAATATCAGGAGTCAGGTTGACTTGCGTGAGTAAAAATCCCATATCAAATAGAGTCATTCGCGCCTGCCATATTAGGTTATATACTAGGGCAGATTTGAAATAGATGTTAACTTCCGATGTATCATCATAATTAATAAATTCGACCTGATCAAGGTCTGCTGATGTAAGTTCTTTCAATGTTGGTATTTCTGTGCATATATTTAATATGCTCGTGCGATTGAGAACGTATGTTTCAAAAGGATGATCCCGGCATTTCAAATTCAGACAAGGAAGACTTATATGTTTATTCGAGTTCGACCAGTCGGATTTGGCCAGTGCTTGTAAAGTCTGTTGAGTCTTGGTGAAGGGCTTTGAATGTATATCTGTCTGATCATCATAGGATTTGTTCTCAGTCCTTGGTCCTTGCAATAATCGCCCAACATCAGGGAATGATCTATTTTGCTGTTGCGGCGCGGTAATAAGTTGAGTTCGTGTATCATTTAGGTAAGATTCAATTGAGGTTTTAATTAACTCTCGGATATCTTGTTGCGTTGCCATGTTAGGGGCAAGGCCTCCTGTAATAGATGTTTGTAATTTAGTTGTTTCCCGTGGAGATTGGAGTTGTATACATGAGTCAGTTGATAAGTTTACGTTCTCTGAGATGCTTTTTAAAATAGTTGAACTGTATTCTTTTGCTTCTTCTGTTCTCTGACTCCTTAGGGTAGATAGCTTCATAACGTTGGAATCTGCTGGGGCTTGGGTCAGAGTATCCATCTTAGTTTCAGAGTTTACGTTGGTTTTAACTTGTTGGATGATTTCGGGTTGGTATAACTGGTAGGCTTTTATTGATTCTCTGATCTCATCTCGCAACGTTTCCATAGTTATCTTTTGCTGTGGTAGATTATTATCTGCAGGAAGCTGTGTATTCGACGATTTAGTTGCAACAGTGGTTTTAAACATAGATGTGTTTGTTGCTGGAGTAATCGTTTTATGCACATCCCTATAAGGCAGACCATTGTTGATCTGATCTGCCAAGGCTATTAGCTTGTTTAACGGCTCATATGAAGTTATTTGTTGCTTTAGGCAGTTTGAATCTTGTGCTATCTTGATTTGATCTTGGGTTTTGTGTGATATCTTCACATATTTTCGTTTGTTTAGTTTCCGATTTTTTGTTGGGGGGCATTGTGCATTAGATTTAACTTGTAGTTGCCTCATGTTCTTGTCTTGATTTGCATTATTGAGATTTCTTGAATGAGTTATGTCATTTGATTCAAATGCATCAAATACGTTTTTCTTTGACTTGGATTGATTGAGTTTTCCTGTCATCGGATTTAAATTGACGCTTGTTTGAATATCATCATTCACTTGTTGAGATGAAGGCAATTGTGTCATTGGTTCGTTGTCATTTATCGACAAGAGCACTAGAGATGAATCCAATGTTTCAGATTTTGATGCTTCTTTTTTCGTCAATGTCGAAAAATCAGATGGCATTATGTCGACTACTTTAACTATAGTCGTAGTAGATTCATAGGGTACGCATTTTGATGGATCCTTATTAACTTGGAGCTCGTTGTTAGAATTTAGAGAGGGTCTTATAACTTCTTGGTTTTGTGATTTCCTCCTTGTTATGCCACTATTGTCTATCAGTTTTTCCAGTAGTGTTGTTTGATGGATTACTTTGCTTTCTAAAGATTCATATAATTTTGCAATAGCAAGTAACGCAGTATTCATGGCGCTTAGTGTGTTGTTCAGCGCGGGAGCTTCAGGAAACGATGATCGATTTACTTGTGCTCTTTGTACAAAGTAATCTGAATCTCGTGCTTCGTCCTGAAATCTTGTACGCCTTGGGGTGGGGGCGATGAATGAAGGTGATTCATCTTCTATTTGGATATCTTGTTGTGATAGTTCTAATGGGTGCGGTTTGCTGGTCTCCTCGAGATTGCTCTGTGCGTTTTCTTGAGCAGTTGATGTCACTTTTCCTGATTCTTCTGTGATACTTTTGGTACAATTATCATGCAGCTGCATTAGATCTCCCGTATTTGAGCAGATGTATTGTACATCAGATTCTATGTTTTTGGAACTTGATGAAGCATCCAAGAAGTCAAGCGTTTCCTGGTCAATTTCACCCACTATAGTTAAGTGTTCATAAGCTTTCCGTAACTTTATTTGAGCTTCTGCGGAATAGGATACTGGTTCCAATATATGAGGAAGTGGGAGAGTAAATTCAATAACATTCTCCTTGCTATGCTGCGATTCCTCACCTCGTGGTCCATTTCCACGCTGATTTGCCGAAGGCGTACTCTGCTCAGTGTCTCTCATTGGTAAATCACCTGATGTTACCGCCAAATCTAATGTGATATCCGTAACTTCCTCATGTGATAGTGAAATAGGTGTTGGAGCTAACTTTATGTCTTGATTTTCTCCCCTATTAGATGTGGATCTCTGTCCTATTATACTTCCATCGGCTAGATTGACAATTTGAGTGGAAGAGGGCATGCTCGATTTTGGTGGAGACTCTGATACTTCTAGTCTGGTCATCGGGTCGGTGGAGTTCCTAGTTAGCTCAGTCACTATAGTAGTTAGTGATATCCTTTTATTAGATAATATACAGTTGTTGCCTTGCGCCAAGTTACTGGATGTGTCATTATTTGAATGACTGTTGTGGGTGTCTTTAAGCAAGTGTGCATTGCTGCCAGGCAACGCCAGTTCTATGGATTGATTCGAGGTTTTGGTTAATTGGTCATTTGCTTGTTGTTTTGTGCTGACTGATTCTACCGCATTGCTGTTTTGTGCTGGATCAGTATCTGTTCGTTCACTT
The DNA here is from genome assembly GCF_040938575.1 of Ambystoma mexicanum. NCBI lineage: Eukaryota > Metazoa > Chordata > Amphibia > Caudata > Ambystomatidae > Ambystoma > Ambystoma mexicanum. The sequence continues at coordinate 332,821,355 of NC_090925.1, read as the reverse complement.
GATGACGGCTCCACTGTGTAGAAGGAGCGAATGTCGGCTGAGGAAGACGCAGTACGCCGGATCGACGCCGTCCCCGCACATGGGAAGGTTGTTTTTGCCAAGGAGCGTTTCATTGTTGCAGTTTGTATTCTTGACTGAGGTAGATCAATGGCCGTTATTTCAGGCATGCCTGTTTTTAGTGTATATTTCTTAGGTGTCATGTGTCAACCGTCAGACTAGTTGTAAGATCAAGTGTTGAGGGTAAGCAATAGAAGCACAGTTATACAGATGTTAGCAGGTACAATAATTTACCACTACAAAAAACAGCTCTAGAAAAATGTAAGTTACTTGTGTAGCGTATTAATGTCTTCCGCTGTGATTTAAATATATTATCACCTTCAGGTGAATTAATGCGGCAATTTTCACTACCCTCAGCAGCCCTCAGACAGCCGCTGACAGCCCTTATCGAACAGCGCTTTCCGAAAAAGCGCGCGCGCAAAAGCGCGGACTTCTTCAAAGATATAGGGCTTGTGGGTAGAAGGGGGCGGGGCTAAGAAACTAGGGGAAAAAACAAAAAAAAATATCAGTTCAAGTGTTCAAAGTTCAAAGTCTTTTCCTATCTTCTGAGTGTGGTTTGCAAGATCGTACCGTGATCCGAGCTCCAACCAGGTTCAACCAAAATCCGGGGGACAGCCGCTGACAGCCCTTATCGAACAGCGCTTTCCGAAAAAGCGCGCGCGCAAAAGCGCGGACTTCTTCAAAGATATAGGGCTTGTGGGTAGAAGGGGGCGGGGCTAAGAAACGTGATCCGAGCTCCAACCAGGTTCAACCAAAATCCGGGGGACAGCCGCTGACAGCCCTTATCGAACAGCGCTTTCCGAAAAAGCGCGCGCGCAAAAGCGCGGACTTCTTCAAAGATATAGGGCTTGTGGGTAGAAGGGGGCGGGGCTAAGAAACGTGATCCGAGCTCCAACCAGGTTCAACCAAAAATCTATAAATATATATTTTTTTGTTATATCACCCAACAATAAAACTACTTAGTCACACGTAGAATCACATTTCAATATCACATATCAAACCCTCCCTGTAAACCTCCCAACCCCCCCTTTATGTCCATTACTTCACAGTCTGCCTCTAGTGCTTCATTTTGCGTTGCTACTTCGTCCCCATCTCGATTGAAGAGGGTTACTGTCAACGCAATCCACTACTGGATGTCCATGCCCATTTCTTGTTTTTGTTCCCTTAGCACCCTTTCCCTACTCCGGTTTCGGCTGTTGTCCATCTTTCCAAGTCTTCCCACCATCTGGCCACACACGGCCCCCTTGCGTCCTTCCACCACATGGCTATATTGCGTTTGGCTAGTATATATACATCAAAACTTTCAGCTTGTTCAAAGGTTTATTTCTCGAACTCCTCTTATATCTGCCGAGCATGCTGGGGATTGTATATCCAGATCTATACCCCTTGGGCCACCCTTTGTGCCACCCCCTCCCAAAACTGCTGCACCACTGGGCTTCCCCAGAACATATATAACAGCCCGCCTCCTCCTCCCTGCATCTGGGACATTCTTGTTTGCTTGCTCCCTTGAATTTTGCAATTGCCACTGGTGTGAGGTATGCCCTATGTGTGATGTAGAGTTGTATCAATTGTAGCCTGGCATTTCTGGAGACCTTTTTCTATGATATATTGATATAGCACTCTGTTCTTTATCTTCGAATCTCTTGCTCAATTCAGTTTCCCATCTCTCCTTGCACTTCAATTCTGCCCTCGATTCGCTTTATCAATACTTCATAGATTCTCGAAATGGCATGCCGCCCTCTGATACACAGGTCCTCTATTTCCTCATATCCTATCCTATTGTTTCGTCATTAGTGCCCGGCCACCTCCCCCTCATCCCCCTCAACACCGCACTGTGGAGCAGTTATTGCCCAGGGTATATGCCCATGAGCTCTTGTAATTTGGCAAATGTCGACCACCCTTTTTCATTTCGTAGGTCCCCAATCATGGCAATACCACATGTTTCCCATCTGGTTTGCACCCAGTTACTACTCCCCGGCATGTCTGCCGTTATCGCCGCTATAGGTGTCGGTGGTGAGATTGGGTCTATCGTGCCCATGTTTTTGCAGGTTCTTTTCCAAATTTGAATTCCCAGTTTCAGAGGTAGGGGTGACTCTTTTGTTTTCCCTTGGCGGTCCAAATCCGATCCTGGAGGTATGCATTTTTTATGGCTGGCTGCAATAGAGTTATTTCCGTTGTGGAATCGTCCACCATCCATTGTACTACATGTTGCAACTGGCACGCCAGGAAGCACAACTTGAAATTCAGCACCACTCTGTGTCCGCTCCCTTCCATAGGAAGCGTCTACAAAGCTTTTCTAGGTCTCGAAAGAATTGCCTCGGAATGTTATATGGGACGTTACTGAAGCAGTGCATCAGCCTTCGCAGTGCCACCATTTTCAGTAGGGCCACACTACCCACCTTGGACAGGGGCAGCTTACTCCAGAACTCCATTGATTTCACCAGCCCATGCCTGGGTTGCGATGTGTTGACTGCATGCTCTGATTTGGGGTAATGCTATATATTGACACCTAAGTATCTAAATGACTCTGCGCTCCATGAAAGGGGAAGGGCTGGCAAGTCCTCTTTCTTCACTGTCACCATCTTGGCCAATGGGAATAGGCAGGACTTGTTTTTATTTATCTGGATCCCTGTCAGTGCGCTAGAGTTATCAAGTACCCCCAGCACATATGGAAAGTTGACCACTGGGTTACTCAGGTACAGTAACGTGTCATCTGCGTACATAGACACTACATGCTGCACCCGTCTATTTTAATTCCTATATCCCCATATTCCTTTCTCAGGTAGGCAGCTATAGGTTCTGCAGCAATAATATAAAGCATGGGGGGCAGCCTTGCCTCGTGCCCCTATGTAGTTGCCACCCATCTGAGTACGTGTTCCTCATCCTGACCCTGGCCATCAGTTCTGTGTATATTAGCCAAACCCACTTCATGTAATTTGGCCCTATTCCCAACCTACCCATAGTGGCATACAACCAGTTCCAATGGACAGAGTCGAACGCCTTACTCACGTCTAATGATCCTACAGCACATTGCACAACACTGTCTTTCGTGCTGTAAATGACATGGTTCAGTCTCCGTAGATTCTCCGCGATGCTTCTGCCCGGTACATACCTTGTCTGGTCTTGGCCGACTAGCAGGAGAATCACCTTCCTAAGTCTGTTTGCAAGGATCGCTGTTAGGATTTTGCTAGCCTGGTTTAATAGGGACAGTGGTCTGTACGAACCACAGTCCATGCTCTCCTTATTTGGTTTCAGCATCGGGATTATCACAGCTTCTCTCATACTATCAGGGAGGATTCATACTTCATAAGCTTCATTGAACACCTTGGCGAGGCGTGGCGCCAAGGCATCCGCATAGGCTTTATAAAACTCTCCCGTTAGCCCAACTAAGCCAAGGGATTTCCCGGAAGGCAACGTTCTGATGGTGGCGAGGACCTCATCGGGGGGTTCCTCTAGCATTTATGGTTGTTGTGCCTCCAATCATGGGAGTTCTATGAGGTCTAGGGTGCCCTGTATTTTGCCCTCACTTGCTGAGTGGGGGTCAGCATACAGTGTCTCATAATATTCTGAGAAAACCCTGTTGATGCCCGCTTGTGTGTTCACCTCCACATGGTACAGAGTTGCGGATGGAGAGTATCGGGGTCCTGTTAATCTTTTGTTTGTACAGCCAAGCTAACATTCTACCGGGTTTGTCCCCCTGTGTGTGGTTGCTCTCTAAATATCTAGCGTGATTGAACTTTCCTAGCCTGTCCCACTGCACTAGGCATGCTTGCCTCTACCCAACCTCTTCCTTTACATGCTCCGCGTCTGCCTTAGCCTCTTTTCCAATACTTAATTTCTCTTCCATACTTGTAAGGGTATTCACTATGGACCTCTTGATTCCCCACCGATACTGCTATCATTTCCCCCCTAATGAAAACCTTATATGCTTCCCACACCGTGCCCACCTGTTGTACACTCCCCTCATTTATTGCGATAAAATCTGCTGTACTTCTAATGTGTTCATTAAATGCTACATCTAGCAGTGCCCCGCTTCGCAGTCTCCAGGTAGGCACGGGCGGCCTTGGAGTGAACACCCTCCTTTTCACTAACAGTGGGGAGTGGTCCGACATGACCCTCGCCAAATATTCAGCCTCTGAAAATTCCATCACATGTTCCTCTCCAGCAATCAAATAATCAATTCTTATATGGACACCATGTGGGGCTGAGTAATGAGACTAGTCTCTACTGGCCGTGTGCTGTTCTCTCCACAAGTCCCTAAGCTGAAATTGTTTTAGGAGTGAGGCCGACACTTTGGCTGGGGGGACGGTCTTCTATGTTTGGTATCAGACCTGTCCTTGGTAGGATCCATGGTACAATTCAGATCCCCAACCCATATCATTAACCCATCTCTATAAGGGCCTAGCCTTTCGTATAATGATCAGGAAAAAAACATTGAATCATGATTTGGTGCAAACGTGTTCGTAATGCATATTTCCTGGTTCTCTAACACCCCGTATATTACTGCCATTCTACCCTCATTTTAGTAGTAAGTACTTTGAATGGAATGGTCGTGTCTATCCAAATCAGGACTTTTCTAGCATATTTTGAGTATGTGAAGCCCACCAGTATGCCCCCATGCTTTCGCCAGGTTCTTTTGCTTCTGTGCATCTACGTGTGTTTCCTGTAACAGTGCAATCTCAACCCTGTTCCTCTTAATGTACATGTGTATTCTCCGGCATTTCACATAACTGTTTAGCCCTCTGACATTCCATGTCATGATTTTAACTATGTCAGCCATTGTGCCTCGAAACCCAGGGTATCATGGGGACAATGAGTCTAATGTAGTCCTTGGTGCTCAGTGTATGCAATGTACTCCTAAGTATGCCAGGCCTCCCTCCCCGTACCTTCCCCCAAACCTCCAACTACCCTCAAACCACACTCAAACTTAACCTGTCTCGCTGTGTCAAGCATGCTAGGACTTCCTTGTTTCCGCCCCACTCGACCTGCCGGTAGACTAGTCTCCTGGTGCCCTACAGGCGGGCACTGTTCAGAAGCCCTAAACTAACTTAATGGGAGTACAGGGTCTGCTCTCAGCGTTACCCCTACCGGGTTTTTGTGGTCCACCTCACTGCTCCTGCTATAACTATTCATCTTGTTTTCTTCCATATTTCTTTTCAGCGAACCCTTAAATGTAGTCCAATGTTGTCCGGCCCTCTGCTCCAGTTCTCACCACATCTGTTAGGTATGTTGACTTTGCTCTGTAGTCTCTGGGACCTGCTCTGTCCATCCAGTCCTGTGCTTTTATCGGTCTCTCAAAGAAAAGTACTTTGCCCTTGTGGATCACTTTCAGCTTCTCTGGGTATATCAGCATATATTTGAATCCCGCCTTCCTGAGCCTTGCTTTCGTTGCAATGAATTGTACCCTTCTTTTTTGGACCTGGAATGTGTAGTCTGGGTATACCAATATCTTCAGGGAGGCTCTCTGTATTGTCCTGCCTGCCCTGGAAAAGGCAACAATCTTCTCCCGAGCTTTGTAGTTCAGGACCTTGGCTATTATGGGCCAGGCGGACCTCCTGGTGGTGGCTTTCTAATGAGGGAGCGGTGCACTCTTTCTGTTGTGAACCCTTGCATAAGTTCTCCTGCACCTATTTCTTGTAGTAGCAGGTCTTCGACGTAAGTAGTGGGGTCTGACCCTTCTGTTCCCTCTGGCAGCCCACCAATTCTTGTCTTATTTTGACGTTCCTGGTCCTCTGCTTCTTCAGCTCTGTGCTTGAGCAGCTTGACTTTCAGTAGGAGGATGCCAATGTCCTTCGTAGTCTGCACCCATACCTCTGTGTTTTCCTTGACCTGCTCTTCCAACTTCCCAGTCCGTTCTGCTATGGCTCCCACATCTTGTCTTAGTAGCCCCACGTTGATGGCCACCACATCTATCTTGCAATCCAATGTAGCTAGTGACGCCACAATGGCCTCCAGGATCTTTTGATTCCCAAGGTCGGTCTTCTCTGCCGCCAGAGGCGCTTGGTCTTTCACCTTTTCTCTGCTGTCCCCCTCTAGCCAGTGCTCCTGGCTCTTAGAGGTTTCCATTGTGGTCTGCTTGTTTTTGCTTTATTTCCTTTGGTTGTCATTGTATGCTGTTGGACGTATGAGAACTACTATTTGTAGGTGCCTCGGTGGGGACTCTCCTCTCCAGTGATCGCCCGGCCCAAGGCTCTCATCATACTCCAGGACCTCCTTATTGCTGCTCGGGTTGGGGCCCCCTCCAGTTATTGAGCCCTCTGTACCCAATGCAGCACCTTCTGCGGGAGGCACTAGCCAGTATGTGGTGCCACCTCTTGTTTCTGGAGTCCGGTGCTTGGGCCTTTTCGCTTTCTCACCTTCTTCACTTTGGCCCTCTTCGTGGTGGTGGCCCCCGCTTCCCTGATCTGCCTGGGGCTGGGCTTAATTGCTGTGGCGCATGCAGCCCTTTGATTTTGCGCTTTCGTAGTATGTCCTATTCACGGCACGCGCTGAATTGGGAGGGAGGGCCCAGGTCTTAACCAGGTATTTGGCTCAGCTGCTCCAACATACACTACTTTTGTAGCACTTTACTGTGCTCAGTGGGTAGTGGACACCAAGCCCCTCCAGTTACTGCAGTGATTATGACTGCACACACCTCTGCCAGTGTGTAGCTGTGTCACGCCGCCTCTCACATGCGTTTTGTGGGTGATAGGGTCTCTGAGTGCACTTCCTAAATGTGGAATGTGGCAACACTGTTGGGTTCAGCTGTGCCTAGTGCTGCTCAACGCCTTCTGCACACTGTTTCCTGGGAGGCTCTGTCTCTGCCTCGGAGGCTGTGGCACCTTCTTTAATGTACTCCTCTTTGTGTATGGATCCCAGGAGCCGCGGCCCACAGACACAAGCCTGCGTTCTCCCGGGGGTAGCAGTCCATGCTCCGGGAGGCATTGTCTCTGTTTTCCGCACACCGTGCGTAACGTTCTCACAGTCCACCACTGGAGTCACACGGGCCGTGGGGGCCCTGTGCTTCTCAATATATGATGGCAGCAATAATGCAGTATCAGGGTACCCCCTCTCCCGACCCATTACCTCCTCTGCAGTTGGGTCCGGCCCTCACTTGTGGTACCGCTGTCGTGCGCCCTTTGTCCACTCTCTGGAACAAAGCTCTGTGTCGGCGCGGCACTCTGGTCTTCACACTGGTATGCAGCTCTGCTCGCTGCCCATACCAAAGCCTCCTCAACGCTGTCCAAGGTAGGTTGGGTCACCACCAGTCACCGATTGCGACTCCGCAATGCTCCCTATGGCTTCTGCTCTCCATTCTCAGATCTTGGCACAGCACACCTCTGTTACAGCATGTTCCGGGCTACCGGTTTCCTTTGTCCTGTGTGCACCTCGCGTCGGCACCCGGAATCTGCAATCCAACTCGGTCCGCTGTTTCTTTGCCCACCGGGTCTTCTTGGAAACAGTTGCCCATGCCAGGATTAGCCGCACTATTGTTTCTCTGCATCTGCACCGTGCTACTCGGAGTAAGAGCAGCTCTCTGTCACACCACCGCCATTTTCCTTCTCATCACCGGCAGTTCCTCGTATCTTCATGAAGGCAATCTGGACTTCTCACACAGACAGGGTCTGCCCAATGTTGTCACTTGCTGTTACCTTATTTTTTTCGGGCATATTTGTGGGTTTAAAGGAGAGTTCCGGGACTTTTTTTTTATTGTCCCTACGGTTCGGCCATGTGTTTTTAAGCATAACTCGGTAGATCGTGGAAAACTTTCCTATGGACCTTACCCGACTTTTCGTCCATTAACGCACTCGAAATCAGCCGCCATTTTATGATAATCCTATCACTTGCCGCATCGCCCTGGCTCACCTGCTTGTGCGGCACTAAATCAAATCCCCCGCCCCCGAGGCTGACATCAGCAGACGCGTACCGCCCATTTCCCAACGCCAAAGCACGTTTCGTGTCAACAATCGCTGCGCCTCAGCTAATGAAGTGTCGCCATGGAAACGGCAGGACGCCTCTTTCCTCAATAAGTATAAACACACCGTTTCACAACACACAGCAGCAGATTTTCGATTCCATTACTCTCGCTGTGTTACTTTGAGTATTCTGTGACTCGTTTCTGTGCTCTGGTCAAATACCTTCGTTGATTGTAGCCCGTGTGAACAGATACCAGTACCACCGCTATAAATTATTTTACTTTCTTTACCACACAATGGCTACAATAATGCCGTATATGTACGAGCCCGAGTACATGGAGGAAGAACTACTGGAAAGGCAAGCACGCGAAAACGATGGGGATTCGGATGGCAGTTGGGAGGACCAGTCAACGGATGAAGAGCCTGGACCATGTCGCATGGACGGCGTCTCCACCTGGTGCACGTGCAATCGTTGCGAGCTAATGCCAACTGAGGAGGAGAACTGCTGCTGCCGTGAAAATTCCGGGTGCTTGGCCTACATTTCGGAAGGCGAGCCAAGTCCGCAATGCATCACCGAGCTGCCAGAGTTCAGGGAAGCCTGCCTTTCACGGACAGTGTTGAGGATGATGATGGTGCTTATGCACGAACTTTGCGGCACTGTTCGTCCGCGTAATCCGAGTAACGAGTAAGTATACTCTGGTTGTGATGTCAGTGATGCCACTACTATTTCATGGTCGTCTCCCACATATAAAACTACATCTACATATCATTCGAGATGCATGTAAATTGGTTCCATGTTGTGCATTTTCTAGATAGAATTTTTTTCAAAGCAGAATGACATTTTTGTACCTGAATCGACAGTGATAAGAAAGTTGTCATTTTAATACAGTTTGCATCTTTCATTTTCACAGGTGGTACAGGCTGGTGGCCTATCGTTGCTTCACTTGGTGGCTTCACGGGAGGCTCGGACACCTCGTTCGGAGAGTAATACCTGCCTGTGCGGTACTTGCCATTAGACAACATTTCCCCAGCGACAGTGGACAATACCGCGGCTCTTCCCGGGATGTGCTGCAACCGCAACTTTACAATGTGTAATGTTTATTATTTATGTTCAATTGAAATTAAGATCTAAAATAAAACCCAACATATATTTTAACAATGGTTGTTTTGATTTTTTAAATGAATCTAGTGTGTCTCCATTGAATAGTCTTCCTGTGCCTTGTCTTGTCACACCACATGTCTCCGGCCAGCATCCTCCCTCACGCTGGCCGCCCACCTTCAATCCACATAACCGTTGAACCCATATGCAGCAGACATACATATGTTATTTTGCGGGTTGGCATCAAGCCTCCCGGCCTTGCCTCCTCCCCCAAAAATACCACACCACTTTGTTCAGGGTCTCCAGGGTGAACTGCACCCATATATTCTCCTGGGAGGCTGAGGTATTTATAAACTCACCCCCCTGCCTTCCATGTACTAGATCCTGCAGCCTGCCTCTTACATGCAGTTAGATGGCCTCTCCTTGGTTAGGCCCTACGGCAAACGAGTCTTGTCTGCACGACCACCGCCCGCACCGGGGTACTTGCGCTGGCAAGTGGAGCTGTCAGGGAGCGATAAAGGCCAAGAGGTGCCAAAGACCATGTACACTTCAAAGTGGTCTATAGAGCATGGTTTGTTGTTCCCATGTCTACCGCCAGACCCCGTGTCTCCTGCCAAGCATCTCCCCTCACGCTGGACGGCCCCCTGCAATCCACATAAGTGTGTCTCCATTCACAAGTCTTCCTGTGTCTTGTCTGCACGACCACCGCCCCAATCCACCCCCCGCCCTATCAAAGGCAGTTCGCACCGGGGTACTTGTGCTGGCAAGTGGAGCTGTCAGGGAGCGATAAAGGCCAAGAGGTGCCAAAGACCATGTACACTTCAAAGTGGTCTATAGAGCATGGGTTGTTGTTCCCATGTCTACCGCCAGACCCCGTGTCTCCTGCCAAGCATCTCCCCTCACGCTGGACGGCCCCCTGCAATCCACATAAGTGTGTCTCCATTCACGAGTCTTCCTGTGTCTTGTCTGCACGACCACCGCCCCAATCCACCCCCCGCCCTATCAAAGGCAGTTCGCACCGGGGTACTTGTGCTGGCAAGTGGAGCTGTCAGGGAGCGATAAAGGCCAAGAGGTGCCAAAGACCATATACACTTCAAAGTGGTCTATAGAGCATGGGTTGTTGTTCCCATGTCTACCGCCAGACCCCGTGTCTCCTGCCAAGCATCTCCCCTCACGCGGGACGCCCCCCTGCAAACCGCATAATGCCACGACATATACACGTCATTCATTCACAAACACACCCCTGTTTCGAATTCTTTATAACCCACTTCATATTTCTAATGAGAACTTCTTTGCGCTTTGCTAGTCAACCCGTGAAGGTGCTGGTTGTCTGCTCTTCGTCTCTGTGAACTTCCGTGACCACTTTGAGCAAACTCATCAGTTTGCAACCTGTGAACTGCTCCCTGTTCTACGACAAGAAACTACTCTGATCCCTGCATCTAACTGTTTGCTCGTCAAGGTAAGGCCATGTACCATACTCATTTTGCGTCCAATTTCTTTTCGTTCAAGACAGTACATGCAAGGAACTAGTCACATGTTCTGAGTTTAGTGAAATTATTTTTGTATTTTTTTAAAGTTATTCAAATACTTATCCGCATGTGAATAACGTGTATAGTTCCAAGAACCAAAACATACCTTGCATTGAACCTTTTATGTATTTAATTTTTTAACACAATGGTATTCATAGAGAATTGTTGATCTTTACTTTTCAGAACTTTCCACAATGCCTGCCTGTTCCATTGGCGGTTGTCCTTCGAAGACCCATAATAAATCTGAAGGTACTATAATGCATGTTTTCCCTAAGACAATAGATCAGATAAGAGAATGGGTCCGATATTGCGGATATCCACCCTCTGAGCTTGAAAGTAGAGTCCTAGAAGTCTTTGCGGACAAGAGGGGTGATCGATACCGCATCTGCAGCAGGCACTTTACCTCTGACATGTACTCCACATCATTGCTAATAAAGAAGAACACACCGCGAGCGAGGCGAAAATTGCTCTCAACCGCTATTCCCACTCTATTCGTCCACATCCCTCCACTGGTGAGTCAAGTTTACGTATTTATCTCTCGGCCTTGCGGTAGTGTGTAGCATTAGCTAACAATAATTTCCCCATTTATGTATCCACTCAATATGAAGGCGGAAGATTCTCCATCCGTGTCGTTATTGCAGTCATCAGCCACTTCAAGCGCCTATCGGGTAATCTTACTTGGCTATTCTGCCACTGACTTGTTTTAGGCATGTAAATCAATAGTTTTAATTTATCGTGTAATTATTTTACCTAATGGTACACCCTTGTACTCGTCCTCTAGTCTTTGCTTTCAGTTATAATTATTGTTATCCAAAATAATTCAAGTACTGTCTTTCAGGGAGATGCTGAGGAGTCCAACGTATTGACGACTACCGTTGATGTCACTCAGATGCTCGAGGTACGTTTCAGGACAGTTCCATCGATGGAGATCATCAGATCTTGCATTCTTGTAGCGTGATTGTTACACACAATGTTTCTATCGTTTTTAGCCATTGATATGTCCTTCTGTCGTCGCCCTCCTATGTGTCTTCTTTTTTCAATATTGTGTTCATTACTAATGAAAGTCCTATGTTTCAGGGAGTCGATGGAGCATTAGTCCAAGAAGAAGGGGGAGCGTGCAGTTACGGGTCGGCGCAACAGCTTGCAGAAGTGTGCACCGCAGTCACATCGTCCCTTGATGTTCTTATGCATTTCGAGGTATGGATACTGACAGCTCGATCAAGCGAGATCATATGACTTGATTACATCCGCTATACTTCCTTCTTTATTAACGCAAGTACTATGTTTCAGGGAGATGACGGAGCTTCTTCTACAAGAACATCACCCCTAGTAGTTGATGCAGATTTCTGGGTGGTGACACTTCCAACGATCGAGCAAATCGAATCATATTTAGATATCCATTATTTATTTTAGACAACTGATCATTTGTGCAGGTCTATTTAGATGAGCCGTTGACGCCTGCACAAACTTTATGTTCTTTTTATCAAAATAGAAAACCATACTAATGCAATTACTGTGTTTCAGGGAGTCACTGAAGCATCATCTTCAATAATATCATCAATGGAAGTCTATGAGGAGCCCGAGGTATGGATCTTGACAGTTCCATCTAACTAGATCAACAATGCGTGAATAATTGTCGTTTGAATGTTCTACACAAAGCGTTCATTCGTGTTTTGCTATTGAGATGTACGTGGGTATTGGTCCCCAAGTACATTTTGTGTTTTCGATATTATTATACATACTAATGAAAGTTCTATGTTTCAGGGAGTCGATGGAGCGTCAGTGCGTGATGGATGTGCTTATCAGGAAAACATAGTCGTTGCAGCGCAAGAGGAAGTGGAGACATATACACACGAGTCGGAGCAACAGCGTCCTGATGTTGAAGTTCGAGGCAAGAAAGTTTCAAAGAAAAGAAAGCAAAAGAAGGTTAGTGTCCTGGTCACTATATTATGTTGTTTTTCACTGTTAATAGTTCAATACTGTAAGTTGTGTTTAAACTGAACACCCCTTTTCCAATCTGTCCTCTAGTTGCGAGTGGGTGTACAAACTAGATCTACACAGACAGTGAAGCGAACGAGAGATGTTGCTTGTCAAACCTTTTGGCAGGGACTTGAGACTGGAGAAGCATCGTGCCAATGGGAAGAATATGAAGTGATTGACAACGGAGCTATACCACCACCAGCCATTGATAGTGAATGTCCTCCTGGTAGTTCGGATGCAGTCGGAGATCAATTCACAGAATCCACACCTGCAAAAACTAAGACCGCGAGAAAGTTGAAGAAATTGTTTTATTCACCCATCGCCGGAGAAGGAACAGATGTTGCAATGGAAGAGAATGAAGTAGGCGACAATGAAACACCATCAATATCACTGAACATAGCGGAAGACGATATCAGAGATTCTACCTTTCATGTGAGTGACATGTCCTCAACGTTACAGGCCGAACCAGCTGGGATGCAGAGTGACAGTATAAGGAAAGAGGCCAAATTCATTGTATTCGATATTGTTTGATTGATATTATTATTCGGATGAAATGTGGGCATTTGGTTGGTGGGGAAGTATGTGGGGAGCCATTGATTAATGTGACTCGTGCAATTCGAGGCACTAACCTTAAAATACATGCCACCTGTACAAAATATCATCCTTTCACATGGTCTGCACAACCTATGCTGGGACAACTGCCAGCAGGCAATCTACTTTGTGCAGCGGCTGCACTTTTTAGTGGTTCAAGTTTTAAAAAATTAGAGTCGTTCTTTCAGTTTGTGGGAATCCATTTCATTGCGAAAACTCAGTTCTACAAATACCAAACCGATTATCTATTTCCAGCCATTAGCGAAGCTTGGAGAATGGAAAAAATGTCTATTGATAGTACATTCGCGGGCAAACGGTTCAGGCTAGCCGGTGATGGACAGTGCGACAGCCCAGGATTTTCAGCCAAGTACTGCACCTACCACTTTCAGGACATGGAAAGTAAGAAAATTGTGAGTTCGGTGGTCGTGCAGGTGTCACAAAGTACATCCTCAGTGGCCATGGAGAAAGTTGGCTTTGTAGCATCATTGCAAGAACTACAATCGCGGGGAATGGTGATCGACCTGATAGCCACGGACAGACACGTTTCAATTGCCAAGACAATGAGAGAACAGTACAAAAATATAAATCACCAATTTGACGTTTGGCATCTTGCAAAATCAATCAATAAAAAATTGTCGGCTGCAGGTAAAAAAAAAGAATTGCAAGGTATTTCACAGTGGTCCAAGTCAATCAGCAACCATCTTTGGTGGAGCTCAAAAACATGTGGAGGGTCGTTGGAAATTCTACTGGAAAAATGGCGGTCAGTAATGCCACACTGTACAAATGTTCACCGATGGAACACGAACCAACATTTCCACAATTGTGAACATGGCCATTTGTCCACAGAGGAGGCACGGAAGAAGAAGTGGTTGATTCCTTCATCACCCACTCACAAAGCCATTGAAAAGATTGTATTTGATAAAACTATAACAAAAGCTTTGAGTGGACTCACGGAATTCTGCCACACAGGAGATTTGGAGGTGTTCCACAATATGTGCCTAAAGTACAGGCCAAAACGATTGCATTTTGGCATGGAGGGCATGATAAATCGGACTCTTTTAGCGGTCTTGGCACATAACCATAATGTTGGCCGTCAACAAAGTAGGACGACCGGAACTTTAGGGACGCTTCGCTACAATAAGGCCTTCACTAAAAGAAGTAAACAATGGGTGATCAAACCAGTGTTTGAGGATATGCAATATGAGTTTATTGAGAAACTTATTGTTGACGTCCTAGATAGGCACATAAATGGAGCTGTGAACGAACCTGTGCAGGGGACAACTGCATTGCCACCCAACATTGCATCTGTTCCATGTCCACCTAAAGAAGAACTCATTGAGAAATACACATCACGGTTTAAATGATTGTAATTTGATTGTCTGTTCTCTCAAGTCTCCTCATGTCGCAGGCCCATTGAAAATGTGTATCTATGTATTGTGTAAATAAAAGTGATTGCTCAGTGTACATGCAATGTGTCTCTCCACCCTTGCCCCTCCCTTCACTGTGCAGTAGTGCGAACCACCCGGGTGTCACCTGTGACTTTGCTCTGGAGTCTCCTCATGTCGCAGGCCCATTGAATATGTGTATCTATGTATTGTGTAAATAAAAGTGATTGCTCAGTGTACATGCAATGTGTCTCTCCACCCTTGCCCCTCCCTTCACCGTGCAGTAGTGCGAACCACCCGGGTGTCACCTGTGACTTTGCTCTGGAGTCTCCTCATGTCGCAGGCCCATTGAATATGTGTATCTATGTATTGTGTAAATAAAAGTGATTGCTCAGTGTACATGCAATGTGTCTCTCCACCCTTGCCCCTCCCTTCACCGTGCAGTAGTGCGAACCACCCGGGTGTCACCTGTGACTTTGCTCTGGAGTCTCCTCATGTCGCAGGCCCATTGAATATGTGTATCTATGTATTGTGTAAATAAAAGTGATTGCTCAGTGTACATGCAATGTGTCTCTCCACCCTTGTTCATTTGCGCATTAAATTAAACCAAACAGTAATATAAATCATTTTTCAATAAATATAGAATCTCTCCGTATTTATGGTTCTGTGTGGCTGCAAAGCACGCAGACAAAATGCAAAGATGGAGTGTAAATTTCAAGTCCTGTGAGAATGCCTTACACTGAATGTAGCTAACTTGGAATGTGTGCTCGTTCGAAGTGAAGGTCAGCTGCTTTGATTTTTTCTCGGGTGCCAGAATGGCCCACGACTCAGAATAAGGTTCTATTGTATTTTGACCTTGACAGGCCTGGACCACGTAAGAAACGATAATGAATATAATTTCAGAAACGAAAGCCATTTCATGTTCGTTCATTAGAAGAAATAACGTCGGCATAGAAGGAGTGGTATTTCGGGGCTGCCCTACGCACAGGCGCAATGGAAAATGCAAATATAATGTAAGTAACTCTTTAGATGAGTTTATACCGCAATTTAATTACTATACAGTTGCTTTAAAGACGGGTTAAGTTGTACTTGTTCGTTCTATGTGGCATGTTGTTTTGTACCGCGCACTATCTTGGGGAGAACCGTCTACTTGGCCCCCTTCCCGCCCCTACCTGCAAGGCTAAAAACCTCGGGGTCATCTTCGACTCCACACTCTCCTTCTCTCCTCATATATCTGACGTCTCTAAGAAGTCACACTACCAGCTGCACCTCCTCAGAGGTATTCTTCCCTTCCTCTCCTTCCCCCAGAAGCTCACTGTCTCCCGAGCCCTGGTTCTCTCTAGGCTGGACTACTGTAACAGCCTCTATCTTAATCTGCCTGCCTCCACTCTCCGCCCTCTGCAACTTATCCAGAACAGAACTGCGAGACTTGTCCTTGGCCTCAAGCGGGCCCTTTTTATTTATTATTTATTATTTATTATTTTATTACGCTACTTACCTTGTACTGCACTTCCCCCCCACCTCCTCTCCTTGCACTTTCTCCTTTTCCCCTTACCTCTGCACTTGCGCGATCTGAATGACACCTGGCCTAGTAGGATCGTTTGTCTGTCTTCCCCTTGTTCCCCTCCCTCCCTGCCTCGTCGCGCCTTGAAACACTTGTGTATAGGCGCGTTACAAATACCATATCATATCATATCATACTTTTACGGAAGCACCTCAAAACCTTTGCTTCTGCTTTCTCTCTCCCTCTCCCCTGCTACAACTGGTCCACTGTCTGCGATCTCGGTCCTGGGCCCTTCCACTCTCCACCTGCACTCCCTGTCAACCCCTGCACTGGGGGACTGTCTCAGTATCCTACAGCCCCCCTTGACGTTTAAAACCCAGTTGCACTGTCCTAGCTATGAAATAATTTCCAGACCTAATATATAAAATGAATAATTTTAATAAAGATCTGATGGTGAGACTAATTTCCTTTTTTTATGTTTTTCAAATAGATACATCGTCCATTATTGTCTGTGTCACGAGTACCAGACACCGGCGGATGGCTTCTATAATCGCCAGTTGCTTCTCCGCGTGAACAACGTTAGCACCCTGACCATTTTGTGGGACGATCGCCAAGTACAAGTATGCCCTTACGCGGTACTAATGGCTAGATGCAACATACAGACCGTTGTGGTGCCCTAGTGCCTCGTTGTTGGAATAGCCATGCGATTATCAGTGCGACCGAAGAGCTTATTTTATCGTAAACCAACACCATGTCTACTGCACACGAACATCGCTTGCCTCAAGACGAAATATTTTGGATCGAGAGCAAATAAAAATTCATTTATCTAAGACCCTGTGTACAGCAAAGGAACATCGTGTGCCTCGAAACGAACTTTTCGGAACGTGAACAAATAAAAATGCAAATCGCTGAATATTCTCAAAACATTTGATGTCCAATAAATGTACTTTGCCAAATGTACAATCTTGCCGTTTGCTTTTAAACCACTGTTTCATATTCCGAATTGTGGCGCTGTATTGTGAGATGATCTAAGACCCTGTGTACAGCAAAGGAACATCGTGTGCCTCGAAACGAACTTTTCGGAACGTGAACAAATAAAAATGCAAATCGCTGAATATTCTCAAAACATTTGATGTCAAATAAATTTACTTTACCAAATTTACAATCTTGCGGTTTAATTTAAAAGTACAGTTTCATATTCCCAATTGTGGCGTGCTGTGTTGTTTGAGCTCATCTGTGTTGATTTCCTGGTTCTGTGTGGAGTCGCGTATAAGACGCCTGGGCGCGTTTGCCTACGCAGCTCAGTCACGTCACTGATAGAGGCGGGGAATATGAATGTTTTGATCAAGTCTGTTTCAGGGGCGGGGGATTTGATTTAGTGCCGCAAAAGCAGGTGAGCCAGGGCGATGCGGCAAGTGATAGGATTATCATAAAATGGCGGCTGATTTCGAGTGCGTTAATGGACGAAAAGTCGGGTAAGGTCCATAGGAAAGTTTTCCACGATCTACCGAGTTATGCTTAAAAACACATGGCCGAACCGTAGGGACAATAAAAAAAAAGTCCCGGAACTCTCCTTTAAGTTGCCATATGAGGCTTCTAAGGAGTGTAGTCGGATCTGAAGGAGCTGCCAGTGAGCACGTCTGCCTCACATGGCTGCTGGCCACGCCCCCTGAACACAACATAGTTATGATGGGAGTTCCATATTTTCAGTTTGCTGGTCTTCCAGGATACTCTTGCAATGCTCCCCAAAAGAAGCTGGTACTAGGAACAGTAGCTGGATTCCAGGGCAGTGGCCTGTGGCTCCTCAGACTCTGCAGAGGTGGAGTTTTGAGCAGTCTCCCATTTGCAACATTTAGCTTACAGATAAATAAGTCCTGCAATGGGTACAGGTGGGCTCTAAAATAGAAAAGGCTAATGGAATATGCACCGTTAAACTGATTTTGGCTCAAAGAAAAACCTTCGGGAACATGTCCTTGTAAGTTACCTTGATTTGTACAGACAGACATTATTTTATAAGGAGATTCGTTGTGTTCAATGGACTCTATTGATTTCAGTTCTGATGGTTGGAAAATATTACTTTGGATTTTTCCACTCACGCGATCCCTGTAATGGAGGAATCCTAACTTCATGCTGCCAGTTCGACAACTCGACAATTCTGCTATAGAACCAGTGAGTGAAGGCTGATAACCTACCCCAGTGACACTGTTAATACCTGGAGGCGTGTATGCCGGCCCCATGTCACTCCGCTGCATTACTTGGAGGTCGCCTTCTTGCTCAGTGGCCACTCTCTGTGTGGCAGAACGCTGTAGCACTGGGCCTGTGTCACTGCTTGTCACTGAGGACTGATCACTCACAATCATTTCCTGTGACTGAGGGCTAATCTGCAGGTGTTTCAGTTACTGATGGCTGATCCCACTTCCCAGCGTCAGTCTGTAGGCTGAGCTTCCAGTGTCATTTCCTGTGGCTGAGCACATTGTCACTACTTGTGATTGGGTCTGTGCTCCTACTCTTACTCTTTGAATGCGAGTGACAAACATCAGCTCATCTTGATGGGCACTTATAGATTCTGATATTGCGCGTCATCTGTCATGCCGTACAGCTCCATATTCTCCTCTGTTACCATCAAACTCTGCATGCAACCCTTGGGGGACTCCTCACGAGTGGGATATGCAAATCCGCTGACACTAGAGGCCATGGGTCAGTCATAGGTAATGCAGAGATGTTGTTGACACTGAATAAAATGTCCTGCTTCTGTTCGCAAGAAACTTGGTTGTGCGAGGATTGGGTGTTGGGTGGCTATACAATAATACATAGACTGGCCAACCTTCCGATAACGGGAAGACTTAAAAGGGGCCTATGCATAGGGGCTAGAACTTGGCTCAACCTGGCGGAATATGCAGAGGGTCCCCCAAACTTGAATTTTCCAGCGGCCACGATTGATAACCCCAATGACAGATTCCCACCTATATTGGTAGCAACGCGGTGGGGCCGTGACTTTGGAAATCAAAGATACTCTTATTAGAACTGGGGTGGGCTGGTGTTGATAGCCAGGGATTTTAATGTGGATTGTGGTGATCTTGCACAGGGTACTCAGCAATGGCAGATAGAGATGAAACGTAATAATGTCTTGGCCCATCTCAACCCCCTGAGAAATCCCTTGGATTCACAGTTGGAAATGATCACTCACTTAAGGTGCACGTCACCAAGACCACAAGGGCGGCGTCATCGTCATTTCAGCTCCCAGTCGTCTGCAAAATCAAGTCCTTCCTCCCTGCCTCTCCTGCCCAAGCCTTCGTTGATTCTCACTCATGTAGACCGTGCCAGTGGCTATACTGACCCCGCGGAAGCAGTGCACATCACCTACAAAATAGCCTGCACCCCACTACAAGCCATTGGTATCAAGCGCCAAACCCCACCTGACTTGAGAACCCAAGAGCCCTGTACAACACGGGCACCCCTGACATTGCCAGGATGGAAAGAAAGGCCCAGGAAAGAGTCCTTTTTTCATGATATGCTCCTAAAATTTGGAACAACGTCTGAGTCCACATTAGGCATTTCTCCCCACTCCTACGCTTCGGGAAGGGACTTCAAGGTACATCCTCGCCTAATACTGACTGCCCCTCCTTTGTACTCCCCTCAGCCCTACCCTTGCTGTATCTTTCCCAGCCTTTTTACCATCCATGTTCTATTTTCTCCTTCTACATAGGTCTCCCTTGCTTGTCAGGTAGGTGTGCGCTTCATATGTTATGCTGCTCCCATGCCATTTTGCCGAAATAAATTACTTTGTGGTACTTTACTTTGAAATGTTAAGTCGATTTTGTTTGTTATTTGGGGTCCCCCCCATGCCGCACCTTCCCCTTCACCACTAGCCCTACTCCAAACCACTCTGCACCCCCTTTTTACCCTGTAACCCACAAGTAAGTTATTTCTGACATTGAAACTGCGAGATACTGTTATGCTATGTTATGTGAATAGACCTTTATACTCAGCTAAATCCCACCGGCAGCGGTTTCAGAGCGCCTGGGCGCACTGTGCCCTCGCCAGGGGTATCCACGCATGAGTCTGCTGGAGGCAGGGAGAGGATAGAGGGAAGATAAGAAGATGAGAAAGTGGGAAATAGATGCCCCTCACACAGGAGGGAGGGATGCACCAGCGGGAGAATGGTGTGTGACAGCATGGGTGCACGTCTGTCCTGTTAGGTGTGCCATGGCTCTGCAGAAGGGAGGTCATTCCTTCCGCATACCGACATGTCCCTAATGTGGTGCGATTCACCTCCCTCCTCTGGTTTAACCGGTTTTATTTCATGAAATGCTGATATAAAACAGCCTGCACTCTGCATGCTGCGGCCAGTTATGACAGACTGCAGTCTGCATGCTACGGCCAGTTATGCCAGCCTGCACTCTGCATGCTGCAGCCAGTTATGCCAGCGCGCACTCTGCATGCTGCGGCCAGTTATGCCAGACTGCATTCTGCATGCTACGGCCAGTTATGCCAGCCTGCACTCTGCATGCTGCGGGCAGTTATGCCAGACTGCACTCTGCATGCTGCGGGCAGTTATGCCAGCCTGCAGTCTGCATGCTGCGGCCAGTTATGCCAGACTGCACTCTGCATGCTGCGGCCCATTATGTCAGATGCCAGCCTGCACTCTGCATACTGCGGCCAGTTATGCCAGACTGCAGCCAGACTGCAGTCTGCATGATGCAGCCAGTTATGCCAGTCTGCATGCTGTGGCCAGTTATGCCAGCCTGCAGTCAGCATGCTGCAGCCAGTCATGCCAGCTTGCACTCTGCATGCTGCGGCCAGTTATGACAGACTGCAGTCTGCATGCTACGGCCAGTTATGCCAGCCTGCACTCTGCATGCTGCAGCCAGTTATGCCAGCGCGCACTCTGCATGCTGCGGCCAGTTATGCCAGACTGCATTCTGCATGCTACGGCCAGTTATGCCAGCCTGCACTCTGCATGCTGCGGGCAGTTATGCCAGACTGCACTCTGCATGCTGCGGCCAGTTATGCCAGCCTGCAGTCTGCATGCTGCAGCCAGGTATGCCAGACTGCAGTCTGCATGCTGCGGCCAGTCATGCCAGCCTGCACTCTGCATACTGCGGCCAGTTATGCCAGACTGCAGCCAGACTGCAGTCTGCATGATGCAGCCAGTTATGCCAGTCTGCATGCTGTGGCCAGTTATGCCAGCCTGCAGTCAGCATGCTGCAGCCAGTCATGCCAGCTTGCACTCTGCATGCTGCGGCCAGTCATGCCAGCTTGCACTCTGCATGCTGCGGCCAGTTATGCCAGCCTGCAGTCTGCATACTGTGGCCAGTGATGCTAGTCTGCAGTTTGCATGCTGCGGCCAGTTATGGCAGCCTGCAGTCTGCATGCTGCAGCCAGTTATGCCAGACTGCACTCTGCATGCTGCGGCCAGTCATGCCAGCTTGCACTCTGCATGCTGCGGCCAGTTATGCCAGCCTGCAGTCTGCATACTGTGGCCAGTTATGCCAGTCTGCATGCTGCGGCCAGTTATGCCAGCCTGCATGCTGCGGCCAGTTATGCCAGTCTGCAGTCTGCATGCTGCGGCCAGTTATGCCAGACTGCACTCTGCATGCTGCCGCCAGTTATGCCAGCCTGCACTCTGCATGCTGCAGCCAGTTATGCCAGACTGCAGTCTGCATGCTGCAGCCAGTCATGCCAGCCTGCACTCTGCATGCTACGGCCAGTTATGCCAGTCTGCAGTCGGCATGCTGCGGCCAGTTATGCCAGCCTGCAGTCTGCATGCTGCAGCCAGTTATGCCAGACTGCAGTCTGCATGCTGCGGCCAGTCATGCCAGCCTGCACTCTGCATGCTGTGGCCAGTTATGCCAGCCTGCAGTCTGCATACTGCGGCCAGTTATGCCAGTCTGCATGCTGCGGCCAGTTATGCCAGCCTTCAGTCTGCATGCTGCGGCAAGTTATGCCAGACTGAAGTCTGCATGCTGCGGCCAGTTATGCCAGACTGCACTCTGCATGCTGCAGCCAGTTATGGCAGACTGCACTTTGCATGCTGCCGCCAGTTATGGCAGTTATGCCAGACTGCAGTCTGCATGCTGCCGCCAGTTATGCCAGCCTGCAGTCTGCATGCTGCGGCCAGTTATGCCAGCCTGCAGTCTGCATGCTGCAGCCAGTTATGCCAGCCTGCAGTCTGCATGCTGCGGCCAGTTATGCCAGACTGCACTCTGCATGCTGCAGCCAGTTATGGCAGACTGCACTTTGCATGCTGCTGCCAGTTATGGCAGTTATGCCAGACTGCACTCTGCATGCTGCCGCCAGTTATGGCAGTTATGCCAGCCTGCAGTCTGCATGCTGCCACCAGTTATGGCAGTTATGCCAGCCTGCAGTCTGCATGCTGTCGCCAGTTATGCCAGACTGCACTCTCCCAATACTGCACCTGACGGAGACTTTCTCTAAGGTAACAAACCCCAACCCACAGCGGGTGGCGGAGATTGATGATGCACATCTGCAGAGACCTGCCACACTTCCTCTTTCAGCATATGAATGGGTGACTTAGTCTCCAGCTTTACACTCATTGTGCCATGTGGCTGTGTGTCTGTCAGTGGGTTGCTGTATCCTATGTGAGCCTGCTGAAGGGATCTCTTTGGGGTGCAGGGAGGATAATCAACACACCACTGGCATCTGGGCATGAGTATTCCATGAACCCATTGGCATATGCCTGTTGATCTTCTGATGTAGCACAGATGTGCTAAAAAAGAGGATGTAATAGAATGTGACACAAGTGTTGGTTGAGCCCATTTGATTAATCGTGTTTTGGTCTTTCTAAATGCCATTATGTCCACAGCTAAGCCCACCAACATGGTGCCTGCTGCCCCGAGATGTAAGACAGAGCTCCATGGATAGACATTTCCTGGGATTGGGGTGTGATGGAGGTGCACGTGTCTGCCCTGCATCTGGGCACTAGGATCCTGTGCCTGGAGCAAGAAGGCACAGTGCGGTACCCAGGCCCGGCTGAAGGTGTGCGGGGGCCCATTTCAACATGATCGTTGCCGCCCTCTCCCGAGTCTGAGGCATTCCATGGGATGCATGCATTACAACGGAAACAAAGTAATACACCTGGCGGTTCATAGCCACTGATTATCACGAGACTGCCAGCCAGCAGGGAGCTGAAAAACGAAATGCACACTGATTATCACCTCGTTGCCTTTCAACACTGGTTCCTCCTCATCAGCTCCTTGCTGACAAAGAAGGATTTATAGCTTTTCAGTGACATTTCGTGTTTCAGCTCCCTGCTGGCTGGCAGTCTAGTGATAATTGGCGGCTATTAATCCCCATGTGTATTTCTTTGTGTTAAATGAGGGCTTTGCAGTGCTCGCATTATGTGCTCCATTTGCTGGAGCCCATCAGGCCGCCACTTCCAAGTGACGGCCTGAAGGGCTCCAGCAAGTGAAGTTTGTAACGTGAGCGCTGCAAAGTGCATATTTAAAGCCCCAGAACAAAAATAATATAGAAAGGAATCTATTGCTGCATTAGAAGACTAATGACTGGCAACATGGGGACAATTGCTTTGGCCATCTGCCCCTGAGGCTCCTCGTGGCCCTTTCAATTGAAAGCATTGGAAGGCCCTGACGCCCTCCCTGGCTGTACCACGTTTGCTGGTCGCCGTTAGCGCTGCGCAAGCTTGCTTGACTTTTGTGTTCCCATGGAGAAGAGACTGGGGGTAGTAGGTAAACAAAGTTTCAAGGGATAGCTATGACATGCCCGCATTTTAAGCTGTTCTGCAAAATGCTTTAGGGCAATGCTCCAGTTGCAGAGATCTCTGTGTAACTTGCAGGTCACAGATTCCAGGCCAGGCCGTGACTACTCAGCCTTTCATCCTATGAGAGGTCAATAAAACTGTTACTGCTGTCGTAAGTAAAAAACAAACTAATGTGATAACAATGCCAAGGTCCTTTGGTCCTCTAGTTCTAACTCTCTGCAGGTCAAACGTTTCTCCAAGCAGAGAGTAGGGATAGATCTCTTTCCTCGGCAGGTGCCTCCCTCTGGAATGCCTCCCTGCCCCTCTCAGACTTTTGGCAAATCTCCTTAGGTTCTGAAAAGTCCTCAAGACTTTACTCTTCTCCTCCTTCCCTCTCCCTCTTCTCTTCTAATGAGTGACCCCCCCTCCTCCTAGCCCCCCGCTGCCCTGACTGGCTGCCTGGCCTTTTCTGTGTCCTACAGGGGAAAAGCCCTCCTCCTACCGGTCCTCGAAAATACCAGCACTTGCTTTCAAGCTCCTTTCTCTGACTAGTCTACAGAGTCTGGTCCACCCCTGGTTGTCCATTGCACTTACTCTTACTACTGCCTCCCTGCGCACTTGCCCTCCATGGGCTCCCTAGCACTTATCCTGCCTCTTGCCTGGGGCTTCCTCCACCCCTCTGCACCTTACTTTACTTACTGCACTTACACAATCCGAATGCCACCAGGCCTAGTAGGACCGTTTTCTGCTGTTTTATCCTCCCTCCCCTCTTCCCCCTCCCCCTTTTTGTCTTGTGGCACCTGGACACACTTTCTGCTGTATAGGCACCTTGCAAATGTCCAATAAATAAATAAATGAAGGCTAGTGCCATAGGGTGGGTAGCACTGGTACAGGGTCAGTCACATGTGAGGTCTTTCTGTTAGATCAACACAATTGGAGTGATTTAAAAAGCATGGATCAATACAGGCAAGTGCCTTGAAGAATGGACAGGAGCACATGCCTTAACCTTTCATCTTGCTGAGATTAAATGACCAGAGGCGTATGGGTGACCTTGCTCCAGCCTGTCTCCCTGGAAAAAGAGGCCTGTGGGAGCATGGGGAGACTACGAAGGTGCAGCCAGAGGAAGTGAAGACTTTCACGCACCCGCCTCTTTCCCTTCTGGTGGGTCAAACAGCTCTGTAGGTTATTGCGTTTGCTGCAGACATCTTTGTATATTATGCAGGACACAGAATCCACACCTAACAAGTAAGCTCATGATTTTAAGCCACCTGCTACAAAGATGCCCAATGACCCACAGGTCATTTTAATTCCAAGGAAAAAGCTTGTTTGGTTTAGTATGAGTGATGCACAGACCTTTGTGCAATTTCCAGGTCAAGGGTTAAATTAAAAATGGTAGCACCTGATGTTAAAGCGCCTAGGGGGGTTTCATTTGAAGTGCGTGCTATGCAAATGGTCTACGCGGAGTTTAGTTGGTTAGCACAGCTGCTATTAACATCTGTTTGAAGATGGCAGGTGCACCATCAAATCTGAGCATTGAAAACTCTATGTTCATTCCTTTGAAGTCGATACAATAACTGTAATTGATTTGGAAAATGTTAAGCGTTTTATTGAAAGCACTAATAAAAAAAAGTACCTTATAAGATTCGAAACTGTGACATCAAAAATTTCACAGAGGAGTTTTTGTTCTTCCAGCTAAGAAGAAGCAATGAATGCAAGTGTTCGCACAGAACCTTCTTCAGAGAAGATGTTTGTAATTAGGCTTACTCTAAAAGCTCTAAAATGGGCAGTTTATGGGTCATTTCAGACAGACAGGCAGTATCGCAAGGCGTAAAGGGTCATGCACCGTGCTATTTTACAAATGTTTTGCAGGCAGAGGTGGCCATTGTTTCAAAAACTGCACATTTCATGCTGCGGATCATTAACATTAGCGATTGTGTGATGCTAACTCTCCTCCAGGCACTTTTGTACTTTTACAAAACTGAGTGCAAACGTTTACTAAACAGAGGTGGAAATCCAAATATTTTTTTTGAAGAAATGCTCTGTTTTGTAAAAAAATATAAATGCTGTCTGCTACTTACGCTTTGTGGGCGGCATTTACAATTAAGATTAGCCATGCGTCACGTTTAGATAGATTTGCCGAGATTAGCCACGCATCATACTTGCGAATATTAGCCATGTGTCACACTTGGATAGATCTGTGAAGATTAGCCATGCACCGATAGATTTGCGAAAATTAGTCATGCATCACATTTAGATAGAATTGTGAAGATTAGCCACACATTGCATTAGATGGAATTGTGAAGATTAGCCATGCGCCACATTTAGATAGAATTGTGAAGATTAGCCATGCGCCACATTTAGATAGAATTGTGAAGATTAGTCATTCGCCACATTTAGAATTGTGAATATTAGCCACACATCACATTAGATCGAATTGTGAAGATTAGCCATGCGCCACATTTAGATAGAATTGTGAAGATTAGATTCCTATAAGAATTTTGAGAGTACCCAATGTACAAACCACTCCGCTCCTGCTCCCCTCCAACACACCTCCCAAGCACTATGCATGCTCTATGGTTTACCGATATTGGCTGTTTCTTGAATCAATCCTTTGGACTTCAAAGGCTGTTCCTCAAATAAATGACTTGAACTCCTTACTCTCATTTGCTATTCTTTTCTGCTCTGCTGTTCTATTATTAATAATTGAGACCAGTAACGCTAAAATCAGCATATGTCCTGAAGAAAGCAGGAAGTAATGAGATACCGCTGAAACCGGTTGACAACAGATCCAGGAGTGATGACCTAGATCCTGTGTTCGATGCAAACCGAAGTGGTAGACAAGGCACAGACATAGTAGCATCTTTTTAAGATAAGCAGCTCCAACAAGATTGGTAGCTGTTTTTTGGTTTTAGAAATTCCTCGATTAGGAAAATCAAGGCTTTGAGTACTGTAAACCACACAGATCCAAGCAGATGAGAATAAAGTAAAAATATCGACCTTGATGATGTGTGCAACATTTTAGCAGACAGGAAAGTAGTGAGCAAGGATAGGGATAGA
The DNA here is from genome assembly GCF_040938575.1 of Ambystoma mexicanum. NCBI lineage: Eukaryota > Metazoa > Chordata > Amphibia > Caudata > Ambystomatidae > Ambystoma > Ambystoma mexicanum. The sequence goes on along the minus strand of NC_090925.1, from coordinate 332,794,538 downwards.
CTTCACCTCCTTTTGTGTACCCTTGACAGGTGTAATATTAGTAACCACCGAGGGCAAGCCCCTTACATGTCTCGCTTACGTCAGAGTGTTGTGATTGACTGAGGGTTGACTGCCTGTCCCAGAGTCAGTATCTGCGGCTGAAGACTGTCAGAAAATCTCATTGTCAGTGACTGAAGGCTGCTCTCACTACACCACTATTTTGTTTACCTTAGATAATATTTCTTATTTGTCTTTTTCTTCTCACTTTTAATCTTCGTTTTGTTAAAGGTTCTTTGTAACCAGATACCCAGATACAAATAAAAAAAAAATAATAATTAAAAAAAAAACATTCAGACTGACCACATGCCCCAGCGTCACTGTCTGCGGCTGAGGGCGGGACTTCCCCTCTCAGGGTCTGCAGCTGAGGGCGGGACTTCCTGCCCTCCCTGTCGCAGTGTCAGAGCATGGGTGTGGGGGTTGGTCTTACCATCCTAAGGTCACTCTCAATGATTGAGGTCTCGCCTCTCTTCCGGTGTGATCTTATCTGAAGCGTGAAGGCTCTGTCTCAGTGTTGCTGTCTCCAAACGAACGCCCTTTTGCTCTGACATCCTCACCCCACAGTCTGAAGACCACTGCCCTTGCCCAAACCAGGCCTTGACAATATGTCCTGTGTTTGAATTTTGGCGTGACCTCATGGCCTCCCAATCAATCCCTGCACGGCTTGGGAACACGTTTACAGAAAACCCTCTGGCAGTGCCTGGGTGTGTGAATACACGGTGTGCAGCTGCTTTCAAATATCTGCCCACTCCGGGTGCTGATGTTCTTCCTTCCCGCGTAATATTTTCGGCTAAATGTTCGGGCAAGTAAGCAGCCTTCATCCAGTTCCTTCATTTGGGACCACTTTAGGGCGATAAACTGTTCCAGAGGCATTACTCGGTGGACTTCGCCCTCATGTGTTCAAAATAGGAATGACAGATTCCTCCTCTTGGTACCGATACAAAAATCACTAATTCAATTTTACAGGTCCCGCTCCCCGTACTTGTAGGGAACTTGGTAAACAGGGGTAAAGGAATAACACAATGGTATCCTTCAGTGGTAAACAGGGCTTAGTGGGGCGCAGTGTAAGTAGGTATGGGGGCAGTAGAACGGGTGCTCTGGTAGGTTAGCCGCCCAACCCCCCATAGAAAGAAGGAATGCAGTAAATGTCCTGTGAGATGAGGTAGATCCAAAAGAATAGCAATAGAAATGGGACGCTCCTGTAGAGTATTGGTGACGGATAGAAGGACAGGTAGGGAGGGGGCAACTATGGAACAACACGTGTGTTAAGGTTGGGGTAAGGGGGGAGGGGCAATAATATGGCTGAAGATGGGTGAGCAAAATAATGGGTTCTCCCTTGACTCTTCCTTTTTTATTTGTTTGTTAAAATCAGATTTCAGTTTCGATGTAACTGCTGCAAGGCTTTTCTAAGAAAAGTACAGGAAGGTGCCCATTTATTTATTTTAATTATTTATGAGCGCCCAAACCTGTATCACGGCACTGATACAACCTAGGAAACATCACAAAAGAAGAAGCACATGAGCACGACAGTAGGTATTGCAGAGAGTCAGGTAGGGGGCCTACCCCAGTTTCAGGTTAGTCATATTTGTGAAACAGTCAGGTTTTTAGCAGTTTTCTGAATATGGGGTATGATGCAGCTCTTGGATGTGGAGAGGTAGGGCGTTCCACAGGGTGGGGGCGATGACTGTGAAGCAAGTGCCCCAAGGTCTTTTTCTTGAGAATCTGGGGGTGGCTAGTGACAAAGTGGATGAGGATGATCGTAGGCAGGGGAGTTTGGTTCTTATGGAGATGGGTTGGCTGAGGAAGGGGGGTGCCGTGTTGTGGATGCATCTGTGTCTAAGGGTGAGAATCTTAAAGTCAGTACGTGCTATGATAGGCAGCCAGGCAGCCAGTGGGCATGACGTCTCGTTTGAGAGATGTGGTCCGAGCGTTTGAGTCCCCAGACAGCTCGGAGGGCATTGTTTCAGATCAACTGAAGTTTAACCACATTTTTAGAGGAGGTGCCTACAAGGATGGCATTACAATAATCCAATTTGCAACTTACAATGGCTCTGGCAAGGGTGAGGCAATTGTCAGTAGAAAGGAATTTTCTACTTAGGTTGATGAGTCTAGTGGTGTAGGCTGCAGAGGAAGCGCAGGCCTTGATGTGTTTGTGCATACATAATTCTGCATCTAGGTGAACACCCAGAGTTTTCACATGGCTTGAAACGTTAGTAGGGTTTCCGTCAATGCAGAAGGATGCAAAAGCGGGGTCTAGGCATTTAAGGCGGTACGGGAAGTCTTCTATCAGGAGTTCAGTTTTGTAATCATTCAGCCAGAGATAGTGTTCCGCCATCCAGGCCTGAATAATGCTGTAGACTTGATTGATGTTTGCGGAATCAGTGGCGTGGTTACCAGTTAGTGTTAGTAGAATTTGTGTATCGTCTGCGAAGTTTGTATAGAGGATTCTGAGGTTGTCGAGGTGGTCAAACAGGGGTTTAGTGTACATGTTGTACTGGGTGGGTGAAATGCAAGAGCCCTCAGGGACATCATAGGGTAGAGGTAAGGGGTCGGCAGCTTCCGCGCTTGTGAAGACGCTTGAGGATCGCTGGCTGAGAAAGGCTTTGATCCAACTGGTGGCTTCTCCGGAGAAGGTGAATGTGGAGGTGTGTTGTTGGCAGAGAATGCCACAGTCAACCAGATCGAAGGCTACTGAGAGGTCGAGGAGGAGGAAGGCGAGTCGGCCAGCATCGCAGATGTTGTCGAGATGGTTTTTAGGGTCGAGGAGGGCTGCCTCTTTGCTGTGTCGGGGTCTGATGCCAGATTGGCAGGTGCCCAATAGGTGGTTGGAATCTAGGTAGGCTTGGAGTTGGACGTATGCAGTGCGGTCTAGGATTTTGAGTAGGTAAAGAACCGTAGTAATGGGGCGGTAGTTGGCGGGGAGGGCGGGATTGAGGGTGGGTTGATTGATGAGGGGTGTGACCCAGGCTTCCTGGATAGAAGCTGGGACAGAGCTTGTTAAAAAGGAGTTTTTAATGAAGTTAGAGATGATGGGTGCCAGGTGATCAGCACACATTTCGATGATGTGGTCGGGCAGAGGTCACCCTTGCAGTTGGAGGGTTTTAGGTATTGGATGATGCGGAGTATCTCTTAGGGGCAGACATGGGAGAGCTGAAATGGTGGGAGAGTGGAGGATGAGGGTTTCTGGAGCCAGAAGAGGGGAACATTTAGATTTCCGGCTCCAGTTCCCTCAGGGTCAGTCGCTTCTCCAAGCAATGAGTTGGTGGTAGATCTCTCTCTTTGGCAGGGGCCTCCCTATGGAACAGCCTTCCTGCCTCCCTGAAACTTGAGGAGAACCATCTCCGGTTCCGGAAGCACCTCAAAACCTTCCTCTTTTCTTCTGCTTTCACTCCCCCTCTCTCCTGTTGATTTTCCTGACAGATACTGCACTGGATACCTGGCCTCCCTTCTGATCTTGGGCCCAGGCCCGCCAGTTGCCCACCTGCACTGCCTCCCTGGCAACCCCTGCACCTGGGGACTGTTTTCTGTATCCTTACAGTGCCCCTACCAGCACTTATGTTCTGCACTTACCATACACTTGCCACCCGCTGGCCGTTTTTATGTATCTTATTTTATTGTACTATCCCTTGTACTGCACTTCCCCCCTCTCCGTTCCCCCACACTTTTCCCCTTCCCATGCACTTGTGCGATCTGAATGACACCTGGCCTAGTAGGATCGTTGTCTGTCTTCCCTTTGTTCTCCCTCCCTTGCCTCGTTGCACCTTGAAACACTTGTGTATAGGCGTGTTATAAATACCATATCATATCATAACATTTAGATTTACTCTAGGGGTAGACTCTGATATTACATTCTATATTTTTGTACTAGAGTTAAACACTATTTTCATGTATATTTAAGTGTAAAAATATCTGGTGGTACAGTGAGCCTTCTGTTTTATATTCAGATGAAAGAGGGCACGTCTTGACTCTTCCTCTAGTCTATAAACATTCTGGAAGATGGCAGGAAAGAGCAGATATGCGTATCTGCGCCTCTTGCTCTACTCTATACACATTCTGGGAGATAGCAGGAAAGAGCAGATATGCATATCTTACGATAGTTGCACATGGTGTTACTTTCTTTTGGGAAAAAGGCATAGGAGTCTTTTATTGGACTGGCTTCCTTTGTATTGCGTAGTCATTCTGCATGTTTTTGCAAAATCCACGTTCTCCAATAGTACGCAAATTCCTCGGTTTGTGTTGCACAGGTATTTTTCAAATAAAATGCACGTTTCTCACTTGGGGAGGTGCAGATGGGAGGTGTCGCTGCAGATGCGGATCAGGAAGGAGTTGTGTACAATACATATGCACACCTTGGAGTCTGCAAAATAATGGAAATGGGGCAAGCACCGATCTTAAAAGGTTACATAGCTACATGCTTGGATGGCCAGTGGTCTGCCATAGCCTTTAAGGAGAAGGGACCAGGTGCATGATGTGGTGACTATAAGCTACTCCATTTGAATAGCATGCTTCACAAAATGTGCCTCTTTAAACAGAGCAATGTCTCCCTGACACGCCTGTGCCAAAAAGCAGCACGTAACAAAGTCTTATACATTGTGTTTCTGCCCACCAGCTCTGCAGGAATCCGAGAGAAGTGATTATCGCCAGAAAGTATCTGAAATAAAATCGACAGGTATGTTTTCACAGTAAAAATAACAGTTTCAGAACTGTACAAATGATTGTAAAAAGATCTGGAACTGTTAACAGTATAAAATAAAAGTAGAACTCAGTTCTCTTTAGTTCTCGCTCACTTCGATCTCGTCTTCACACTCTGCAAGAACAGGATAGTTAGTTGGCCTCATCCATTAAGTATATGGAAGAATGTTCCGAAAGTGACTGTCCACTTTTGAATGTTGCTGTTTTAAGGTGCTTTTTATACTGTTCTGAAGTGATATTGTAGAGGAGCGGCAGGGGCTCTATAGCAGTCACCCCAATTACCAGCAGAGAGATGCTTGGGCCCATTAAACACTCCCCATGCAAGAACGGAAGACTCAGCTATAGGGCAATGTTTACTGTCTTTATCATCTAACAAAATGACAGGATCACACTAGGAAAACATACATTTTCCAGAGCTCTCATCTTCTGAGAGTGCATCACCCGGTTTAATGCAGGGGTGATGTCACAAAACCAAGTTCCGTCCCCGAAACCTACTGGGCGTTCAGATTGGTCAGTTTAGGCAAACCATTTACACATTCTACAAGGGTTAGTTCTACTATTGGCTAGCCATATCTGCTGGCTCCTCATGGGACTACCTCTGCATATAACAAATACACTGTTGCAGGGTTGTGGGGAGACTATTGGCTCCTGCAACATATGATGTCTTCACATGAAAGGTGACTCTGGATTGGGCAGCATGTGTCCTCCCAGGACAGTTACCAGGCTGAGTGTACCTTTTCAAGGCAATGAGAATGAACAAGGAGGGCCGCTGTGTAATGTTGCCATCTCTGATCCCCTAAGCCTGGAAGAGTGCGTTCAGTTGACAGTTTGTGGGCAACACTTGTGTCTTTCCACCTCTGGTTCGATGGGAACAGCTTCTCTCAATTTACCTTGATTGACTGGGCATTGTCTTGCTCTGCAAGGTCACGTGTGTCGAGATCACAAGATGGAGCTCTCCTGTCTTTAATTATCAGGATTTCAGTGTGAATTTATTGCAGATGGCTTATCGTCTTGGTAACCGGGAACATTCCATCTCCACTCGTCCTGGGCTGAGGTGCATCGTTCCTGCTTGCCTCTGGCAGCAGCAATCTTGTCAGCCCTTCCATGTATCCAAAGTCTGTCTCCCCTTCCTCATTCACTTCAGTGGCCCTATAGCTTTCATATGTGTTCTTATGGATTTCCATGTTAGTGGAAATCAAGCATGTGCAAGCTAGGCATACGTATAATTTACGTCTTGCGGTTTCAGCTTTGGCGAAGAATATTAATATATATAGAGAGAGATCTGTATGTGTGTCCGTCATATAACTGCATGAGTCATAAGCATGGTTTTCGTGTCTATATGCAGCAAGCTAATGCATGTTTGTGTAAGTTTGTGACATGGATGGGTATGTTCTTCATGTCGAAGTGCGGCTACGTCGTGATGTCAGTGATGACGTCTTTGATATCTAAATTTGCGGTCAGTCGGCTTGTTCGATTGATGACATCTCCATCCCCTCCAAATCACTGATTGGGTATGGTTTGAATGGCTGTCTGAGAGAGTAACGTTTCTCACATCTGCAATACACAGATGATGGCGTTGAAGAGCCTAAGAGTGAGGTGCATCGGTCGTTTCTCTGACTTCGGGCTGAGAGTCGTGTGGGGGTCTTCAGGGCCATACTTGGACCTCCGTCTTCAGTATATTATCCATATTAGCCACTTTTGTGATGCAAATGTCTGAAGGAGGTAGGCTTTGCTTTGGGGTGGCTAAGATTGTAGTCAGGTTCTGTTCACTGGCAGCTGTAAAAATGGCAGTCGCAGAGAGCATTTGCACTCTGTTAGGGGAACATGTGCTTGTGATTTGTTGTCTCCGGTGATGTTGGTTCTCAGGTCTTCGGTTTTGTTATTGATGTATGACATGAGGGGTTGGCAGAGGCCTTAGACAGGGACAGGATATGAGGAAGCTTGAGGTGCAGCTCTTATTCCATAAAGAGAACCAGCTTGACTTTCTGTCCCACACTATGGGCCTCATTACGAGATGGGTAGCAGCCATGGTGCTATTAGCACCATGGCTGCCTCCCATACCGTGTCCGAGTCCGGTGTTGTTCAATGGGGAGTTACCGGTCCATTCTGACCCTGGAGGGACCAGTAAGTCCCCATTGAACAAACCATTCCCCATTCCCATTTGAGCCCCCATAGGGCTCAATGGGAATGGGGAGGGTGCTAATAACGGGCTTGCAAGTAGCAAGCCCGTTCTTAGCGCCCTGGTCCCTTAGCGGGACCCGTAAAGGACGTGTGGTCTGACAATGGATTCCTATGGTATCCGCCTGCTCTTGCTGGCGCATAAATGCTACGGACCCCGAAGGGATCCCCAGCATTTGCACCTGCTTGAAAATTAAGGTGGGCACACATGCTGGAGAATTTGAGGGACAGAGAGGAAGGGAGCAGCGGAAATGCAAGTTGCATTACGCCCCTCCTCTCCACCATCTCTCCACCGTACAAACGAAAATGGGCTCTAGCTGGAATCAGCAGCATAAAAGCCTTAGACAAGGCTTTTACGCTAACGACTGATGGATCATGCACACAGCTGCACTTGAAAGACTATAGTTGCCAGTAGTAAGGCTTTGCAAGTGAACTTCTTTGATCCTGCGATTGTCAAATTGTCAGCAGTGCAGCGGGCTACACCAGAAGCAGAGCCTTCAAGCATGCTCCTCTATTGGTGCCCGTCATTGAGATATTTGTAAGCACTACTCTGTGTCACAATAGAATTTCTTATATATTTGTATTTGGGGTTTCATGTATCGAGTATCTAGCTAGGACGCAATGGAGCACTGCACATGTCATTGATGGTACGGTAAGGAGAGTGGTTCCAATGGGTGTCATGGCATGCTCTGGCCACGCGGGCGGGATGTAATGCGGGAATGCAAAGACCTTAGGTGGCATCTAAGTATTGACTGAAGAGTAAGCTCTTATGGTCTTGAGTTCCTTCTTGAACTGTTGGAGCGTTGGTTTGGTCTGAATTGCTGCCTGGGTGGTGCCTCATTAGACAGGGTAATGGCAAGAGAAGGCCTGTCTCCTCTTTTTTGCGTGGGCCCCAGTCTGGTCTTCAGCCGAGTGGTGGCGTGGCTGCTGGAGAAGCGCAACCCACCTGCGCTGTAGTTTTACAGCTAGGAAAGCAGGTGTACGAGCGGTGGTTGCCTTATAGGATGCAGGCATTCTTAAACAGTATCCTGCCTGGGATGGGAAGCCAGTGCAGCTCCTTTAGGATGGGTGAAATGTGGTTGAGTATCTAATTTCCCATTATGGGTCATTTGTCCCTATTTTGGGTGGCCCTAAGTTGGGCCAGGTGTGTCACCTGAATACTGGTGAGGAGGGCGTTTCCCCCATCGATGTGGGAGATTACCAGGTCCGGGACTGTGGTTTAACGTCCACAGGGAGGAAGGAATATACACATGCCTGGTTGCCTTCTCTGGATTTCTACTAAACGACTGCATGTTAAAGAATTGAGAGGAAAGGTTGCTGGCACGGTCTTGTCACCGGTTCGGCTGCAAAGCACAGCTCAGGTGGGTTCTAATGGCCAATCCCACGCAATGAATCCGAATAATCTCATGTGTTCAAAAGGATGGTAGATTCCAGCAGTGTGTAAACTTGGAGTAGCAGTTCCACTGTAGAGAGGATCCAAGGAGACTGAATCCCATTCATTCAGTCCACACGTCACCTGCAGCACCCTGGGATCTGCAGTAGGGGTAAGTACTGTAGCACAGAACTGATATTGCATGAATAACCAAATGCAGAGTATAATAGAACTCTGTGTGCCGTATACATTGCTATGTGGGCTCAAATGTCATATTTGCTAGGAGTAAAACATGTGCATGTGAGCTTAGAAAGGGGGGTCTGCTCACACACGCTGTTATATAGTATTCCCAAGTCCATCACCAAGGTGCTTAAGGGGACAATATCACCTCCCACATGTAATATGATATTATAATACGGTATTTTCTATCTGATAATGATCAATCCTACAGGGAATTATGGATACATGTCTGTTCTGCACTACCGTGTATGCCATTTCTGATTGACAACCCCCAAAATATATAAAGAAACACACTGTGAAACGAAGCATTGCATTGCTCCATATTGAACATTCACATCAGTCAAAATATAACTGGGCCCTGAAGAAAGTCCTTGAAATGTTGATTGACTGAAACAGTGTCAGTATTACTTGAATCATTAGTCCATAGCTTTCCGTGCAACAGGATCATTTCTGTAGTAATCAGCCCTTCCATTTTTTGGGAAGCCATAAGAAAATACAATAGCCACCTCTGACTCTTCTGGCTGCACAACCAAATGAGATCAAACAGAATGTATTATTATTCACCGCATGCTAATGCCTGTCCATGGCATTTAGTTGTGTGTGTGAAACATTTTCATGAATAAGCTACAGTTGTGATGAGATGCACTTTTAGGCTATTGTGCGAGCAATGTGCTGACATTGGTCCACAGAGCAGGTGCTTGCATGTTTGGAGTTCTCCCACACACACACTTGTTGCAAAGTGTTCATAAAGGGTGTCCTGCTGTCATTGACATTTTGACCAACAGTTGGTTTGAACTGGTACCAGTTCGTATATTGGGAATACCCTTCCTTTGGTGTAATTGTTAACCCTTGCCATGGCCTGCTGCGTTTTGTTAAACTCGAAAGTCGAGTACGGAGCGTAGCCAGGATTGTCTAATGAGGGGGGCCTGAAGCTAATGTAGTTGGGCACACCACAGTGACATTAACATCTGCAAATGCCCACACAGCGCTGCTGAGTGGTCATGTACAGCTTTTGGGCGGGGTATGCCCACTCAGACCCTACCCTGTCTATGCCTCTGGCTCAGGTGTGCTGGATGGGTAGAGAAATGCATTGTGTTGCCTGCGTGTATAGTGCTTTGGTGCATCCTTGAATGTGTAGTGCCTAGGTGGGCAGTTCTTGGGGGTGCTGGTTGGGTAGTCAAAAAGTGGACATAGGGCTGGGCTCATGAACCCCCGAGTAGTAAAGCCCTCTTGGGCTTTCAGGAGGAGTAGCCTCACGCTTTAATTGTTACAGGCATGTGTTCCCCATATTCTTTGTGATTGGCTTGGAAACCTGACTGGACTTTACTGTTGAATCAGTGGCAGTACCCAGTCCTATGGGTGTGTAAAACTGTGTTCTGAGAGGGCGCTGCTCGGATGTGCTGGTACGTGCAGTGCTTGAGTGTGTGGCGTGTGCACAGAGTTCTGTGGTGTGTCGGATAGGTAGTGCTCCAGTGGGTGGTGTGTGTGTGTGTGTGTGGGTAGGTACATGTATGTGCTGGGGTGGTGGTGCTTTGCTGTGCTGGTGTGCTGGGTGAGTGATACGCGCAGGAGCTCAGGTAGGGGAGGCAACGCCTGGGTGCGCTTGGTTAGTAGTGCTGAGTGTGATTGCTGGGCGTGATTGCTGGGCGTGCTTGGGAGGGGAAGGGATGGGTATGCTGGATGGGTCGTTCTTGGGTGTTCTAATGGGCAGTGCTTAGGTGTTTGTACGTCGCACATGTGTGCTGGGTGTGCTGGTAAGTGCGCCCAGGCACGCGTAACCTTGTAAGTCGCCCTACAGCATGTCAACTAATCTCTTTACACCACCTCTAAAAAACTTCCTCTGTTGGACGTGGGTCCAAATCTTTTTTTAGGGCGTTTCCTACAAAGCACAGAAAAAGAATTACTAAATTAGTTCAAATGATTACCAATACTTACATATCAATATTTAAATCCCGAACGAAGACGCTACGTGACATCAGGACGCTGCCTCGCGCCTCACGTCCCAGTGATTGGCAGATTCCAGCTGATTGGCTGACACTCGCCAAATAAGTGCCCGCGCTGGCCCTGACCAGAAAGCCATCTATGCATTCTTTAGAGAAATGAAAATGTGTGCCCCCCTGAAATCTTCAGCAGTGGGGGGTGAGCAGCAGACCCCACGCCGAGGCACCTTCAGGACTGCCTGCATGGAATGGCAGATGGTGCAGCAGCCAGGATGCAGGTGCATTGGCAGAGCTGTATATCATGGATTGACAGAAGGTGCAGCAGCTAGGGTGGATGTGCATTGGCAGAGCTGTATATCATGGATTGACAGGAGGTGCAGCAGCCAGGATGGAGGTGCATTGGCAGAGCTGTATATCATGGATTGACAGAAGGTGCAGCAGCCAGGATGCAGGTGCATTGACATAGCTGGTGCAGCATCCAGGCTGGAGGTGCATTGGCAGAGCTGTATATCGTGGATTGACAGAAGGTGCAGCAGCCAGGATGGAGGTGCATTGGCAGAGCTGTATATATGGTCCTGTACTGTAACACCGAGGAACGGCTGGAACCATCCGTGCTGAGGGAAGTCATGAACCAAAGCACCGAGCTTTATGTGCTGCCGGCCAGCCTCCAGAAAGGGGGGCTGGGCAGAGGCACTGCTAGGGTGCTGGGGGGGGGGGGCTATAGCCCCAGGTCTTTTGGTTGTAGCCCTGGATAGAAGCTCAGGGGCTAGCCCCGAGTCCTGATAGTGCCGACATTAGCGTAGCCCCGGATCTTTTCCAGACCAGGCAACACCCCTGCCAGAGGGACTTTGGTAAATCTGCAGTGTTTGGAAGGGCAACGGAAGTTCAGAGAGCTACCAGAATTGACTGCAGATGAGGCAGGTGATGCTGATGAGCATGATAGGGCCATAAGACAATTGGATAAATACTTTATGTTTTTTTTGGGTGAAGATAAATCAATGGAAATATATATTATATATATTGTCTCAGTTCGATAGGGGCGCTAGGAGACTTGGGGGGGAAGGGATGTGGCATTCTCTATTTCTCTATTTCTCTATAACAAACTGTGCAGCGAGAGGATGGCTCAAGTATGATGTGCGCACTCACCTTGGGAACAGGGCGTTGCTGTGTGCCATGGGTGTGATAGCTGGGGCCAGATTACAGAACCATTGGACCGATATTAGCACTAGGGCAAAGTTTGCCCTATTTCTAAAAACACTAGAACATACTAGAAAACCATTGCACAATGACAAGTGCAGTCGGGCATTGTATATTGCACCAGGGCAAAGTTTGGCCTAGTGCTAATATGGAATGGTATCAGGATCAGGGCAAACTTTGACCTGCTGCCAAAATGCATCGAACATGTATCCTTTTTGCATTAGTACAGTTTTTGCACGGGTGCTTATACCATACCAACTTGCAGTTGTCATGGTGCAAGGTTTCTGTGATTTGGTTGGTTGACTCGGACCTTTGCACACCCCCCTCCCCTGATTGGGTAGTAATGGTGACCCAGATTATTGCAGTGCTTAGAAGCTGGCAGAATCCGGCGTGAAGCTGTGTAATGTTTGGCATGTGGTGAGTTAGATGCTGAGAGAAGGGTGTCCTGACCATGCTTCTTAAGGTTGGTCAAGGGAGATATGAGGAAGTCAGGACCCTCATAAGCAAAGCCACCACTCTGTATCTCAGAAATAAAACGTGGAATGGAATTGAGTCACGACTACGGGCGGAGTGGAGTCCCGAAGCATAAAGTAGAATCCGGTCTTTAAACAAAAAGTGTAGGTCATGAGTTTTTGGAAAGGACAATAGTTGGAGGGTGGTTTCTTCTGGAAAGTCTATCATGCTGGAGAGCAAGACTGTGTTTTGGGCCTCATTTTAAGTTTGGTGGTGAGGTAAACGATGTGTGGTAATTCCGTTACTGGCTCTTTTTTGGTGGTAACGAATTTACCACCATTTTTATGGCACTGCCACATTCCGAGTTTAATCTTGAAGTGGAGGATTTAGCTCCAGCATTTTGCCGGTGGCATGTCGTCCACTTAAAGGTCAAATGTCATTGGATTTATTGCATGGAAAATCATGGTAAACCAGACAAATATTCAAGTGGAGTTCCATGGACTCCAGAAATGGGGGTTTACACCACTATACCACCACTCTAAGTTCAGTGGTAAGCCCATGGGATGGAGTGTTGGTAACAGGAATCCATTTTGGCTGTAAATCGGTGGATTGGTATTGGCAGAGCGCGCAATGGGCCACAGGGCATAAATAATACAAGGTGCCCCCGGCAGCAGTGCGACGTGCCGGTGGAACTGCGTCCCGCCCCGCAGGTGCAGTTCCCAGTACTCGAGGTATGGAGGCCACGGCATGCAGGATAGAAAGGAGGAGGGTTGCCTTCTGCTGCTCAGCATCCCAGGCCCCGCAGAGTCCTGTGGGGAAGATATCGCAGCCTCTTCCCGAAGGTAAGTAAAAAATTCGAATTCTTTCGGTGTCTGTGGGCGTGTGAATGTATAATGTATGTATTTGTATGTATGAGCACATGTGTATGTGTGAAGGTGCATGACTATTTGAACGCTCAAATGAGATGATTGAGTCTGTGCAGGGTAGGGAGTGGGTGTGTATGCGTGCAATATGTTGACAATTGAAAAGAGGGAAAGGTTGGGGAGGGGAGATTGTAAAAAGATAACCTGGTCCAGGCCACTGTGGGCAAGGGCGTGAGTCATAAACCAGCATGGGCATGTGTTCATACAGTGTCATAGTTTGTGGGAACTAGGGTGTGAGAGCTGGCATTAAGGCCAAAGAGAACGTGATTGTTCTTGCGTGAGAATACTGGTCAATGTTGGCACAGTCAACATGAACAGTGGCATGGCAATATTACTGGCAATATGGGCAAAGCCAGCATGATGATTGTTCTTAAGTGGTGTATGTGGACTACATTGGTGCAGCTGGTATGGACATGTTTTCTTATATTGGCATGCCATTATTTACTGGCATTATGGGCAAACACAATAGCAGTATGTTTGCATGTGTTGGCAGAGCCAGCATTGGAATGTTTTCTTATTGTATCATCACTGGCATTATGGGCAAAGCAGAAAATAGCATGTTCTTATCCAGGAATGCTGGCATATATTGGTGCAGCCAGCATGGACATGTTTGGGCACAGTCAGCATGGAAATGTGTTTGCACACTGGCCCATAATTGGTATATATTGTGGGCAAAGGCATCATGAAAAGGTTTTGGAAAATGCTCTTGTGCACTATTGTTGGCTTGGCATCTATTGTACATTTGAATGGGTTAGGCTACAAAACAGATTATACACTGCCTGGTGTTTTAGCCATTTTCCACAGAACGTGTGCTATACAATGCACCATATTAACTCTTTTGGGTCATCCACCCCCATCCCCCAGACACTTCTTGGTTGGTTCTGGTTACTTTGCCACGCTCGGTCTCTCATACACATTCATGGGAAATGTTGATGTTCTCCAATTCACCAGCCACCACCTGGGGAGATGTGACATCACATGTTTCCTCTATTCCTATGCCCATCAGACCCTCAGTCCATCATAGCAGTGACAGACACTACTCGCCGCTGTCTGGCCTCCGGGCTCAATCTCCCACCTTTTTCCATTTCTTTCTAACGTTAACAGACCGGTATTGAAGCCCCGCAGGGCAGGAGCAGGCGTTTCACGTGTGCATAGAAGGCATCCGCGCTACATTATTGATTCACTCGTGGACGAGTTCCAACCATGATCCTTTTATTAACTGTACAGAAGAAAGAAGGCGATACAAAGAAGCAAAGGAAGGGGGATGTGGTACACCACTCCTCTGCTGACAGTGAGAATGCCCATCAGTGGAACAGGAGAGATCACCTGTACATTTAAAGCTCCCTCCATGTTCAGCCAAACATCAGCGACAATATCCAAAGCACCAATCTGCTCCTCTCCGAGGAGTGACACCCCCCGGACCCCATCCCGCGCCCCCTCTAATGTGTCAAATCTTAATTCCCAGAGCATGTGTCTAGACTGCACCGATGAGTGATCTGCAGCCACCCCATTTCACCCTACAATTCTGATGTCTAGCAAACCCCCACAAGGTGCTGGTCTTACCACCGACAACACAGCTCAAGGCCTGCGGAGGGTTGCTCAACATTCCCCTAGGCCACCTCCGTGCTCATCACCCAACTGGTTGAGGATAATCAATGCCGCTTCGGAGGGCCAGAATCTCTGGGCCGGCAATAGGGAGAATGGTGCCTCCACTTTCAGCCCCTTCATTACTTGCATGTTCAGATGCCATTCTAGCAGGGTTCTGGATCCCCAACATGTGCAAAAGTGCATCCTTGCAGAATGCCCATTAAGCAGGCAGGTTGTGAGCACATCCTGAGGTCCTGCGATGGACAGAGGGTAGATTGATCCCACGCGGGTGATTTAAGAGAACATCCAGAATGCATCATGAAGCAATGATCCTGGGTACACCATGTGCAGAAGGGATGTATGTCTTAATGTCAAGCTCATCCATTCAGATGCCCCTGTTCCCAAGCCCTCTATAGATTCACTAGAGGACCCGATTCCCTTTACATTCCTATACTTTGACCGTTGATTGCCTCTGTTCTATTTATTTTGTTTAAAACAATTTGAACATAATCAAATTATTGGTTGAAAACTCCCATTTACAGGGTGAATCCCTGCCCTTTTAAAAACCGCACTCAGCCCTAAATGTACATAATAAAATCTTGGGCAGAGGCACAGTCACTGTGCACTCCACAGACCCTTCCAGCGCCCCGACCCGCTCTCTTTTCTTTTATCTGTTTGCCAACTTTTTTTGAACAATTCTCTCTCACACCTCTGCAACGTAATTTGTTTATTGTGTTTCATCTGCTTTCTTAACAATAAAGACATTTGATAGTCTGAAGATGTTTAAATCATTGCTGTTGGTTATTAAACGAGATGGCGCAGTCTATATTGACTACCTTGAGATTTGCCAATCAGGGCGCTCACTGGACACTGCACAGAAGACAACAGCCCACACTCCAGTGACAAGACAAGGGCAGATTGACAAGGTGCAGGAGAGACGCTAAGAGATAGACAGTATACAGGAAGCAGGACAGAATATGAAGGAACTAGAAGAAAGACTCAGCCGGGCTTCAGAAAACGCCAGAGAAACAAAAAGAACGTCCACAATTTACAGAAATGACAGACGAAAAAGACCAAAATAGACAGGAATGCCATAAAAAATGACAAGAATATGCAAGTGGGACGCAAGAACTCAAAGTCTGCAAGAGTATAAAGGGCACTGGAAAACACCCGAGAGTAACGTTTGGAAATCATAATTACTGTTTGTATTTAGAGGGGTAAACAAGGCTTTCTTCCTTTTCCTCTCCTCCGTCATTGGGTTTTCGATGCTTCTTTGGCAGGCTGGGGTTGGTGTGAATTGGGGTCTGAGTAATTGAGTCCTAACGTGGCACAATGCACACACAGATCTTAAAGTTAACTCTTAGGATCTTCCATACATGGACTTAGGACCCAGAGGGCGTTCTAACTACAAAGCGCATTGAGGCCATACAAATGGGGGTATGGGCGCTATATAAATGACGATTACAATTAACATCAGTCTGCAAAGAGAAATTGTAGTATTCCATGTATATATTAATGTTTATTGTCATACACTCTTGATCCTCGCCTGCGCACAAGCTCAAAGGCTTATAGAATGTTGAGTGTGAGAGGGAACGTTCTATAGAGGACGGTTGGCGAGAGACGGGGTGGATGAGAAGGACGCTGTGCGGGACGCCGGCTAATATTAAAGTAAATAAAGAAGGTTTATTACTTACCTGACTCCTGCATACTTCACATGGCGACGAGGATGCCGGCGTCCTGAGGACCCATGAGGAGAAGACTGGTGCAGAGCAGCCGCTCCGAAACGTTGCGCAGTGTTGCGTAGTTTCGTGTTGACAGGAAAAGTGAGAGCGGAGGCTCCGAGTCGACGCTGAGTAGCCCGTGTTGACTTGTGCTGGTGCCTGGTGTGCAGCTGATCACATGGGGAGAGCGGATGCTCCGAACTGACGCGCACGTTGCGTTGGTTTGTGCGGAGGCCTTTAAAGTGGGATGCGTCCATAATATTAGAAGAAAGGACCCGTCAGGAAGCTCGAGGTCATATGACAGCTCAATCAGGAACTGAACAAAATGAAGAGGAGGCAGTGATCCCTTCATTTTCGTCGCAGTACTTTTTAGAGATTGGAATAATAATTTTGGCAGCAGTAAATCCATAATCAGAAATTGGTGCTATATAACATATTACATGCTAGAGTAGGAGAATTGAAGTTTTCCAAGCATATTTTGCACAGTTGTTGATATATATCACTAAGGATCACTAATCCACGGAGCTATGCAAGGTATCAATATTCAACCGCCAGCAAGTTTTCTTCCGGCGCCAGGCCAACCTGTAGTCTTATGGTCAGAATGGAAAGAATTCTGGTTAAACTACATCCAAGCAGTTGAACATGAAGATCTCACGCCTAGGAAGAAGAAGTTATTATTAGAGCATGCACTAGGATTGGAAGAGCAAAGGAAGTTCAGAGAGCTACCAGAATTGATTGCAGTTGAGGCAGGTGATGCTGATGAGCATGATAGGGCCATAAGACAATTGGATAAATACTATGCTCCAGAAACTAATGTAGCCATAAATAGATACAAATTGTATACGCGGGTACAAAAAGAACATGAAAGCATTGAAGAATATGTTTCTGCATTGAGAGTGCTATCCCGAACTTGTCAATGGTATCACCCTGGATGAGTTAATCAGGGATCAGATTATTATTCACTCTAAGGACAATTTAGTCCAAGACAGATTGTGGATGGTTGGCAATCCATCCCTACCGGAAACCATAGCGATTGCTAAACGTGTAGAACACAGTCAATTGTGCTCGAAGGAAATGAAGAGCAAGAAAGAGGAGGTTGTGAAAAGCATGCAGAAGCATAGTAGCAAAGAGATACAGGAGAAAGAAACAGAAGAACAAGGCCAGGTTAACGTACTACGGTCAAAGGACAAGGGTGGAGCAAACGTTAAAAACAAAGATAAAGTCGAGGTCAATGCAGGAAGAAATAACAAAATGAAGAACTTTGAGCAGAAAGGGAGTTCAAATCGAGGAAGGAATTGGGTAAAGTATGAACCAAAGGTTCAATACGATCAGAGATTTCAGAATGTCCAGCCAAGAGAAGGAGACAGATGCTATAATTATGGCAGAGTGGGTCATTATGCCTATGCTAAACAGTGTCCAGCATTGGGGCAAAAATGTGGAAATTGTGGCATAAGAGGTCATTTCGCGGTAACATGTAGAAGGAGGAAGGAAGTATCTGCCATTATGGAAGAAGAGGAAGAATCGGAGGAAGAAAGAGTGTTTTTGATACGTGAACCACCAACTGGAGAATTTAAATGTCCGAGTTGTGAAGTATTTTTTGACAATTGGAAACTTAAAGTGAAGGTTGACAGTTGTTCACCTTGGACGATTATTACCAAGAAAACATGGAAGAATTTAGTGGCACGTGGTCTCAAAAGTAAGATGGAGATGTCAGACATACCAAATCCTGGTGGGTTTGAAGGATCCAAAATCAATATGATTGGATGGTTTTCGTGTATTATTCAGTTTAAAGACAGATGGTCTCAAGTGAAGGTGTACGTAGCGGAAAAGGGTGTGAATGTACTGGGCTGGAGAGACCAAGCTGGACTGAGGATCAGACTGGATCCATGTGAAGAAGAACAAATCCTAGTAGTAAACAGGAGCCAAGCGCAAGGTAATGAGAATGTTAGAGAAAAGGAAGAAGAGAAATTAAAATTGGGTTTGCTTAAAAACTTTGCGCACAGAATTCATCTCAAGAAGGGAGCAATACCTGTTAAACACACGAAATCCAGGCCAATTCCTTTTGC
The DNA here is from genome assembly GCF_040938575.1 of Ambystoma mexicanum. Classification (NCBI taxonomy): domain Eukaryota; kingdom Metazoa; phylum Chordata; class Amphibia; order Caudata; family Ambystomatidae; genus Ambystoma; species Ambystoma mexicanum. The sequence continues at coordinate 332,776,133 of NC_090925.1, read as the reverse complement.
CATTGCTGATAAGGTTGAGCAAGAACTTGCATCATTGGAGTCTGAAGGAGTAATAGAATAAATTGAATCATCTGAAGGGGTGAGCCCCATTGTGGTTGCATTGAAGAAAAGTGGCAAGATCAGAATTTGCATAGACTTGAGAGATGTCAACAAGAATATTATAACTGACATTTTTCCACTCCCTATCATATCTGAGATGTTGAATCGTATTGGTAATGCTGATGTGTTTTCTACATTAGATCTTTCGAGCACTTACCATCAAATCTCTTTGACAGAGGATTGTAGGGACATTACAGCATTTATAACGCCACATGGACTGTTTAGGTATAGACGTATGCCGTTTGGATTAGCGTCTGCGGCAGCAGTATTTCAAAGAATTATGATGCATGTGCTGAAAGGTTTAAGTGGAACACTGGTTTATCAGGATGATATAATTGCATTTGGTAAAGGATTTGAGCAACATGATGGGAGGTTGAAAGAAGTGTTGAAGAGATTGCAAGAAGTCGGGTTGAAAGTTGAGAAAAGCAAATGCAAATTTGGGTTGGGAGAAGTGGAATATTTAGAGCATACTGTGAATGTTAAAGGTTATAAGCCCAAAAGAGATGCTATGAAAGCAATCAGAGAGTCACCAAATCCTAACAATAAAGACGAATTAAGATCGTTTTTAGGGTTATGCAAATATTACAACAGGTTTGTAAAAATGTTTGCGAGTATAACAGAACCATTGAAAAAGTTATTAAAAAAGGATGCAAGATTTACATGGAGTGCTGAATGTAGTAAGGCGGTTGAATGTATAAAAGGAGAAATTTGTAACTCTTTGGAATTGGGAGGATTCGAGTTTGGAAGATTGACGAAGATTACGGTGGATGCCAGCGGGAGTGGTATAGGAGCAGTTTTGACACAAATAAATGAAAATGCATATGAGAAGGTGATCAGTCATGCTTCTAGAGCTATTTCGGAAAACAGAAAGCAGATATTCTGTGATTGAAAAGGAATTATTAGCCTGTTCGTGGGCGGTGAATTACTTTAGGAAATATTTGTGGGGAAGCACATTTGTAATTCAGACAGATCATAAGCCTTTAGTGGAAGTCCTTACAGTGAAAGGAATGTGTAAAGCTTCTCCCAGGTTAGCCAGGCTTAGTCTGAAATTAAAGGATTACAATTTTTCAGTGAAATATGTGCCAGGGAAAAGGAATATCGTTGCTGATTATTTATCTAGATTGCCATTAAAGAGTGATGAAGCAAGTGTGGATCTGGATGAAGAGATGGTGGCGATCATTTTTGAAGTTACGTCAAAGGAAATGTGGATTGAAGAATTAAGTAAAGATGATGAATTACAAGAGATAAGAAGATACACCGAATCAGGGTGGCCTAAAAAAAGGGAGATTAGCGAAAGTTGTAGAAGGTATTGGGAGGTTAAGGATGAATTATCTATGGAAGATGGATTTTTAGTGAGGGGAGACAAGTTGATTCCCCCACGTAAGTTTTGGAGTGAGCTTTTTGAGAAAGCACACCAAGGTCATCCTGGTATTACTGGCACTAAGAACAATGTGCTTTTGAAATACTGGTGGCCAGGAATGGATCTCATGATTGAGAGGTTTATTAGAAATTGTTGGCCATGTCAGAACAGTGACAAGAGTTGTAGGATAGTGAAATCTAAGCCGATGTGTATTGACAAAGGTGATGCACCATGGGAGATGGTAGGAATTGATATCATTGGACCATATGTGAAGTTAATTGGGGAGAAGAAATTCTTATTGGTTTTGGTTGATTACTATTCAGGATGGGTGGAAGTTAAAGCGGTGAGAAAAGTTGATACTGATGAGGTAATAAAATTCATAATGGAAATCTGCAGAAGGGAAGGATTTCCCAAAATAATAATGAGTGATAATGGAGTCCAGTTCAGAAGTGGAGAAATGAGAGAATTTGCCAAGAGATAAGGTATTGAATGGAGATTTTCGTCATTGTATCACCCACAAACCAATGGGTTAGTGGAGAGATATAACCGTGTAATTATAGAGGCAGTGGAGTTAGCTTTAAGTAACAACATGCCGGTAGACGAGGTTCTTAAGGAGAGAGTGTGGAGTACCAGGATGTCTGTTAAAAGAGGAATGAAGGTTTCTCCTTTTGAATTAATGAGGGGTAGAGCTCCTAATACTTTGCTTAATCCTGTTTGGGTTAATAGTAGAAGAAGTGTAAACACAGGATTACGTAACTCTAACGAAAACTTAATTAGGAGTAGTATGTCTCCAGGAAAGACTATGTCTTCTGAAAAGTTTAAGTTGAGAATATCACCGGGAGATTTTGTGCGAATCAAGCTTGGACAAAATGTTAAGAAAGGTGACTCTAAATACAGCAGCCCTGTCAAGGTGTTACAAGTGTTCAGGAGAGCAGTTAGAGTTGCGGGAGGATCAGTATGGAATTTGGACAGGGTTAGTAAATGGATGTGGAGTGGTGAGAATGAAAGAATGAAACAGGTTAGATTCAAGAGGAGAGATTTATTTGGTGATGATCATATTCAATATGGATTGGAAAATGTGAATATGAACGGTGATGTGATGAGACACGTTGGAGATGTTAACACTCAACAAGCTGTGGTAGCTTTTGATAATAGGAGTGTGCGTAGTTCTAGGGAAAAGAGGTTACCGTTTTGGTCCAGAGATTATGTCATGCAGAGCTAAGTAATTTCAGTATACAGGTTGTTGGTAAAAGAGTTCTATATTGTGTTAATCTCTTAAATGTATTAATTGATGCAGTTTCTGTTTTTTCTTTTTGCACAAATGTGTTATGTTATGAAATGTTTTGATTTATTATACCTAGCACGCATGTGTTTACATTTTTATAAGGTAGAACTTTTCTCTTACTCAATTTTGTAAGGGGGGGATGATGTAGTATTCCATGTATATATTAATGTTTATTGTCATACACTCTTGATCCTTGCCTGCGCGCGAGCTCAAAGGCTTATAGAATGTTGAGTGTGAGAGGGAACGTTCTATAGAGGACGGTTGGCGAGAGACGGGGTGGATGAGAAGGACGCTGTGCGGGACGCCGGCTAATATTAAAGTAAATAAAGAAGGTTTATTACTTACCTTCACTCCTGCATACTTCAGAGGTCCCATTGGAGAGGGAAACCCTGGAGGTACTCCCCCTCTCTCTTTTAAGGTGTACTAAACACTGGTAGCCGTGAAGTTTACATGTATGTGCAAAGAAAGGTTTGAGGCAGTGTAGGCCCTGGTAATACATTAGAAAAAATCCCTGTTTCAAAGCTTTTATCGGACTGGCAGAAAGTAGTATGCTAAGATGGTACAACGCATTCGCTTTAGAGTTCCAGAGTCTGCTTCATCGGGTGGCGGACGTAAAATACACCCACATATTCCACGGGTACCACTGATGACTGAGTCTGCATCACTTCAAAAGGTATGGCTAATAGTTGACCAATAGTCTCCTGACAGTCTAAAAAAAGGCATCAGAGGCTGTATTGTTGAATTTTTCACATGTAGGGTAAGGAAAACCTATTGGACAAGCTCTTGGTGAATAACCGGAGGACCATAATTAGCCTCACACATTGAGGCCAATTGAGGATTCGGATACATGTTGAGCAGCTCCCGTCACAATAGGAAATCACGCATGCATCTGGGGGCCCGTTATGACACGGCTGCTTATGATTCTTGTCCATATCGCACTATGGGGCGGCGGGGTGCGTTGCGACAATCATGGCCATGATACCAGCTGGAATTGAACAGGGCTTTGGGTCCCATTTTGATTTCCACAGAAGCAGAGTGCTGAGAACAAGATCAAAGGTTTCCACATTCCCCATCACGGATTGGCGGCAGAGCAACGCGGGGCATGCGCAGAGCTATAGGCTGAGTAGTGTGGGCTCCCTTTGCTCCCTCCCCTGACCCCTACCTAAGTAATAACGTAGCAGACCAGTTTTGTTGTGGAAAAATAATAGGCGGTAGGCATTTTTTATTTTCTTACAGAAAATACATAATGAAAAACAGTAACACCATCATTAGCTTTTGGGCACCTTGGGTCCAGTTTTGGAGTTGCCCAAGGCTCCGCCCGAACCTTTGTTACCCTTGGGCCTCCATTCCTGGGCACATGCCGCCTACGACTTGCTTGAACCGTGTACCGGAGAAGTACTCGGCGTTCTGGCTCCTGCCTGTTTCCTCCTTCGTCCCTTATCTCTGTAGGTGGGTTGGGTGGTAAATGTTCCTGCTTTCCCCTTATCCAGGTCCTAGGAGCTTGCCCGAGAGAGGTGAGCTCCTTACCTGGTTTATTCTGTTTCTCCTTTCCTGGGGTTACTTATACCCCTGAGTCCTTTTGTTCTGCTCTTGGGGGCCGGGCTTCCCCCGGCCCCTTGCTGATTACTTCTCGCACCTTTCCTAGGTGCCATTTCCTGCGTTTCCTGCTTCTTTTGTGTAGAGGGGCACCATTGGGACGTCCCTCCCTCCTGCTTCTGCGCCGTTTCCCCCCACCCTGCACCTAAACTCCCAGGCCCTCTATCATCCCGTATTTCATACGGTCCGGGGCCTGGGGCATAGGCTGAGTAGTGTGGGCTCCCTTTGCTCCCTCCCCTGACCCCTACCTAAATAATAACGTAGCAAACCAGTTTTGTTGTGGAAAAATTATAGGCCGTAGGCATTTTTTATTTTCTTACAGAAAATACATAACAAAAAACAGTGACACCATCATTAGCTTTTGGGCACTTTGTGTCCAGTTTTGGAGTTGCCCAAGGCTCCCCCGAGCCTTTGTTACCCTTGGGCCTCCATTCCTGGGCACATGCCGCCCGCCCAGGTCCCCCCCAAAAGCGCTTCTACCTGCACCCCCGTTCCTGCAGCGCCCTAAAAATGTTGTCCGCAAAAACCCCCATCCCCTTGGTTGACAGGTGTACCCCGTCGTGATGAAACATGTCCGGATTGTTTTGTGAAAGGCCATGCTTTATGAAATGAAGTCCCGTGCTCTTACAGTATTTCTCTACTGCCTTCTTCAACTTCCTTCTCGCTGTCTCGATTGCCTGCCTCCGATGCGCCCCATACCAGACTCTTCGTGTAATTACCTCGGACATAAAGATCTCAGTTCTCCACCAGCAGTGTGCTATGCTATGTAGGGACTTGCAGATGCTCCTTTGTAACTCTCCCCTATTCGTGCTGACCAAATCATTCCCGCCAAGATGTATAACCAGATACTCGGGGGGGCTCCCTGAAGCCGATCAGGTCTGACAACCTGTTGTGGATGTCCTCCCAATGCATCCCCGGGAGGCCCCACCATGCCGTAATGGTGCTCTTGAAGTGGAGACCTTGCTTTACTTCCTCAATCCATCTGCCTGCCCGTGTCACGAAGGAGTGCCCTACTATCCGTGCTGATTTGTAGGGGCCTGACTCTGTTGAAAATGGGGGAAAATAGGGTGTTTTATATCAGATCCTCTCTTATGTATTTTTTAAAACATTTCGATTTCCACCCCCCAATCCTCTTTACCCCTTTTGCCCCCAAACCCCCTGCCCATGCCGAGGTTGCTGCTCCTATCCTGAGTGTGTCCCAAACTCAGCTGGGTCCCATCCCGCTTTGGCCACTGCTTGTTTCAGCACCGCCTGAAATTGGTATCTGCTGAGTGCCCTACCGTCCCTATGTATTAACAGTTGCCCTTCGACCTCAGGTCGTATATCTAGGAATTCTTGGGTGATACATCTGGGACAGTGGTCCTTTTCTTTGATGCAATTGAGGTCTATTGCTCTCCCTTTCCCTGCTTGGCCTGTTTTAGATTTCCTCAACATTATGGTCATACCCTTGCTTCCCATACTAATATCGCTTTTTGCCAGGCCATCTCCTGCTACCGTGTTCTGGGCTACTAATTCCCCCACCCTGAAGGCCCCGTAGTATGCCAATGCAAATGCTGCCCTGAACAGGGCTGTCTCATCTATGCTACTGCATGTACTTTGTAATACCTTTAATAAAATCACTAGTTTCCCAAAGTTTAGTGGCCTTCTGCTGTCTGGTTTCTTCCCCTCCAATTTAGCCCACCCTTTCATTGCATATTTTATTCTTGGGTTGTTGGTTGGATCTGGTACCCTGGTTATCTTTGCTGTGTATGCCACTGCGGCCAGGTGTGCTGCCGCCCAGCTTTTCTTTTTTCCCTTGGCAAATGCTTTTTCCAAAAATTCACACATTTTTTCCGATGAAATATCCCCCACCTCTTGTACTTTTGTTTCCAACAATACATCTTTCACATGCTTTTCGTACTGCTTACCCGTCTTGTACGTCATGGTCAGCTTGTCTATGACCCGTTCTGTTCTCTGTGGTTCTCCCATATCTTTAGAGTCGACCTTGAGGCCAACCGTTCTTTCCTTTCCAATGCTTTTAGCGGGACCCATGCCTTCCGTGGCGTGGGCGTTTGTTCCTTGTCAGCGTCTGGTCTCCGTTCCCAGAATCTTCCCCACTGAAAACGAGATAATGCATCAGCTACCATATTTGCTTCCCCGGCGATGTGCCTCGCCCTTATGCATGTATTCATTTTTAGACATTCCAGTGTGATGGCTTTCATCAATTCCAATACTATCGGACAAGACGCGCTACCCTTGTTTAACACGTGCACTATGCCCATATTATCCGACCATATTGCCGGCTCTTTGTCCTTTAGCTCTTCCCCCCATGCGCATAATGCTACCCAGATTGGGAAGAGCTCGAGCAGCATTATGTTCTTTGTCCATTCTGCCACCTGCCATGTTTCAGGCCATTTTTCCGCACACCAACTTTTCCCCAGTATTGCTCCAAAACCGAAACCCCCCGCCGCATCAGTGAACGGCACCCTTTTCTCTTCATCGTTTATGGGTGATCTCCAGATGACTGCCCCATTGAAAGACCTCAGGAATTCTGCCCAGATTTCGATGTCCCTCTTAATACCTCTACCTATCCTCACCCTGTGGTGCCCCAACCTTTCCCCTCTTGTCCTCAGCTCGATGCTTCTTTGGAATACTTTTCCTTGTGGAATGACCGTCCCGCGAAATTAAGTTTCCCTGCTAGTGCTTGCAGTTCTCTCACCATAGCCTTTTTCCTCCCCTTTAGCCCTTGTATTGTTTCCAGCAGGTCTGTTACCTTGTCCTGAGGGATCCGGCATACCCCCTGTCTTGAGTCGATTTCTATTCCTAGGAATTGGATAACCTGTGTTGGGCCCATTGTTTTTTCCCCTGCCAATGGAAAACCCCACTCATTTGTTAACTCTACAAATTTGTCTAGTGTTGTTTTGCATAGTTGTGACCCTTTGGGCCCTACGAACAAAAAATCATCCAGGTAGTGCACAATCTTGGCCTCTCCCATTTCTTTTGTGACTGCCCAATGCAAGAATGAGCTTACCCTCTCAAAGTAAGCGCATGAGATGTCGCAGCCCATCGGCAGACATTTGTCTATGAAGTACTGCCCCTCCTAATGCATGCACAACCATTTCTGAGATTTGCTGTTGACTGGCAACAGCCGGAATGCCAACTTAATGTCTGCTTTTGCCTTCCATCCTCCTTGCCCGGCTTTCTTGACTAATTCTACTGCTTCCTGGAAGTCTGAGTAGGTTACTGCAGTTTCCTCCTGCGGAATGCCGTCATTGACTGACGCCCCCGGGGGATATGATAAATGGTGAATCAGCCTGTATTCCCCCTCCTCTTTTTTCGGGACCAACCCCAGTGGTGAGCATATGAAGTTGTCAAATGGTAATACTAAAAAGGGGCCCCCGATCCTGCCTAGATCCACCTCTTTCTGGATTTTTCTCATTACTATTTCTTTGTTTTCCAGGGCTGATTTTAGGTTTTTGGGGATAATCTGTGACCCTTGCCCTGAAAATGGGATGTTAAAACCTTCTTGAAAACCTTGTTTGATCATTTTTGCCACTTCCTGGTCTGGGAATATTTGAAGCCACCCTTCCATTCTATCAATTCTTACTGGTGTAGCCCCCTTCCCTCCCCAGCCCTTATATCCGCTTCTCGTTGTTTCTGTTGTTGGGTGCTGTCGCCCTAGTGCACTTGGAGCTGCTATGGTCTCCCTTACTATTCTCGCACTTGTGGCTAAACTTGCACTTCCAGCCCCAACTGCATGGTACCCCTTTTTCAAAATTTCGACATTGCCCTGGCTCTGCCCGTGCTGTCCACGTGTTCCCACTGCCCCCTCCCTGCGCGGTTGGTGGCAAGTTGTTCTGCCAACCTCTCTGTGAACCATACTGTTTGCTCCGAAAGCTTTGGTCCCTAGATCTGTCAAAGCTGTTTTCGTACCTTCTGCTGTTGTACCTATAATCTGATCTGTAATCATTCTGCCAATACTGCCTCTTCTGCTGTCCCCCTGAGCTCCGCTCCCTGTTTTCCCATTTCTCTTTTAATACGTTAAAAATGTAAAGGTTGACATTTTCTTCGTCCCAACCCATGTCAGGAAAACAGTCCATTTCTTTTCTAAATTCGTGGTCATATTCCTGCCATGCACCCCCCCCGAATGCTTTATATACCTTTAACACCCTCTGCTGATATGCCACTAATGCTACCCCATCCTCGGGGAATTTTTGTAATATGATTGTGGACATTATCTGGAAAGCTGCCATCCAGTTGTCAAAACCTTTTACTATTGTACCCCTCCTTACCAGCCATTTCTCATCCTCTTTTACGTCCTCTATAGACACATCCATTCCCCTTTTCTGGCAGCCCAAAAGGGAAAAGATGTCAATAAACTCCTTTCTCCATATCTTTTCCTTTACTTTGTCATTGATATACCATGCCATTGCCTTCATGGATCTGCCCTGTGCATCCTTTCCTATTGAAGGTCTGCCATATTTTGTCATGACAGGTCCCCCCTCTTTGTCTATAGCAACCGTTGCTGCCACGGTTAGTGGTGTTACCCCTTGTGGTGGGCTCACTGGTATTGGTGCTGCCCCTATTGGCGTAACCGGTTCTGGATTGGTACCCAGCGGTACCACCCCGGGATTTGGCGTTACTGGTGCCCCTGGTGGTACCCCTCCCTGTGGTGTGCTGCCTGCCCCCGGTGCAACGGGTTGTGGATTGGTACCCTGTGGCACCTCTCCTGGGTTCGGCACAGCCAGTGCCCCCTGGGGTGTTGGGACTGGGGTTTCTACGGGTTCCGCCCCTGCCCCCCCGCCTTTTTCTACTTCTACTTTCTCACCACCCCTTTCCATTTCACCCATGCCTTTAGGTGCTGCCTCTCCTCATCCTCGCTACTCCCTTCTTCTGATGAAGAGTACCCTCGCTCCTCCCTGGGATCCCTATTGCCTCTGCCCCTCTTGCCATTGGTTCTGGGTGACTTACCCGTACCCGTGACACATGTTTTCAGCATTTTAACAATTTTTCTCCCCACATTAATATTCACAGTACCTTTGCTCTTCCTGCTCTTCTTCTTTTTCTTGTGTGTTTCTGGTATGTTCTGTGAATTACTTGGCTCTTCTCTCCTCCTCTTCCGACCTTGCGGCACTTCTTCTTCTCTTTCGCTACTGCTGGGTTCCAGAAACAACAAAGGTGACATTGCCTTTGCCCTCTCCTCCTTTTGCATTACATCCAGCACCCATTGTGCCCCGTACTCTTTCTCTGCTTTCCTTGCCCTTTCACTGAACTCCTGGGCCCTTCTTGCCCTTTCTTCTGCCATCTTCCCTGTCTGAATGGCTCCCTTCTGCTGATTCCCTTCTTTTATTTAACCCTTTTTCTTGGGTTTAGGTGTCTATTTGACTTGTGCCTTCTGTTTTACGAATGATATCTTCAATGCTGTCTTTGAATATTATTTACCGTTCTTACGTTGCACTTGCCTGCCCCTTTAAACAATTTTCTCCCCGGGCTTTTGATTCAGTGTTGCTGCTCCTCCTCGGCCCGCCTCTTCTCCCACTGGCCACACCCCCTTTGCCGCTCTTCGCGACCTTCGTCTCCTTGCTTCCGCTATGCGTAGCCTTGATGAACTTCCCGGGCTCCGCCTGTCTCGGCTACCGATATCGTCCCGTGTGGCTCTCGTTGCCTGCCTGCCACTACGGATCTCCGGATGCCTCTTACAGCCGCCTCTGGTCGGTCCTTCGCGCCGTTCCCTGCTCCGTCGTGCTCCTCCTTCCCGCCATGGATGACCCGGCTCTCGATGCACCTCCTGGCAGCCGACTTCCCAATTCGCAGCACCCAGCCTCTGGCGTCGCTGGTTACGTGCTGTGCGGCCTCAAGCAGTCCCCGGCTCCGGTGTCGTTCGTGCACTGCACAGCCTCTAGCAGTCCTCCACTCTGGCGTCGCTGCTCCTGCACGGCATCCAGCAGACCTTGTCTTCCACGCAGGTATGTTCCTTCCAGTCGTATGGCTAACGTAGGTTTGGCTGCTTTGCTGCAAGAAAAGAGGTTAGGAAAAAACAAACACCCGCAAGAGTAAATGTTCCTTCTTTCCCCTTATCCAGGTCCTAGGAGCTTGCCCGAGAGAGGTGAGCTCCTTACCTGGTTTGTTCTGTTTCTTCTTTCCTGGGGTTACTTATACCCCTGAGCCCTTTTGTTCTGCTCTTGGGGGCCGGGCTTCCCCCGACCCCCTGCTGATTACTTCTCGCACCTTTCCCAGGTGCCATTTCCTGCGTTTCCTGCTTCTTTTGTGTAGAGGGGCGCTATTGGGACGCCCCTCCCTCCTGCTTCCGCGCCGTTTCCCCCCCACCCTGCGCCTAAACTCCCAGGTCCTCTATCGTCCCGTATTTCATACGGTCCGGGGCCTGGGGCATTCCTCGCGCACTTTCCACATTGCAGGGCATCCAACTAAGGATCGATTGAGGCCCCCGTCTTTACCCTGCCACGTGTGCACTAGGTTTGCTGCCCAGCAGTCCTCTTTAGGTTTGAACTTCGCGTGGGACCTTTAACTCCACCGCCGGTACCTTGGGCCAGAGAGAGCTCCGGGGGTGCATCCGAGCAGCATCTACTCGTCAAATTGGGTAACTTTGGCTCTGAAACTGCCCACGGTCACCCGTGCTCCCGGTGCGCTGTGTATTCAGGGAACCCGAGTCTGGAGCAGGTGCTACTCGTCACGCAGGCCCCTTGGGGTCCATCCGGCCTTTTTCTGCGCCCCCTGCCTCAACCCTGCTCAGGCTCTCCTGCTGAGCCAGGATACGCCGACCACTGGCTTGGGGGCTGCATTATCACAGTCTTGGCCGCTCTGGCACCCCTGGCACCTCTGCCCAAGGGGCACTGTGTTGTCCTCAGCACAGAGACGTCTGTCCTACAGGTCTTGGCTCACCACAGCCAAAAAGCTCGAGGACGGTGAAAAGGGAGCGGAGGAGAAAGAGTGTAAGAAAGAGGGAAACAGTGGAACATAAAGGAAGGGGTCGGAAGAAAGGAGGGGGTGGTGAGGAAAGGCAAGGTGGAAGTCGAAGGACATAAAATATAGCCACGAACAGAACAAAGGTGAAAACGGAAGAAAGAAACCGGGACAAAACAATAAGAAAGGGATTCCGAGAAGAATAGAATAGGAGATGAAAGCGATATAGAAATATTAAGAGAGACACTAGAGCACGAAGGGAAGGAAGGGATTGGTCAAAAACAAGACATGAAAGAGAAACAAGGAAACAAAATGAGACTTGAAAAAGACTGACTAGTCATGTATTTTGCATGCTGCACTGTAGATTTTGGAGCTTCGTTGCTCAATAAAGGCCTGTGTGTTATCTCATTGAAATGATCTGAATGGATCAGTCTCAGGAGGAGGAAAGGCTCCTGCGACCCTGCCTGGAGTCAAACCTGACACCTGCAGGCTCAGCACAGCTCTCACCGGTGAGCGTTACACCCACCGAGCTATCTGTCCCACTCAGAGAGTCAAGTGGCAATGGGGAGACGAGGAGAGGCGGAAACCGAAAAGAGGACGAACTGGGAGATGGTGGGAGTGGAGGGATACTTGCAGGGGTGGGCATGACATAATGAGAGAGGGTGGTGGAGTGGGAGGAAGTCTAGCAGGGATGCAGATGAGAAAATGAGCGGAGGAGCCGGGAGTGGGAGGAACTCCAGCAGGGATGCAGATGGGAAAATGAGCGGAGGAGGCGGGAGTGGGAGGAAGTCTAGCAGGGATGGAGGTGAGAAAATGAGCTGAGGAGGCGGGAGTGGGAGGAACTCCAGCAGGGATGCAGATGAGAAAATGAGCGGAGGAGGCGGGAGTGGGAGGAAGTCTAGCAAGGATGGAGGTGAGAAAATGAGCGGAGGAGGTGGGAGTGGGAGGAAGTCCAGCAGGGATGGAGATGAGAAAATGAGCGGAGGAGGCGTGAGTGGGAGGAAGTCTAGCAGAGATGGAGATGAGAAAATGAGCGGAGGAGGCGTGAGCGGGAGGAACTCCAGCAGGGATGCAGATGAGAAAATGAGCGGAGGAGGCGGGAGCGGGAGGAACTCCAGCAGGGATGCAGATGAGAAAATGAGCAGAGGAGGCTGGAGAGGGAGGAAGTCTAGCAGAGATGGAGATGAGAAATGAGCGGAAGAGGCGGGAGTGGGAGGAAGTCCAGCAGAGATGGAGATGAAAAAATGAGCCGAGGAGGCGTGAGCGGGAGGGAGATGAGAAAATGAGCGGGGGAGGCGGGAGCCGGAGGAAGTCTAGCAGGGAGGGAGATGAGAAAATGAGCGGAGGAGGCGGGAGCGGGAGGAAGTTTAGCAGGGAGGGAGATGAGCGGAAGAGGCGGGAGTGGGAGGAAGTCTAGCAGGGATGGAGATGAAAAAATGAGCGTGGGAGTGGGAGGAAGTCTAGCAGGGATGGAGATGAGAAAATGAGCGGAGGAGGCGGGAGTGGGAGGAAGTCTAGCAGGGATACAGATAAGAAAATGAGCGGAGGAGGAGGGAGTGGGAGGAAGTCTAGCAGGGATGGAGATGAGAAAATGAGCGGAGGAGGTGGGAGTGGGAGGAAGTCTAGCAGAGATGCAGATGAGAAAATGAACCGAGGAGGTGGGAGTGGGAGGAAGTCTAGCAGGGAGGGAGATGAGCAAATGAGCGGAGGAGGTGGGAGTGGGAGGAAGTCTAGCAGGGATGCAGATGAGAAAATGAGCCGAGGAGGTGGGAGTGGGAGGAAGTCTAGCAGGGAGGGAGATGAGCAAATGAGCGGAGGAGGTGGGAGTGGGAGGAAGTCTAGCTAGCAGGGAGGAAGATGAGAAAATGAGCGGAGGAGGTGGGAGTGGGAGGAAATCTAGCAGGGATGGAGGTGAGCAAATGAGCGGAGGAGGTGGGAGCGGGAGGAAGTCTAGCAGGGATGGAGGTGATTAAATGACCAGGAGGAGGTGGGTGAGGGAGGAAGTCTAGCAGGGATAGAGATAAGAAAATGAGCGGAGGAGGTGAGAGTGGGCGGAAGTCTAGCAGAGATAGGGATGAGAAAGTGAGCGGAGGAGGTGGGAGTGGGAGGAAGTCTAGCAGGGATGGAGATGAGAAAATGAGCGGAGAAAGTAGGAGTGGGAGGAAGTCTAGCAGAGATCCAGATGGGAAATGAGCCGAGGAGGTGGGAGTGGGAGGAATCTAGCAGGGATACAGATAAGAAAATGAGCGGAGGAGGCGGGGTGGGAGGAAGTCTAGCAGGGATGGAGATGAGAAAATGAGCAGAGTGGGTGGGAGTGGTAGGAAGTCTAGCAGGGATGGAGATGAGCAAATGAGCGGAGGAGGTGGGAGTGGGAAGAAGTCTAGCTAGCAGGGAGGGAGATGAGAAAATGAGCGGAGGAGGTGTGATTGATAGGAAGTCTAGCAGGGATGGAGATGAGCAAATGAGCGGAAGAAGTGGGAGTGGGAGGAAGTGTAGCTAGCAGGGAGGGAGATGAGAAAATGAGCGGAGGAGGTGTGAGTGGGAGGAAGTCTAGCAGGGATGGAGATGAGAAAATGAGCGGGGGAGGTGGGGGTGGTAAGAAGTCTAGCAGGGATGGAGATGAGAAAATGAGCGGAGGAGGTGGGAGTGGGGGGGGAAGTCTAGCAGGGATGGAGATGAGAAAATGAGCGGAGGAGGCGGGAGTGGGAGGAAGTCTAGCAGGGATGGAGATGAGAAAATGAGCAGAGGAGGTGGGAGTGGGAGGAAGTCTAGCAGGGAAGGAAATGAGAAAATGAGCGGAGGAGGTGGGAGTGGGAGGAAGTCTAGCAAGGATGGAGATGAGAAAAATGAGCGGAGGAGGTGGGAGTGGGAGGAAGTCTAGCAGGGATGGAGATGAGAAAATGAGCGGAGAAGGTGGGAGTGGGAGGAAGTCTAGCAGGGATACAGATAAGAAAATGAGCGGAGGAGGCGGGAGTGGGAGAAAGTCTAGCAGGGATACAGATAAGAAAATGAGCGGAGGAGGCGGTAGTGGGAGGAAGTCTAGCAGGGATACAGATAAGAAAATGAGCGGAGGAGGCGGGAGTGGGAGGAAGTCTAGCAGGGATACAGATAAGAAAATGAGCGGAGGAGGCGGGAGTGGGAGGAAGTCTAGCCAAGATACAGATGAGAACATGGGCGGAGGAGGCGAAAGTGGGAGGAAGTCTAGCAGGGATGGAGATGAGAAAATGAGCGGAGGAGGCTGGAGTGGGAGGAAGTCTAGCAGGGATGGAGATGAGAAATGAGCGGAAGAGGCAGGAGTGGGAGGAAGTCTAGCAGAGATGGAGATGAGAAAATGAGCGGAGGAGGCGTGAGTGGGAGGAACTCCAGCAGGGATGCAGATGAGAAAATGAGCGGAGGAGGCGGGAGTGGGAGGAACTCCAGCAGGGATGCAGATGAGAAAATGAGCGGAGGAGGCTGGAGTGGGAGGAAGTCTAGCAGAGATGGAGATGAGAAATGAGCGGAAGAGGCGGGAGTAGGAGGAAGTCTAGCAGAGATGGAGATGAGAAAATGAGCGGAGGAGGCGTGAGCGGGAGGGAGATGAGAAAATGAGCGGGGGAGGCGGGAGCCGGAGGAAGTCTAGCAGGGAGGGAGATGAGAAAATGAGCGGAGGAGGCGGGAGCGGGAGGAAGTTTAGCAGGGAGGGAGATGAGCGGAAGAGGCGGGAGTGGGAGGAAGTCTAGCAGGGATGGAGATGAAAAAATGAGCGTGGGAGTGGGAGGAAGTCTAGCAGGGATGGAGATGAGAAAATGAGCGGAGGAGGCGGGAGTGGGAGGAAGTCTAGCAGGGATACAGATAAGAAAATGAGCGGAGGAGGAGGGAGTGGGAGGAAGTCTAGCAGGGATGGAGATGAGAAAATGAGCGGAGGAGGTGGGAGTGGGAGGAAGTCTAGCAGAGATGCAGATGAGAAAATGAACCGAGGAGGTGGGAGTGGGAGGAAGTCTAGCAGGGAGGGAGATGAGCAAATGAGCGGAGGAGGTGGGAGTGGGAGGAAGTCTAGCAGGGATGCAGATGAGAAAATGAGCCGAGGAGGTGGGAGTGGGAGGAAGTCTAGCAGGGAGGGAGATGAGCAAATGAGCGGAGGAGGTGGGAGTGGGAGGAAGTCTAGCTAGCAGGGAGGAAGATGAGAAAATGAGCGGAGGAGGTGGGAGTGGGAGGAAATCTAGCAGGGATGGAGGTGAGCAAATGAGCGGAGGAGGTGGGAGCGGGAGGAAGTCTAGCAGGGATGGAGGTGATTAAATGACCAGGAGGAGGTGGGTGAGGGAGGAAGTCTAGCAGGGATAGAGATAAGAAAATGAGCGGAGGAGGTGAGAGTGGGCGGAAGTCTAGCAGAGATAGGGATGAGAAAGTGAGCGGAGGAGGTGGGAGTGGGAGGAAGTCTAGCAGGGATGGAGATGAGAAAATGAGCGGAGAAAGTAGGAGTGGGAGGAAGTCTAGCAGAGATCCAGATGGGAAATGAGCCGAGGAGGTGGGAGTGGGAGGAATCTAGCAGGGATACAGATAAGAAAATGAGCGGAGGAGGCGGGGTGGGAGGAAGTCTAGCAGGGATGGAGATGAGAAAATGAGCAGAGTGGGTGGGAGTGGTAGGAAGTCTAGCAGGGATGGAGATGAGCAAATGAGCGGAGGAGGTGGGAGTGGGAAGAAGTCTAGCTAGCAGGGAGGGAGATGAGAAAATGAGCGGAGGAGGTGTGATTGATAGGAAGTCTAGCAGGGATGGAGATGAGCAAATGAGCGGAAGAAGTGGGAGTGGGAGGAAGTGTAGCTAGCAGGGAGGGAGATGAGAAAATGAGCGGAGGAGGTGTGAGTGGGAGGAAGTCTAGCAGGGATGGAGATGAGAAAATGAGCGGGGGAGGTGGGGGTGGTAAGAAGTCTAGCAGGGATGGAGATGAGAAAATGAGCGGAGGAGGTGGGAGTGGGGGGGGAAGTCTAGCAGGGATGGAGATGAGAAAATGAGCGGAGGAGGCGGGAGTGGGAGGAAGTCTAGCAGGGATGGAGATGAGAAAATGAGCAGAGGAGGTGGGAGTGGGAGGAAGTCTAGCAGGGAAGGAAATGAGAAAATGAGCGGAGGAGGTGGGAGTGGGAGGAAGTCTAGCAAGGATGGAGATGAGAAAAATGAGCGGAGGAGGTGGGAGTGGGAGGAAGTCTAGCAGGGATGGAGATGAGAAAATGAGCGGAGAAGGTGGGAGTGGGAGGAAGTCTAGCAGGGATACAGATAAGAAAATGAGCGGAGGAGGCGGGAGTGGGAGAAAGTCTAGCAGGGATACAGATAAGAAAATGAGCGGAGGAGGCGGTAGTGGGAGGAAGTCTAGCAGGGATACAGATAAGAAAATGAGCGGAGGAGGCGGGAGTGGGAGGAAGTCTAGCAGGGATACAGATAAGAAAATGAGCGGAGGAGGCGGGAGTGGGAGGAAGTCTAGCCAAGATACAGATGAGAACATGGGCGGAGGAGGCGAAAGTGGGAGGAAGTCTAGCAGGGATGGAGATGAGAAAATGAGCGGAGGAGGCTGGAGTGGGAGGAAGTCTAGCAGGGATGGAGATGAGAAATGAGCGGAAGAGGCAGGAGTGGGAGGAAGTCTAGCAGAGATGGAGATGAGAAAATGAGCGGAGGAGGCGTGAGTGGGAGGAACTCCAGCAGGGATGCAGATGAGAAAATGAGCGGAGGAGGCGGGAGTGGGAGGAACTCCAGCAGGGATGCAGATGAGAAAATGAGCGGAGGAGGCTGGAGTGGGAGGAAGTCTAGCAGAGATGGAGATGAGAAATGAGCGGAAGAGGCGGGAGTAGGAGGAAGTCTAGCAGAGATGGAGATGAGAAAATGAGCGGAGGAGGCGTGAGCGGGAGGAACTCCAGCAGGGATGCAGATGAGAAAATGAGCGGAGGAGGCGGGAGTGGGAGGAACTCCAGCAGGGATGCAGATGAGAAAATGAGCAGAGGAGGCTGGAGTGGGAGGAAGTCTAGCAGAGATGGAGATGAGAAATGAGCGGAAGAGGCAGGAGTGGGAGGAAGTCTAGCAGAGATGGAGATGAGAAAATGAGCGGAGGAGGCGTGAGCGGGAGGAAGTCTAGCAGGGAGGGAGATGAGAAAATGAGCGGGGGAGGCGGGAGCCGGAGGAAGTCTAGCAGGGAGGGAGATGAGAAAATGAGCGGAGGAGGCGGGAGCGGGAGGAAGTCTAGCAGGGAGGGAGATGAGCAGAGGAGGCGGGAGTGGGAGGAAGTCGAGCAGGGATGGAGATGAAAAAATGAGCGGAGGAGGTGGGAGTGGGACGAAGTCTAGCAGGGATGGAGATGAGAAAATGAGCGGAGGAGGCGGGAGTGGGAGGAAGTCTAGCAGGGATACAGATAAGAAAATGAGTGGAGGAGGAGGGAGTGGGAGGAAGTCTAGCAGAGATACAGATGAGAAAATGAGCGGAGGAGGTGGAAGTGGGAGGAAGTCTAGCAGGGATGGAGATGAGAAAATGAGCGGAGGAGGTTGGAGTGGGAGGAAGTCTAGCAGGGATGCAGATGAGAAAATGAGCCGAGGAGGTGGGAGTGGTAGGAAGTCTAGCAGGGATGCAGATGAGAAAATGAGCGGAGGAGGCGGGACTGGGAGGAAGTCTAGCAGGGATACAGATGAGAAAATGAGCGGAGGAGGCGGGCGTGGGAGGAAGTCTAGCAGAGGTGGAGATGAGAAAATGAGTGGAAGAGGCGGGCGTGGGAGGAAGTCTAGCAGAGATGGAGATGAGAAAATGAGCGGAGGAGGCGGGAGGAAGTCTAGCAGGGAGGGAGATGAGAAAATGAGCGGAGGCAGTCTAGCAGGGATGCAGATGAGAAAATGAGCGGAGGAGGCGGGAGTGGGAGGAAGACTAGTAGGAATGCAGATGAGAAAATGAGCGGAGCAGGTGGGAGTGGGAGGAAGTCTAGCAGGGATGCAGATGAGCACATGAGCAGCGGAGATGGGAGCGGTTGGAAGTCTAGCAGGGATGGAGATTAGAAAATGAGCGGAGGTGGTGGGGGTAGGGGGGAGTCCAGCAGGGATGGAGATGAGAAAATGAGCAGAGGAGGTGGGGGTGGGAGGAAGTCTAGCATGGATGGAGATGAGAAAATGAGCAGAGGAGGTGGGAGTGGGGGGAAGTCTAGCAGGGATGTTGGATGGAGATGAGATAATTAGAGGTGGAGGTGGGAGTGGGAGGAAGTCTAGCAGGAATGTTTCAGGGAGATGAGATAATTGGAGGTGGGAGTGGTAGGAAGTCTAGCAGGGATGGAGATGAGAAAATGAGCGGAGGAGGTGGGAGTGGGAGGAAGTCTAGCAGGGATGGAGATGAGAAAATGAGCGGAGGAGGCTTGAGTGGAGGAGGTCTAGCAGGGATACAGATAAGAAAATGAGCGGAGGAGCAGGGAGTGGGAGGAAGTCTAGCAGAGATGGAGATGAGAAAATGAGCGGAGGAGGTGGAAGTGGGAGGAAGTCTACCAGGGATACAGATGAGAAAATGAGCGGAGGAGGCGGGAGTGGGAGGAAGTCTAGCAGGGAGGGAGATGAGAAAATGAGCGGAGGAGGTGGCAGCGGGAGGAAGTCTAGCAGGGAGGGAGATGAGAAAATGAGCAGAGGAGGCGGGAGCGGGAGGAAGTCTAGCAGGGATGGAGATGAGAAAATGAGCGGAGGAGGCGGGAGCGGGAGGAAGTCTAGCAGGGTGCAGATGAGAAAATGAGCAGAGGAGGTGGGAGCGGGAGGAAGTCTAGCAGGGATGGAGATGAGAAAATGAGCGGAGGAGGTGGGAGCGGGAGGAAGTCCAGCAGGGATGGAGATGAGAAAATGAGCGGAGGAGGTGGAAGTGGGAGGAAGTCTAGCAGGGATGGAGATGAGAACATGAGCGGAGGAGGTGGGAGTGGGAGGAAGTCTAGCAGGGATGGAGATGAGAAAATGAGCGGAGGAGGCTTGAGTGGAGGAGGTCTAGCAGGGATACAGATAAGAAAATGAGCGGAGGAGCAGGGAGTGGGAGGAAGTCTAGCAGAGATGCAGATGAGAAAATGAGCCGAGGAGGTGGGAGTGGGAGGAAGTCTACCAGGGATACAGATGAGAAAATGAGCGGAGGAGGTGGGAGTGGGAGGAAGTCTAGCAGGGATGGAGATGAGAAAATGAGCGGAGGAGGCTTGAGTGGAGGAGGTCTAGCAGGGATACAGATAAGAAAATGAGCGGAGGAGCAGGGAGTGGGAGGAAGTCTAGCAGAGATGCAGATGAGAAAATGAGCCGAGGAGGTGGGAGTGGGAGGAAGTCTACCAGGGATACAGATGAGAAAATGAGCGGAGGAGGCGGGAGTGGGAGGAAGTCTAGCAGGGAGGGAGATGAGAAAATGAGCAGAGGAGGCGGGAGCGGGAGGAAGTCTAGCAGGGATGGAGATGAGAAAATGAGCGGAGGAGGCGGGAGCGGGAGGAAGTCTAGCAGGGTGCAGATGAGAAAATGAGCAGAGGAGGTGGGAGCGGGAGGAAGTCTAGCAGGGATGGAGATGAGAAAATGAGCGGAGGAGGTGGGAGCGGGAGGAAGTCCAGCAGGGATGGAGATGAGAAAATGAGCAGAGGAGGTGGAAGTGGGAGGAAGTCTAGCAGGGATGGAGATGAGAACATGAGCGGAGGAGGTGGGAGTGGGGGGAAGTCTAGCAGGGATGGAGATGAGAAAATGAGCGGAGGAGGTGGGAGTGGGGGGAAGTCTAGCAGGGATGGAGATGAGAAAATGAGCGGAGGAGGTGGGAGTGGGGGGAAGTCTAGCAGGGATGGAGATGAGAAAATGAGCGGAGGAGGTGGGAGTGGGAGGCAGTCTAGCAGGGATGGAGATGAGAAAATGAGCGGAGGAGGTGGGAGTGGGAGGAAGTCATCTCCATCTCTGCTAGACTTCCTCCCACTCCCGCCTCCTCCACTCATTTTCTCATCTGTATCCCTGCTAGACTTCCTCCCAGTCCCGCCTCCTCCGCTCATTTTCTCATCTGCATCCCTGCTAGACTTCCTCCCACTTCCACCTCCTCCGCTCATTTTCTCATCTGTATCTCTGCTAGACTTCCTCCCACTCCCTCCTCCGCTCATTTTCTTATCTGTATCCCTGCTAGACTTCCTCCCACTCCCGCCTTCTCCGCTCATTTTCTCATCTCCATCCCTGGATGGACTTCCTCCCACTCCCACCTCCTCCGCTCATTTTTTCATCTCCATCCCTGCTAGACTTCCTCCCACTCCCGCCTCCTCCGCTCATCTCCCTCCCTGCTAGACTTCCTCCCGCTCCCGCTTCCTCCGCTCATTTTCCCCATCTCCCTCCCTGCTAGACTTCCTCCGGCTCCCGCCTCCCCCGCTCATTTTCCCATCTCCCTCCCTGCTAGACTTCCTCCCGCTCACGCCTCCTCCGCTCATTTTCTCATCTCCATCCCTGCTAGACTTCCTCCCACTCCCACCTCCTCCGCTCATTTTCTCATCTTCATCCCTGCTAGACTTCCTCCCACTCCCACCTCCTCCGCTCATTTTCTCATCTCCATCCCTGCTAGACTTCCTCCCACTCCCACCTCCTCCGCTCATTTACTCATCGCCATCCCTGCTAGACTTCCTCCCACTCCCACCTCCTCTGCTCATTTTCTCATCTCCATCCCTGCTGGACTTCCAACCACTCCCATCTCCGCTGCTCATGTTCATGAGATGAGAAAATGAGTGGAAGAGGCGGGCGTGGGAGGAAGTCTAGCAGAGATGGAGATGAGAAAATGAGCGGAGGAGGCGGGAGGAAATCTAGCAGGGAGGGAGATGAGAAAATGAGCGGAGGCAGTCTAGCAGGGATGCAGATGAGAAAATGAGCGGAGGAGGCGGGAGTGGGAGGAAGACTAGTAGGAATGCAGATGAGAAAATGAGCGGAGCAGGTGGGAGTGGGAGGAAGTCTAGCAGGGATGCAGATGAGCACATGAGCAGCGGAGATGGGAGCGGTTGGAAGTCTAGCAGGGATGGAGATTAGAAAATGAGCAGAGGTGGTGGGAGTGGGGGGGGAGTCCAGCAGGAATGGAGATGAGAAAATGAGCGGAGGAGGTGGGGGTGGGAGGAAGTCTAGCAGGGATGGAGATGAGAAAATGAGCAGAGGAGGTGGGAGTGGGGGGAAGTCTAGCAGGGATGTTGGATGGAGAGGAGATAATTAGAGGTGGAGGTGGGAGTGGGAGGAAGTCTAGCAGGAATGTTGCAGGGAGATGAGATAATTGGAGGTGGAGGTGGGAGTGGGAGGAAGTCTAGCAGGGATGGAGATGAGAAAATGAGCGGAGGAGGTGGGAGTGGGAGGAAGTCTAGCAGAGATGGAGATGAGAAAATGAGCGGAGGAGGTGGAAGTGGGAGGAAGTCTAGCAGGGATGCAGATGAGAAAATGAGCCGAGGAGGTGGGAGTGGGAGGAAGTCTACCAGGGATACAGATGAGAAAATGAGCGGAGGAGGCGGGAGTGGGAGGAAGTCTAGCAGGGAGGGAGATGAGAAAATGAGCGGAGGAGGTGGCAGCGGGAGGAAGTCTAGCAGGGAGGGAGATGAGAAAATGAGCAGAGGAGGCGGGAGCGGGAGGAAGTCTAGCAGGGATGGAGATGAGAAAATGAGCAGAGGAGGCGGGAGCGGGAGGAAGTCTAGCAGGGTGCAGATGAGAAAATGAGCGGAGGAGGCGGGAGCGGGGGGCAGTCTAGCAGGGATGCAGATGAAAAAATGAGCGGAGGAGGCGGGAGTGGGAGGAAGACTAGCAGGGTGCAGATGAGAAAATGAGCGGAGGAGGCGGGAGCGGGGGGCAGTCTAGCAGGGATGGAGATGAGAAAATGAGCGGAGGAGGCGGGAGCGGGAGGAAGTCTAGCAGGGTGCAGATGAGAAAATGAGCAGAGGAGGCGGGAGGGGGGGGCAGTCTAGCAGGGATGTTGATGAGAAAATGAGCCGAGGAGGCGGGAGCGGGGTCAGTCTAGCAGGGATGCAGATGAGAAAATTAGCGGAGGAGGCGGGAGCGGGGGGCAGTCTAGCAGGGATGCAGATGAGAAAATGAGCAGAGGAGGCGGGAGTGGGAGGAAGTCCAGCAGGGATGCAGATGAGAACATGAGCAGCGGAGATGGGAGTGGTTGGAAGTCTAGCAGGGATGGAGATGAGAAAATGAGCGGAGGAGGTGGGAGTGGGAGGAAGTCCAGCAGGGATGGAGATGAGAAAATGAGCGGAGGAGGTGGGAGTGGGAGGAAGTCTAGCAGGGATGGAGATGAGAAC